>NC_090321.1:68920274-69272156 GCF_040869045.1 Eurosta solidaginis
TCCAAAAACTTGCACAGCATGTACCGGCTCTCTGCGCTGAAATTAAGCAATAACAATGGAAATTAACACTAATAAAATACATAAAACTTGAATTGTAATCTCACTTTTTGCTGCATCTTTGCTCAAGCAACTTTGTGAAAAAGGCCGGAAGCGCCGCCATTTTTTAAGAAGTGTAACTTAACGAAGGTAGCTGTCAGTTTCATAATTGGGTGACCTCTACTGGCCAAATTATGACTGTTACGTTCCAATGAAGCGTGTTACATTAGAAATTTAAAGGCCTCCTGCGATTTACAACGAGATTGATTGAATTTTGTGTGTTAGTGCAGTGGGGTGACTTCGTGACACACGTATTTGTTGTCGGCTGCACGTTGAGGAAAATCAAAAATATTTGATTTTTAATTTGACGCTTACTTATTTGATAGTCGCGGGGTGTGATTGAAAAAACAGCAGTGTTGTATCTAGTTTGTTTTGACATTCAAAACGACCAAGTGCGCGGAAGAACAGCAATTCATATTAAAATTTATTGAAAATTATCAATATTTACCAGCATTATGGAATGTAAAGCTTTTATTATTATTTAATAAAATTTTTATTAATTTTTTTATTATTTAATAAAACTGGTGTAGTTGCAAGTAAAAAAAATCATTATCCGATGACGACATATTCACGTCCGAACGCTATGGTTTCTCAATGGAAATGTTGATTGATGGCTTTTTATTTGATAGTCGCGGGGCAAGCGTCAAATACCCTACACGCACACATACAAAAATTCAGTTAATCTCGTTGTAAATTCCGGAGGCCTTAACATGCAAATGCAAAAACAAATTGTCATGGCACATTGTTGTTGCATTTGCCTGTTCAATATCTATCCGTATCTAGGTCACGCCTCATTGGAACGCGAGGAACGACTGCCTCGACGCTAATGCCTAGATGACCTTACTTTTTTCACTTAGATTCCAAGCTAGAAAAACTGACGAAACTTTTCGGTACGATACTTCAAGATACAGAAACATTTTCTACTGTGAGAAAGCGAGACCACTTTTCCCCCAAAATTACTGAGTTTGACATGTTTTTGTTTATGGTTTAAATTTTATTTTTTTCATTAACATTTTTAACAATAAAAACTATGCAAATAGTACGGGAAAATTATTACGGTCTCTGATGGTTCACTTTTTTCACAAGAAATTTGATTTTAGTTGTGTTTTTATACGCAAATTTTTCCAACAAAAAAAAACTTTATCAGAAAAATAAAGAAAAAACGGCCAAACGTCAAAAGAACCTGTCGAAATACAAACTGCCTCGTTTGTTTTTAATGAATTAGGTTGTATATTTCTTGTATTTCGTTAGTTTTTTGAAATATAGTTTACACAACACTTACATCAGTATTGGAACTGTATTAGGAGGGAGGGCGACAAAAATTATAAGAGAAAAATACAGAGAAAATAAAGTAGTATCATATATGCATAAACGGTCGCTATACATTCGCCTTTTAGCAGAGATAATAGATATACAACAGAGCGCCCTGTAGAGTAGCAGCATGGCGCTGAAACAGACCGGTGTTTCTCTGTAAAATCAAGTTTATTTATTTTCTTTGCGTCTTGTGTATTTATTCATACATACATAGAACTCTTGCTGCGTACATTGAACTCATCTGTCCGGTGAAGCAACACAACAGGTGCTCTGTGTCAATCCGGTTGTTACGGTCTGCTGCTGCGGTCTACGGCCATGATCCCCTTGGGAGCGTGTTCACGCGAACACACCTAGCGATGTGGTGAAAGTGGCGATAGAAAGAAAAATATCGAAAGGAAGGGAACAGACAGACCGGCCATGAGGAAGAAAAATTTTTCTCTGCTAGCATGAGTTTTCCGCCCGATACACACCAGAAAAGTGATATTTGCTATATCTTTGCAGAAAAAGTAAAAAAAAAAAAATATTACCGAAGTTACAGAAAGATATCGGCAACGTTATCAATCAATCTGCAGGAAAATAAAAGTGATCAAAAAGGACAACATTTGGCAATAGTTTTATAATACATTTCTTTGCTATTAACTATAAAAAGCCGCACTTCCATTTTATGTTCAATCAATCATACCTTACTAAGCATAAAATATACGAATTTTGCTGAACGCATTAAAAACAGCGAGGAGTCTCACTACAATTGAAAAATTTGTTCACACATTTGCAAGCGGTTATGTGTACATGAATGTGGATGCAGTAGAATTACAACCACCTGTGGCAAACACCTTATATGCTCATGGGCCCGTTGAACCGGCAACAACAACAAACCGGGGAAATTTTTTTTGAATTAATTGCAACTTTATAAAATCGATTTTGTATTGAATACGTAAAACGGTCTTTGGCAACATGAACGTATTGGCACAAATAACAAATGGTAAGATTCAACAACAACAGCCAATGAATTGAATCGGCAGTATCAGCAACATCAACAACAGCAAGTTCAACCGCAGCAGCAAAGGCCGCTACCTATAGGCCCAACGAAATAAGCCGGGCACACCCAGAGCCGGCCACCTCAACCAGAACAACTACCGCAATAACCACATAAAGGGGTGAGTCCGTTCCAAAGCCCCTTGAGTGGAGCTTACATACACTCCTAGGTACACGTACATAAGGGTGGGCACACGAAACATGATATACGACACTAACACTATTTACATCTAATCGCCACCCATTTACACGTATGATTAGCTACCTAAATTGGGTATAGTTATATGCATATATAGACATATGCCCCATTAGAGTGCGCGTCGAGTGCAGCCACCTAGAAAATGTACCAAGGTGCGTAGTGAGTAGGGGTATATGTACATATAAGCATATGACCACTTAGGTTGCACATATGTATGCAACCCCCCTTATGAAATACTTGCCTAAGTTTAGTCAGCTGGAGAATGCCAGCCGTTGTATTACGTTTGAATTCCACCACTATTGTACCTTTGCGTTAAATACGCAAAACTAATGCTATGCTTTGTGGTAACCCTAAATAAAATTTCGCATATGTCCTGGCTATGCCAATTTCGTATAGAATTTTCTGACTAAGATTAGGTAAGGTTTGCATTAACGAAAGACAACCAAGAAGGCATACCCAATTTGGAAATTTCGGATTATTAAATTTAAAATCAAGATAAATACAATTAAAGATTTGATATCAGATGCATATGCATGATGATAAATACCTTGACTATGTATGTATATTTAGCCTTAAAGGACTAGACATGCCAATTTGTATGTTATATACACATACTTGAAATGTAAAAGTTAAATATAATATTTAAAAGGTGTCAGATTATTTTTATTTGTTCTTATTGAAAATTAGTGTATTCATACATACCTATGTATATTGGAGTTTTCTGTATTTTTCAACTTCGCAAGTAAACATGTTTTAATAATAATAATAATAATAATAATAATAATTTTAGATGATTAATTTAGGAAAGTCGGTCTGTATTTCCCCGAGGGTATAGCGCGCCTAGTATTTATTTATTTTTTATATATTTTAATTTTTAAATAAAAGCCTAATTTACACCGTACACCTAAATAAAAATGTAAATTTTAAGTACAGACGTTGAAGTATTGCGTCAAACGCTAAACGTTTATTGGTCAATTCTAACCTGCATATGTTTCAGGGTATTTTGAAGAAAGTTCGTAGTTTAAAACAAGAGATTTGTAAGAACAAATAGGTCTGTCTTTACGTATAAATAAGCATATTCATTTAAAACAATGCTATTCGACATATGCCCACAACAAAGTGAGCAGGTATAAGGAAGCTTCCATGTATACCCCTGCCTACCCTCCAATTGGGATGGTCTACTTTTTTTTGAATTCAGTACCAAAGTAAATATGACCTGGATCTAAATCAAGTTTATATCAAAAGGAATGAATATATGTACATACCTTTTTTTCTTACTAATCACTCCTAGTGAACCTCCTTTTTGTACGGCATCATTTCGCTCACTTTAATGTACCTAGCTGTAAACTTATATAAATTTAATCATAATCCTAAGTAATAAGCCGTAATGAAAATGAATTATAAATAAATTTGTAATTGAAATGGGAATGCTGGCGTCGCCAATTATTTAGAAGGCATAAGGTAAGACAGGTAAGGGGCCACCGAAATTATAGGTGCGTCGGTGGCCATGGTTATTTGAGGGTGGGTTAAAGCACCGGGCGTCGCAACACCACCCGCGGCGCCCCTCTGTATATTCGGCCCTTTTTGTGTATTTCCCTTTTGTTTATTTGTCTTTGTATTTCAGCTTTTTTTTTATTTCATTTTTCAGATTTAGTAACCGGTCGTTTCCGGTTCGGTTAGTTTTTTTGATCGTTAGTTTCTTTTTTTGACAGTTTTTTTTTGAATTTGAATTTTTTTTTTAAATGTTGGAAAGTCAACGGTTGTCCGTGGCATCCGGTTCGACCGGATGTCGTTTTAATTTTGAATTTTAAGCGTTTTGAGTCGGTCTCTGCGCTTCTGTCGGGTTTGTTTTGAATTTGACAGCTGCTCGTTTTGATAGGCATGATAGGAACATTTCTCTGTTTATGGCGCAGGAACAGTAAGGTTGGCAAGGACCCGCCCCAGCCGACAATGACTAGCCACTGTGCACCAACACATCATGCCGACCGCCTTCCTTACTGATTCCCTTGTAAATGCGTTTCCATAACAGATGGCGCCCAACGTCTTGGCGTCCGAGGCACTGTCGCGATGACAGTTGCTGAGGGCGCCATAACAGATGGCGCCCAACGCGGCGCCTGAAGCGCTGACCGCGGGGGTCAGTCGGGTCAACCTGTGAGGTTGACCATCCCACCAGTCCGAGTGAGCAGCCACAGAGCTGCCACCTACGTTGCGGTGGGATGGTTAGACGGATCAGGTTGTCCGGGCTGGTCATCGGGGGCAGTGGCTGACGGAGCCACGTGACTTAACGTCAGTTATCGGGATTTTGTATTCACCCGATGAGGCAGTGCTGCACGCACTTTATTTTTTTTTGTAGTTGGGGTTTTTATTTTCCCGGAATGTTGTCCGTTAGTCGGCTTTGGTACATATATGTCCGCTAACTGGGTTTTGAATTTTTTTTTGCTTAAAGTTAATAGTTTTTTTTAAATTTTTTTTTGCCGAATTTTGTGTCGTCAGTGTGAGTGCGTGTATGTATGTGGAAAAAGAACCCCGGCTCATCCCACGCCCCAGGTGGTAGTTTAGAATACCACCTGGACTGTGGAGGGTTGAGCTGGGATTCAGAGTGGCACTCCTTCCTGTCCCGCCAGACTGGGGGAGCGGTTCCGAAACCGCTCCACCCATTGCGGCGGAGGCAGGAGGGGTGCCCAGTAAAAATGAACGGGAGGCCTCAACACCCCCAACCAGTCCCAGGGGCAAGCCCCTGGAGACTGCCCCTGCGTTGCGGCTGGGCGTGTTGAGACCAACCCGTGTGTGCCTGGAGTGACCCTAGTGGCCTCAGACCAGTCTCGTAGGGGGACCTTAAGACCCCCTCGCACTGCGGTTGGGAGCACTAGGGCCAAGTATGAATGTGTTTGTATCAAATTTTTTTTTGCCTAGCCTACTGCCTTCTAATGATGGGATGTCAGCGTTCCCATCACCACCTACATTGTTCATATAAAATTTATATATAATAACCGTTTTCTTTTCAGCTTTTGAATTTTTTTTTCTATTTTGGTGCGATCATTGATAAATGATTGCCTTAATTCTCGCACAATTTTTTTTATATATAGATATATAAACTTTTTTTTCCTCTTTTAACAAACCATCTTCTGGGAACAGAAGGTTTTTTTTTCGGATACTATTTGGCAAAGAATTTTTTTTTTCTCTAACGGATTATGTCGCGTGACCAGTCCTACGGGCAAACGGGCCGGAACACTCCGTTCGAGAGTGCGGGCAGTTTACGAGGGAACCAGCACCGGGGCGGCGCTAATAGGGGGGCTTTTTCGAAAGCAAGGCGTCCTTTGGTGGTGCATACCCCAGTAGGAGGATCCTACGGAAATCCCGCGGGGACTCATATAGGCTCGGGCCCGAACGACGACCGCGACAAACTGGACATACCTGTAAGCACCAGCAATTTAAATGCATCGCTGCTAAACACCCACAACATCTCGGGGATAATGACCAATGTGTCGAACTATGCACCAGATGGAGCGGGTGCCTTACCACCAAATCAAGAGGTTGGAAATTTTGGGGACGCTACCAGCGATCAGGCGAACCTCCTAGGAATGCAGGACGAAGCCACTCGTGGAGGCTCGTGGGTGGACGTGCTACACCAACTGTTCCAGGCTTCGCAGGAGGAAATGCGGAGAGAGATGGGCTCAATTAGAGCCAACATGGCCCAGCTCAACGCCGCTCTCGAATCCACGCAGCAAGCACACCAGCAACACAGGAACGCAAGCAGGATGGACCGTAACCCATTGCCATCGGTAGTACCGCCAATGTACCCGACTCCAAGCAGCATAGCAGTAAAACCGCAGGAGTGGAAAATCGCATTCGACGGCACTGGGAGTGTAAGCGATTTCCTCTTCAAATTAAACACCTTGTGTGAGCGCACACAATGCCCTGACGAACAAATAATGGCCAGTTTCCACTTATTCCTTTCTGGACGAGCCGAAGAATGGTACTGGCTATTTACCAAACAAAACCCAAATGCGACATATGCCTTTTTGTGCTACTCCTTAAAAAGAGAGTTTGGCACTTTGAAAACGGACCACGAGATCATGATGGAGATCTCCATGCGCAAGCAAAAGGCAAGTGAGTGTTATGACGTGTTTCACGCGGACATAATCTCCTTGAACGCGCGCTTAAGGGAGCCGATGTCAGAGCTTCTACTGATTGACATAATAAAAAGGAACGTCAACAGTAGCCTTAAGCTAATGCTTTTTAATGCGGACGTAAGGAACCTCCATGATCTGCGCGATGTAGCACGCCGAGGTGAACAAGTGCTGAAAGAGAGCAAGCTGCTGGGAGCCAATTACCCAGGACGGCAGGTAAGCGAGGCACGCGTGACAACCCCGGACATGACGATGGAAGGCGAGAACGGCGAGATAGATCCGCAGATAGAGGCGCTGGAATATAGACGCAGCAGAAGACCGGACTACTCGGGAATCCAGTGCTGGAATTGCCAGGGAATGGGGCACTCCTATATATATTGCGAGGAACCCATAAAAAGTCCTTTTTGTTTTAAATGTGGGTATAAGGGTGTATTCACTCCTAAATGCCCTAGGGACCATCGCAGGCAGGGAAACCAGTACCCGAGCGAGAAGATGGGGGAACCTCGTTCGGCTTCATAGCTCCCACATCAGCCAGTGCTCGAGGCGTCGTCCCGTGCGCTGAACCAGAGGGCGAATCTCTGCATGGAGGTGGTGAGCTTCCGAGGTGCAGTAGTACCCTGGCAGAAGAACCCTCGACTGTAATAATAACCTTCCCCGATAGTACTGACGATTCGAATAGTTCTGAATCCGAGAGTCGAACGTCCTCTTTCACGATGGGCGAGCAAATCAAAATTCTGCGACGCCAGCATAGGGATGTCGCGTGCCAAACGCAACTTTTCCCAACCCTAGAAGAAAGGGAGGATGGGTATGAACAAATAAGACATACCATTTTTGACCAATATCCGGTATCGGACAATATTTTGAAGTGTAGGAAGAGATACCACAGGAGAGTACAGGAGCGTAGACTGCTGCAAGCCACCACGTTAACGCTTACTGAGGACGAAAGGCCTTTAGTAAAGGCTAAAATTAAAAATAGTTTTCTTGTAGGGTTGTTGGACTCGGGAGCCAACGTCTCCATCTTAGGGAAGAATGGATTAGAATTCCTAAAGGGTAACGGCTTCGAATATCAGCCCTTACATGCGTTCGTATATACCGCAGGCGGCAACAAGCAAAAAATTTTAGGCTCAGTATCTCTACCGGTCACTTTTAAAAATATCACAAAGATTATTCGTTTTTACCTTGTTCCCTCATTGCTCCAGGAAGCATACTTCGGGGTAGATTTTTGGAGAGCATTTGCGTTAGCTCCCGAAATATTCCCGAGCGTAGAGTGCTTAGAGACTAGGCTTGAAAAGGAAGAGGAACTTAACCTCCATGAATTGTCACCAGAAATGAAATCAGAATTGCGAAAAGTCATCGAGACGTTTCCTTCGTACGAGAAGTTAGGCCTAGGGCAAACTAAATTAGTGGAGCATCACATCGACACCGGTGATGCTGTGCCTATAAAAAGCAAGCATTTTCCTCTTTCGCCGCCGAGGCAAGCCGAAGCTTTTAGAGAACTAGACAGGTTACTACAGTTAGGAGTTATAGAAGAATCCAACTCCCCGTGGTGTAGTCCTGTAGTACTGGTCCGGAAACCAGGCAAAGTCAGGCTGTGCATAGATTCGAGAAAGGTCAACGCGGTGACTAAGAAGGATTCGTACCCCCTGCCTCATATCAACGGCTTATTGAGCAGACTGAAAGATACGCATTTTATTAGTGGCATTGATCTGAAAGACGCGTTCTTCCAGATCAAATTGACAGAGTCCTCGAAGGAAAAAACAGCATTCGCAGTTCCGGGGAGGCCTCTGTACCACTTCAAGGTGATGCCATTTGGTCTGTGCAATGGACCGCAGACTATGAGTAGGCTGATGGACAAGGCGATCCCTTCGCGTCTGCGAGAGAACGTCTTTGTCTACCTGGACGATCTGATGGTATGTAGCACTAATTTTGAGGATCATCTAAAATTGCTAGCGGAAGTGGCGAACTGTTTGAGAGATGCAGGTCTGACAATAAATGTGGAAAAAAGTAAATTTTGTCAGAAGGAAATACGCTACTTAGGGTATTTGATAGGCAGCGGGTGTCTGAAAGTGGATCCGGGAAAAGTAGAAGCAATACAAAACTTCCCGATCCCTAAATCCCCTCGGCAAGTGCGTAGGTTTGTGGGCATGGCGAATTGGTACCGAGCATTTATTACCAATTTTGCTGACTTGGCAGGTCCCTTGACCGACTGTCTCCGCAAGTCAGCAGGCCCGTTTAAACTCACTCCTGAAGCTATAGAGGCGTTCGAAAAACTAAAAGTAGCCTTGAGTTCGGCGCCTGTCTTGGCCCAACCAGACTTTTCCAAAGAATTCGTAATACAATGCGACGCTTCCAAAATAGGTGTTGGCGGAGTGTTGTTCCAGGTCGATGATGACGGCGCTGAGCATCCAATCGCGTTCGTGTCGAAAAAGCTGAATAATGCTCAACGCAATTATACGGTAACCGAGCTGGAATGTCTAGCAGCCATAATTAGCGTGAAGCGTTTCCGCCCCTATGTCGAAGGAGTACCTTTCCGGATTGTTACGGACCACTCCAGTCTCAAGTGGTTGATGACACAAAAAGACTTGAGCGGGAGGTTGGCGAGATGGTCACTCTTACTGCAAAGATACGATTTTAGAATGGAACATCGTAAGGGCACCCTGAATGTAGTACCAGACGCGCTGTCGCGTTTTGATGTTGACGAGTTAACTTTCACTACCACGCCCGGAGAAATAGATTTAATCTCTCCCGAATTTTGCAGCAACGAATATTTAGACTTAATTCGGACCGTCACCGAAAACGAGGAATCACTTCCGGATTTACGAGTGGTAGACGGTGTAATTTTCAAAAGAGTTAAGTTTCGTAAGGGGATGGAAGGGGAAGAAGACTCGCTGTGGCGTTTATGGTTGCCAAAAGGGTTGACTAAGGAAGCAGTGAGATTAGCACATGACGCTAACCGGAGTTACCATGGCGGATGGCAGAAAACCTTAGAACGTGTTAGGCAGAAGTACTTCTGGCCGCAGCAGGCTAAGGACGTCAGGGACTACGTCCAGCGTTGTGACACCTGCAAAACGGTAAAACCCACCAATCAGCAGTCGAGACCACCTATAGGGAGTACCTTTGAATCCGAAAGGCCATTTCAGCGGTTGTATTGCGACTTTCTAGGGCCGTATCCGAGATCTAAGCGGCGAAATCAATTTCTTTTTATAGTACTAGACCATTTTTCAAAATACGTTTGGCTAAAGCCCATGCAGAGAGCCACCACTGTTAACGTTATAAATTACTTCGCTTCAGAAATTTTTCCAGCTGTAGGGGTCCCTGAGTTTATTCACAGTGACAATGGTAAACAGTTTATCTCGAAGGAAATGAACCAAATTTTTGCAAACTACGGGGTGACGCACGTGAGGACGGGGCTATATTCTCCCCAAGCGAACGCATCCGAACGCGTCAACAGAGAAATTGTTTCTAAGATTAGGATTTTCCTGAAGGATAAACCTGACCACACTAATTGGGATAAGCATATACCCGAAATTTTATCAGTTTTGAGAAGTGATTTTCATACAGCGATTCAGTGTTCTCCATACTTTGCGTTATATGGCCAAAACATGGTCCAGCATGCCTCAACGTACAGCATTTTAGGGAAACTCGGCAGCCTTCGAGAAGACCAGGTTACGGTAGTAAGCCGAGCTGACAAGTTGACTAATATTCGTGAGCAGATCCGTAGAAATTTAGATCATGCCAAGGATAGGGGAGTAACCACCTATAACAAGCGCTCTAGACAAGTCAACTATAAGGAAGGTCAGGAAGTTTTCCGAAGAAATTTTGCCTTAAGTAACTTTAAACAAGGCATTAACGCCAAATTCCTACCCAAATACCTGAAGTGTCGCGTGCTTCGAAAAATAGGCAATGCATTGTATGATCTCGAGGACCTAAACGGGAAATTGATAGGTCGCTTCCATGCTTCGGATATTCGTCCGCAATGAACCAACAAGGGCGTTTCTTTTACCAATTTACAATTTGATTTTTTTTCTATACCCACCAATTGGACCTTTTTTGTCTGGGCGTTTTGGCGGTCGGGGACATCTCGCCCAGTATTCTCCCCGAGCAGTGACCTCATAGGTTGTTCACACGCGTACTCACCGAGGACCGTGAACACCCTGGCAGTCCACGCTTAGGTCGGACTAGCCTTTCGGAGTTTGGACGAGTTCTCCAGATCAAAATGTCTACACCTTTTTTTTGTCTTGCATTCCAATGGGAGCGATAACCTCTAGGAATCATCTTTTGGAGTTTTGACGAGTTCTCCATAACAAATGTCTAATTGCCGCAAAGCCCGTATAACTAGGAAACAGAAATTACTCCCAACTTGACTTAATTTTTTTTTGATAGACCTATGTTGCCCGGCTAGCTTCGTAGTAGGACTTTGAGACTCTTATCTCAGGGGTGAGTCGTGCCCCACGTTGCTTGTCGTCGGAGATCCCTGGCAGTAGCTTCCCACAGAGGATCCGGGTTCCTGTTCGCTTCATCGTCGGGCCTTCTAAGCGAAGCAGGTTTGTTACGGTCTGCTGCTGCGGTCTACGGCCATGATCCCCTTGGGAGCGTGTTCACGCGAACACACCTAGCGATGTGGTGAGAGTGGCGATAGAAAGAAAAATATCGAAAGGAAGGGAACAGACAGACCGGCCATGAGGAAGAAAAATTTTTCTCTGCTAGCATGAGTTTTCCGCCCGATACACACCAGAAAAGTGATATTTGCTATATCTTTGCAGAAAAAGTAAAAAAAAAAAAATATTACCGAAGTTACAGAAAGATATCGGCAACGTTATCAATCAATCTGCAGGAAAATAAAAGTGATCAAAAAGGACAACATTTGGCAATAGTTTTATAATACATTTCTTTGCTATTAACTATAAAAAGCCGCACTTCCATTTTATGTTCAATCAATCATACCTTACTAAGCATAAAATATACGAATTTTGCTGAACGCATTAAAAACAGCGAGGAGTCTCACTACAATTGAAAAATTTGTTCACACATTTGCAAGCGGTTATGTGTACATGAATGTGGATGCAGTAGAATTACAACCACCTGTGGCAAACACCTTATATGCTCATGGGCCCGTTGAACCGGCAACAACAACAAACCGGGGAAATTTTTTTTGAATTAATTGCAACTTTATAAAATCGATTTTGTATTGAATACGTAAAACGGTCTTTGGCAACATGAACGTATTGGCACAAATAACAAATGGTAAGATTCAACAACAACAGCCAATGAATTGAATCGGCAGTATCAGCAACATCAACAACAGCAAGTTCAACCGCAGCAGCAAAGGCCGCTACCTATAGGCCCAACGAAATAAGCCGGGCACACCCAGAGCCGGCCACCTCAACCAGAACAACTACCGCAATAACCACATAAAGGGGTGAGTCCGTTCCAAAGCCCCTTGAGTGGAGCTTACATACACTCCTAGGTACACGTACATAAGGGTGGGCACACGAAACATGATATACGACACTAACACTATTTACATCTAATCGCCACCCATTTACACGTATGATTAGCTACCTAAATTGGGTATAGTTATATGCATATATAGACATATGCCCCATTAGAGTGCGCGTCGAGTGCAGCCACCTAGAAAATGTACCAAGGTGCGTAGTGAGTAGGGGTATATGTACATATAAGCATATGACCACTTAGGTTGCACATATGTATGCAACCCCCCTTATGAAATACTTGCCTAAGTTTAGTCAGCTGGAGAATGCCAGCCGTTGTATTACGTTTGAATTCCACCACTATTGTACCTTTGCGTTAAATACGCAAAACTAATGCTATGCTTTGTGGTAACCCTAAATAAAATTTCGCATATGTCCTGGCTATGCCAATTTCGTATAGAATTTTCTGACTAAGATTAGGTAAGGTTTGCATTAACGAAAGACAACCAAGAAGGCATACCCAATTTGGAAATTTCGGATTATTAAATTTAAAATCAAGATAAATACAATTAAAGATTTGATATCAGATGCATATGCATGATGATAAATACCTTGACTATGTATGTATATTTAGCCTTAAAGGACTAGACATGCCAATTTGTATGTTATATACACATACTTGAAATGTAAAAGTTAAATATAATATTTAAAAGGTGTCAGATTATTTTTATTTGTTCTTATTGAAAATTAGTGTATTCATACATACCTATGTATATTGGAGTTTTCTGTATTTTTCAACTTCGCAAGTAAACATGTTTTAGATGATTAATTTAGGAAAGTCGGTCTGTATTTCCCCGAGGGTATAGCGCGCCTAGTATTTATTTATTTTTTATATATTTTAATTTTTAAATAAAAGCCTAATTTACACCGTACACCTAAATAAAAATGTAAATTTTAAGTACAGACGTTGAAGTATTGCGTCAAACGCTAAACGTTTATTGGTCAATTCTAACCTGCATATGTTTCAGGGTATTTTGAAGAAAGTTCGTAGTTTTAAACAAGAGATTTGTAAGAACAAATAGGTCTGTCTTTACGTATAAATAAGCATATTCATTTAAAACAATGCTATTCGACATATGCCCACAACAAAGTGAGCAGGTATAAGGAAGCTTCCATGTATACCCCTGCCTACCCTCCAATTGGGATGGTCTACTTTTTTTTGAATTCAGTACCAAAGTAAATATGACCTGGATCTAAATCAAGTTTATATCAAAAGGAATGAATATATGTACATACCTTTTTTTCTTACTAATCACTCCTAGTGAACCTCCTTTTTGTACGGCATCATTTCGCTCACTTTAATGTACCTAGCTGTAAACTTATATAAATTTAATCATAATCCTAAGTAATAAGCCGTAATGAAAATGAATTATAAATAAATTTGTAATTGAAATGGGAATGCTGGCGTCGCCAATTATTTAGAAGGCATAAGGTAAGACAGGTAAGGGGCCACCGAAATTATAGGTGCGTCGGTGGCCATGGTTATTTGAGGGTGGGTTAAAGCACCGGGCGTCGCAACACCACCCGCGGCGCCCCTCTGTATATTCGGCCCTTTTTGTGTATTTCCCTTTTGTTTATTTGTCTTTGTATTTCAGCTTTTTTTTTATTTCATTTTTCAGATTTAGTAACCGGTCGTTTCCGGTTCGGTTAGTTTTTTTGATCGTTAGTTTCTTTTTTTGACAGTTTTTTTTTGAATTTGAATTTTTTTTTTAAATGTTGGAAAGTCAACGGTTGTCCGTGGCATCCGGTTCGACCGGATGTCGTTTTAATTTTGAATTTTAAGCGTTTTGAGTCGGTCTCTGCGCTTCTGTCGGGTTTGTTTTGAATTTGACAGCTGCTCGTTTTGATAGGCATGATAGGAACATTTCTCTGTTTATGGCGCAGGAACAGTAAGGTTGGCAAGGACCCGCCCCAGCCGACAATGACTAGCCACTGTGCACCAACACATCATGCCGACCGCCTTCCTTACTGATTCCCTTGTAGATGCGTTACCATAACACGGTGTAAACGTTTCTGGAAGCCAATGCACATTCTGTGGAGTTATGGTATGAAAAAAACTTACATAAATATGTTCAAAAGTCTATGAAAGTTCAGTTTCATTAGGTGTGTTTTACAGGCATATGCATGCACTTAACCTTATATTTACTGTTAAGTACGTAACTTTGTCTACAATTATGAAGTTGTTGAGTATAAAATTAGTACAAAAAAGTATGTGTCTCTACAATTCTCTAAATTCAATTTTGGTATGCGTTATGCACAATAACCGAAAAGGTTTGTGTTTCCATTTTTCTTCTACTATATATAGTTGTCGATAAGCTTTCTTTTAATTGGAAATGTAGATGTGTATACATGTAAAAAAACGGCTATTTTATCATTCCATGCAATTAGCTTGTATACAGACCCATCTACCGGAAATAAATTATCATTTCATAAAAAATCTGTTCCATAACTATCAAAATTTTACTTCGTCCACCATAATATTTCCAATAATAAGCGTTTTTGTTCCTTGTGGAGTAAATCGAGCTTATATTAATTAGTTTAAGAACAGAGCTAATTTAACATCCACTGGGCCCACTTGGAGTCCACCGTCATTTAACACAAAAGAATTGTATAGGAAAAAAATCAGAGCAGTCGAAATTCATTCTTTTTAATCAAATTACTATATACTTGAACAGCATTAAAGTTTAGTTAATTACATGGGAAATTGTTTAAAGCACGTGACCTCAGCCAAAAAGTGTAGTTAATCGAAAATGTCGAGCGGTCGGGAAGAAGGAGAAATCGATTCTGAAGAAGATGGACTGCGTAAAAGAATTAATGAACTGGAGGAAGAAAACGCAAAATATGAAAAAATTAAAGGATTTACAGATTGTTATATGGACAAGTATGGTAAGTGCATTTGTTCTTGCATGACCAAAGTAAGTTTTGTACTCATATTTGCATTTTATTATAAGTTATGTGCGTACATATTACATTTGCATGACCACTGAATTTGTGGCAATTCTTTACTTTAGCTCACAGCTGCTAAAACTCATCCAAAAATATCGGGAGAGGTGTCAAAAGACGCGTTATGAATCCAGTACCACGAATCGGAAAGCGGAAATTAAAAAATTTGTTTCTGTGAAAAGATATTTCCAAAAACCGAAAAATGGCCCGGAGCGCACCAAACCCGGTGGTGTGATCCATACTATTTTTGGGCAGAACACCTTTGCATTGGTGTCCTTTGGCCGCCCTTGTAAAAAATTACCCTGCGTGAGCCTAACACCAGTTTGGAGACCAAAACTATATCCGCCCAAAACATCCACAGGTTTTTTTTTTTTTGGGTAAAACAAAAACTTTAAAATTAAAACAACCACATGAAAATTTTCAATTTCGGATTCGTTGTCGGTCCAAAGCGCGGTTGGCGGCCTTCGGCCGCGCTTATAAAAAATAACCCTGGGCTACGCCATGCCAAGTTCGGGTGTGTGGTATAACCGTGGCTACCGCCACGTTGTTGCACAATTTTTTTTGAGGGTACAAACACAACAACAACGACATGAAAATCGCCAACTTCAACTGCAAATATCTTCGGACAGCGATAAAATGTTTCTTTTCCGCCTTCGGATTATTGTTCTCGAGATTAATACGCGTCTTTTGACACCTCTCTCGATATTTTTGGTAGCGTATTAGAAGTCGACCCCTCAACTAGACTTTTACCCAAATTTTCATGTGGTTGTTTTGATTTTGATGATTTTGCTGTACCCAAAAAAATATTGAATAAAAGTTGTGGTTGTTTGGATAAGCACACTAATCGAAGGCCTTGGGAAGTGTTATCGGTGTTGATGGTCCTTTGCCGGATGTATTGTAAATCCAAATTACAAATTTAATGATTATTTTAATGACACTACTTCAGGGCTTTTCGGAAGAGTTTTTGACATATATCCGAAGCGGAAAACATAGGGGAGAAAATTGTTGTGATAAAACTCCCATGATGATAAGATAGAAATGAAATAAGTATTAGTTGAATTAATTATTTATTTAGAATAAACTGTCGCAGAAAAATTTCT
Source organism: Eurosta solidaginis (assembly GCF_040869045.1). Classification (NCBI taxonomy): domain Eukaryota; kingdom Metazoa; phylum Arthropoda; class Insecta; order Diptera; family Tephritidae; genus Eurosta; species Eurosta solidaginis. The sequence continues at coordinate 68,936,584 of NC_090321.1, forward strand.
GAGTTTTTATTCCGGAGCTGCCTAGTTTACTGATTTTAATATTTTTCGTTGGTTTATAATTTCACCCAATTGGAGTCATAAAGGCTCTGAGGTGATAGCATTTTTGAAGCTGATATTTTTCGACCCATATTGAACTCCAGAACTGAAATGTTTATAGGGTATACATATTTACGCAAACAAAGCTATCCCTCAAACATATGATTAGATAAGATTATTTATTTATTACGGCCAGCAGCCTAATTCGTAAATTTGAAAATATTACAGTTTTTTATCTTATAGCTAAGGTTTTACAATATTCATATAATTTTGTTTTAAATACTGTTATCTGGTTGCAACTTTTTATATCCATAGGCAGATCATTGTAACTTTTCAGACCCTTGTAGAAAATGTTCTGTTGATCAATTTCAGTTCTAAAAAACAGCAATTTGAAATTACGTTTGCTCCTCGTATTTATGTTGTGAGTCTGCTCAACTAATGCTATATTTTTATTTAAATACTCAGGTACATTTCCATGTTTGATATTAAATATGAATTTCATGGAGTGGAAAAAAATCTTTTGTTTCACACTTAACCAGTCTAAAGTCTTCAACATGTCAGCCGTTCGTGTATCTCTAGGTTTCTGAAGAATAAATCTCATGCATCTATTTTGAAGCTTTTGGAGCTTGTCTACTTCTTTATCCGATATTATGAATAGAATGGACGGGCAGTACACGAAGTGCGGTTCTATAACTGATTTATATAAGATTATTTTGTACTTTTTTTGAATGAATTTAGTTGCTCTCTGCATCACTCCTATTTTATTAGCAACTTTTTTAATTGTATAATTTATATGATCTCCAAATTTGAGTTTATTATCAATTATTATTCCTAAGTATTTTATACTGTTAACTCTTTGTATGATTTCATCATTTATTTTTGGCTCGGCTATATCCTCCTCATTGATATTCCTCCTTGGTATTATCATATATTTAGTTTTATTTATGTTTAGTTGCAGTCTATTACCACACAACCATTTAGACAAGTTATTTAGCTCATGTTGCATTTTGGCAAGTGCAGTATTAATATTATTTTCACTTATCATAATTAATGCATCATCCGCAAAAAGTCTTATTTCACAACCTTCGATAGCATTGACTATGTCATTTATGTATATAAGAAATAATATAGGTGCCAATACCGAGCCTTAAGGTAACCCTATGGGTACCTCTAATTCATCCGACGTCACAGCATTTATAACTGTTTCCTGCTTTCTCTGCTTTCTCTGCTTCAAATAGTTGCGGAACCATTTAAGTTCAATATCAGTTATGCCAATCCGTTGCATTTTTTTTATTAATATCTCTCTATCCACCGTTTTAAAAGCTCTTTTGTGGTCAAGGAAAACTGAAACCACTACTTTTTTTGTTGTTTAGCTCTTCTTTCCAATCAGATATCACCAAGTTCCATTCGCCAGATCGGTTTCGTTTTCAACCAGTATGCCATCCAGTATCACCTTTTTTATGCCTTCGCTATCTGAGATATTTCCACATTTCTTTAGCATTATATTCATTCAAAATGATTTTATTCTCCATATACTTTATTTTTTTTAATTTGACTAATTTTTTGTATAACCTATTTATATTTTTATATTCATCCCACTCTCCAGTTTGCAACGCACGCGTGTACAAATTGTATTTATATTTATTCATTTGTGCCAATTCTCTGCCTTACCATTTATTCATTAACTTGATATGCACTTCTTTCTCGTAGGTTAAACTTTCCATAGCCTGAATCATTATATTATTAATTAATTCGACTTTTACATCAATTGATAAGTTTATAGTAAAGTTGAAGTTAAATGATCTAAGGATGCTTATTAAAATATCACTTTTATATTTGTCCCATGCTATGATTTTCTTGGTCAGTCTCATCTTGTATACTTTGGACGTTTTAATATTAAATTGTATAGTTTCATGATCAGATATTTTGTATTCCTGCAAATTATTACAGAGAATTTCATCCGAGTTTGAAAATAATAAATCAATTTTCGATTCACTTGTATCTGTCATTCGCGTATTAAATTCTATTTTTTGGCTCATCCCCATCACAGCAAATATCTCATTTAATTTAGTACTATATGTTGAAATGCAGTTCATGTTAATATTAAAATCACCGACTACTATATTATGGTTACTTTTTTCATATTTATCAATTAGAATTTCATTTAGGTATTCAACAAAAGCTGCATCACTAGTGCTCGGCGAGTGGTACAGAACTCCAATCTGCCACTTTTTATCAACCTTCTTCAGTTTTATTACAATGCACCATACGTTTTCATTTATGTTATCATTATAGATTACTTTAACATCAATTGTACTATGTACATAAACTAACACACCTCCTGTGTGCCTGCTATGGGAATCACATCTTATCATTTTATAGGTTTCTATTTTTAATTCATTGTCTAGAATATCTTTGGTTGTACATGTTTCAGAGCACAGTATGATGCCTGGTCTATGCCCCCCAGCGGGTAAGGGGGTAAGAATATACCCGCGGTAGGTATGCCTGTCGTAAGAGGCGACTAAAATACCAGATTCAAGGCGTGTGTAGCGCAACCCTTCAGGTTGCCAGCGCAATATATAGCTTCTCCAAACCTAATTGTCAACCTCACCTATCCGCGGCGAATCCTGTTTCATTAACAGACGAGGCTCTGGCGACCCCAAGCTCCTCATGGAACTTGGGGGTGGGGAGGGAGGGGACGGCCTGAAGCTTTAATGTGGCCACATAAATCGTTCCCGAGATGGTCGGGCTAGCACCTTAATGGTGCTGTGGTACCGGAGCGTACCGGATCTGTATCCGGCAAAGGACCATCACATCGATAACACTCCCCAAAGCCTTCAGGGAGCAACCTTATCGCTACAACAACAACAACAACATGCCTGGTCTATGAACTTCCGCCAACACTTCCAACTCTGATTTGTTAGCTACTAGGCTTTTTATGTTTAAATAGATGCATTTAAAGTCATTGTTGATGTCCTTTGTGGATCTTTTTTGGTACTTTGATACTCTACGTTGCATAACATTAGCATGGTCCAGGTGAGCCAGTGGCCTGATTGTTAGTTGCTAATATCCTAGCCTTTGTTTTTTTACATTTAAGTGTTTTAAGTAGACAGGGCAATGTCTGCTATTGAACGGGTGATTGGTATCAAGCCCTAGATTTAATTTCTCATTAGCTCTAATACAATTTATGCACATGTTTTTTGGTTGTTCCTTGCACTCCATGGGTTTATGTTTACCCAAGCATTTGCTACAAACATCTTCATTTTTGCATTCACTAGCTTTATGGTTATATCCTTTACATTTAAAACACATTGTTATATCAACACCATCGTATACTTTGCACCTTTCCCATCCTATATTCAGTTTATCTAATTTTAACGCTTTTGTATTTTGCTTCAGTAAATATTTCCACATCCACCTCAACTATTGCATTATAATAATTTTTGTGACTAACTTTAACATTATATTGCTTAATAATTTTTACTTCACCCTGTTCAAAGCATTTATTTTGTTTTCGTAGGCATTCAGTTAATTCATCACCATTCTTTTGAAATTGCGTACCTGTTATAAATAGTCTTGGTTTATATTCACGAGGTATCTTTATCTCATATTCATTGCTAATTTCTTTGTCCATTATTTCTTTTATTTTGTCTCTTTCATTTTCATCAACACTATCGATCACCATAATACCATTATTACCAGCTTTAATATCTGTTATCTTTAGTTCCTTAGGATTAATTTTATTGTTTAAATCTTTCTTGGTTTTTTCACACGATTGTTTTACTTTCGGTTTAACAATAATAGGAGTACGTTTCTTTAATTCAGGCACTGTAGTATCTTTGCTTTTGTTTTCACCTTTTTTATACTCAGTTGAGCAGAGCTCACAGAGTATATTAACTTTGATTGCATAACGGTTGGTTGTACAGGTATAAAGGAATCGAGATAGATATAGACTTCCATATATCAAAATCATCAGTATCGAAAAAAAATTCGATTGAGCCATGTCCGTCCGTCCGTCCGTCCGTCCGTTAACACGATAACTTGAGTAAATTTTGAGGTATCTTGATGAAATTTGGTATGTAGGTTCCTGGGCACTCATCTCAGATCGCTATTTAAAATGAACGATATCGGACAATAACCACGCCCACTTTTTCGATATCGAAAATTTCGAAAAATCGAAAAAGTGCGATAGTTCACTACCAAATACGCATTAAGCGATGAAACTTGGTGGGTGAGTTGAGCTTATGACGCAGAATAGAAAACTAGTAAAATTTTGGACAATGGGTCTGGCACCGCCCACTTTTAAATGAAGGTAATTTAGAAGTTTTGCAAGCTGTAATTTGGCAGTCGTTGAAGATATCATGATGAAATTTGGCAGGAACGTTACTCTTATTACTTTATGTCTGCTTAATAAAAATTAGCAAAATCGGAAAACGACCACGCCCACTTTTAAAAAATTTTTTTTTTTAAATTCAAATTTTAAAAGAAAAGTTAATATCTTTACAGCATATAAGTAAATTATGCCAACATTCAACTCCAGTAATGATATGGTGCAACAAAATACAAAAATAAAACAAAATTTCAAAATGGGCGTGGCTCCGCCCTTTTTCATTTAATTTGTCTAGGATGCTTTTAATGCCATAAGTCGAACAAAAATTAACCAATCCTTGTGAAATTTGGTAGAGGCTTAGCTTCTAGGACGATAACTGTTTTCTGTGAAAAAGGGCGAAATCGGTTGAAGCCACGCCCAGTTTTTATACATAGTCGACCGTCTGTCCTTCCGCTCGGCCGTTAACACGATAACTTGAGCAAAAATCGATATATCTTTACTAAACTCAGTTCAGGTACTTATCTGAACTCACTTTGTATTGGTGTAAAAAATGGCGGAAATCCGACTATGACCACGCCCACTTTTTCGATATCGAAAATTACGAAAAATGAAAAAAATGCCATAATTATATACCAAATACGAAAAAAGGGATGAAACATGGTAATTGTATTGGTCTATTGACGCAAAATATAACTTTAGAAAAAAACTTGGTAAAATGGGTGTGACACCTACCATATTAAGTAGTAGAAAATGAAAAAAGCCCTTGGAATCTTGGAAGGAATACTGTACGTGGTATTACATATTGCCACGGATATTACCATCACTAAGTTATCCTATCGCTAAGGCGATGCTAAGGCCATGCCAAGCAGTATTTACGTTAATAATCAAATCAAGTATACACATATATAAGGCAGCCCAGAGAGATGTCACACACAGATGCATTTACTTATACCCCTATGTGCGCGTGAGAGACTGTAAACTACAAACATTCACATCAATAATTCAATCTTTATGTATCTACATAAACGAATAAATAATTGCGTCTACACATATGTACGTATACGAGCAGCGGAGCGGCAATGTACAAACACATGCATATATCTTATCTCAGTGGTCACAAGAGAGGGCAATAATTTGTGCACGTAGTTGCGGCTGGCGATTTTGTAGCCGAAACAACTAGTAAGTTCTGGAAATCGAAGAGCCTAGAAGTATGCAGCGTAAACTATAAAAGCGGGGCAAGCGAGTAAAAAGTAATTCAGTTTGAGTTGAGCTATCAATCAGTTTGCTTAAGCACGCGATCTGGCGGCCAATAGTAGAGTTTCATTTGAGTTATTAATCAGTTTGGTTATTAAGCCAGCGAGTAGCAAAACATAAGTGTTATTGTGAAGTACTTTAATAAAGGCCATTTTTCTATCATTCAATATTGGAGTTATTTATTATATATTTAGTGATTCGAACTTAGCAGAGGATTGCAAATAAGAGGATTTGCAAGCAAATTCGTTACAATTGGTGTCAGAAGAGGAATTGTTGAATAAATTCCAGAAGATAACAAGGATATGGCAAAGTTCAGTGAATTAAAGATCCAGCAACTGAAGAAGGAGTTGGAGAGCCGTGGATTGAATACAAGCGGCGTTAAACTCGAACTTCAGGCACGGCTACGAGAGGCAATGGAAGCAGAAGGAATTGATGTGGAAGAGTATGTCTTTCACCTTGATGGCGAGGAGACAACAAAAATTGAAGAGAAAAACGAAACATCGCAGACGGTTACCAGCACAGACTTGAACATGATTTTGGCTGCAATATCTGCTCAAACATCGACATTGGCTTCTCAACTGGAATCGCAAAAGACAGATATAACATCTGAACTGGCATCTCAACTAGAAGAACAGAAAACGTATATGTCATCTCAACTAGAAGAACAGAAAACGTATATGTCATCACAGATGGAATCCCAAGAGACACGAATAACATCGAAGATTGAAGCACAAGAAACACGTATTTCAGAAATGTCTTCACAGTTAGAAGCACAGGAAGCAAGGGTAACATCAAAGCTGGAAGCGCAGGATGCAAAAATCGCTCAATTTCAGGCAGAAGTCGATGATTTGAAGGGTCGTATGGAGCAGTTACAATTAAATCGTCCAGCAGTTTCAGCGAGTAATCCAAAGGTAAAAACACCATCCTTTGACGGTTCTGTTCCTTTCCAGGTCTTTAAGCTACAGTTTAAGAAGACCGCAGCAGTGAACAACTGGAATGCGGAAGATAAAGTTGCTGCACTGTTCGTGGCATTGAAAGGGCCTGCAGCGGAAATCTTACAGACGATTCCAGAGTACGAACGGAACAGTTATGAAACATTGATGGCTGCTGTAGAACGACGTTAGGGAAGCGAGCATAGGAAACAGATATTCCAAATTGAGTTGCAAAACCGCTACCAAAAAGCAAATGAGACATTGCAGGAGTTTGCTTCAGATATTGAAAGATTGGCTCATCTTACAAATGCGGACGCACCCGTGGAATACACTGAAAGGGTAAAAATCCAGAGCTTCATAAATGGCATACGAGATGTGGAAACGAAGCGGGCTACATATGCGAATCCAAAACTAACGTTTGCTGAAACGGTATCCCATGCATTGACCCAGGAAACGGCGTCATTATTGAGTAAAAAAGCGGCTACTGGCAAGTGGAGGTGAAGGAGGAAGATAAAGGGAAAACAGCCTTCAGTGTCGGTGATGGTCTTTGGCAATTTACAGTGATGCCTTTTGGACTTTCTAATGCACCAGCTACTTTTGAGAGACTCATGGACCAGGTACTGAAAGGACTACATTGGAAAACATGCTTGGTGTACCTGGACGACATCATCGTATTGGGCAAGAACTTTAATGAACATCTTAAGAACTTGGAGGAAGTTTTCCAGAGAATAGCTGGCGCTGGTCTGAAGTTAAGTCCCAAAAAGTGTGCGCTGTTTAAAAAGTAAGTCAATTATTTGGGTCACAAGGTAACGACAGAGGGCATCTGCACTGCGAACGAAAAAATAGAGGCTGTAAAGGATTGGCCAAGACCACAGAACCTACATGAATTGAGAAGTTTTCTTGGGCTGTGCACATATTACCGCCGATTTGTACCAAATTTTTCCAGCGTAGCCCATAGCCTCCATGAGCTTACAAGAAAAAACAAAGCTTTTGAATGGAAGAAGGAGCAAGAAGTGGCTTTCCAAACATTGAAGGAGCGTTTGTGCACTGCCCCAATGTTAGCATATCCGATTCCAGGAGCAACATTTATTCTGGATACAGATGCGAGTGGATATGCTATAGGAGGCGTTTTATCACAACTGGTCGATCGACAGGAGAAGGTAGTTGCATACTACACCCGTTCGATTGGAAAACCAGAGAGGAACTACTGTGTTACGCGGAGAGAGCTGTTGGCGTTGGTAGACTGCATTAAACATTTTCACAAATACATCTACGGCCAGCGATTCCGTGTCAGGACAGATCACGCAGCGTTGAAATGGCTTCTGCAGTTCCGTAATCCGGAAGGACAATTGGCACGGTGGATCGAGCGACTACAAAGCTACGACTTTTCCATTGAGCATCGAAAAGGTAGTACCCATGGAAATGCTGATGCAATGTCACGAAGACCATGTAGTTTGGAATGCAAGCACTGTTCAAAAGCCGAGGCTAAAGAAGACATTATAGATGTCCGGCTAATGAATATAACATATACAGATGAATGGGACAAGGAACAGCTAAGAAAGTGCCAGCTAGAAGATGCAGATCTGTCACGTGTTATGCAAGGGCTCGAACGAAATGAAAGACCAAACAGAGAAGAGATGTCAGCAGAGAGTCCCATTGCGAAGTCATATTGGGCACAGTGGAACAGTTTAGAATTGATATCCGGTTGCCTTCATCGACTATGGGAGAGTGAGGATGGTAAATACAAGAATAAACTGATAGTTGTTCCCAGAAAGAGGATTCCTGACGTGCTCAGCGAGCTGCATAATGGTCCAAGCGGAGGTCATCTTGGAATCACGAAGACGCTCGAGAAGATTAAACAGAGATTCTATTGGGTTGGTTGCCGTCAGTCGGTCACTGAGTGGATTGCGAACTGCACCACAACAACAGGGTTGCAGCAGAGCGAAAGGGCCCAGAACACGAAGTCATGGCCAGATGAAGCAATATAACTCAGTTGCGCCATTTGAAAGGATCGCCATGGATGTCGCAGGTCCATTTCCTACTAGTAACCGCGGAAACAAATACGTACTGGTGGTTATGGATTATTTCAGTAAATGGCCAGAGGTATACCCAATCCCAAACCAAGAAGCAGAAACAGTAGCAGAAGTGGTTAAAAACGAATGGGTTGCAAGGTATGGTGTACCAATGGAGTTACATTCTGACCAAGGCAGGAATTTCGAATCAGCTGTGTTCCAGGAAATGTGTAAGTCATTGGGCATTCGAAAAACACGGACAACTGCATTGCATCCTCAATCCGATGGTATGGTAGAACGATTCAATAGAACATTGGAGGAGCACTTAAGGAAAGTAGTAGACAAGTACCATAAAGAATGGGATACCCGCATACCATTATTCTTGATGGCTTACCGATCAGCAGTGCATGAGACAACGGGCCAAACCCCTGCAAAAGTAATTTTTGGCAATGACCTTAGACTGCCAGCTGATTTGAAGTTTGGGATAGATGCCAATGCGGAGAGAAATGTCAGGAAATCCACTAGTGATTTGGAAGAAGAGCTAAGAGAAATACATGATCTGATAAGGCAAAGAACAAAGATTATGAGTGACAAGATGAAAGCCAGATACGATAAAGCAATTAATTCAGAAGGTTTTCAGGAAGGAGATTTGGTGCTGTTATACAACCCACAACGTAAAAAAGGTTTGTCCCCGAAATTGCAGTGTAATTGGGAAAGCCCATACAAAGTTGTAAAACGGATCAACGATGTAGTGTACCGCATACAAACCATCGGTAAACCACGAACCAAAATGAAAGTGGTCCATTTGGAAAGGCTGGCAACGTTTAGATCGAGAGATTTGTCTGATCGGGACGATCAGACTTAGGTGGAGGGCAGTGTCACGGATATTACCATCACTAAGTTATCCCATCGCTAAGGCGATGCTAAGGCCATGCCAAGCAGTATTTACGTTAATAATCAAATCAAGTATACACATATATAAGGCAGCCCAGAGAGATGTCACACACAGATGCATTTACTTATACCCCTATGTGCGCGCGAGAGACTGTAAACTACAAACATTCACAACAATAATTCAATCTTTATGTATCTACATAAACGAATAAATAATTGCGTCTACACATATGTACGTATACGAGCAGCGGAGCGGCAATGCACAAACACATGCATATTCTTATCTCAGTGGTCACAAGAGAGGGCAATAATTTGTGCACGTAGTTGCGGCTGGCGATTTTGTAGCCGAAACAACTAGTAAGTTCTGGAAATCGAAGAGCCTAGAAGTATGCAGCGTAAACTATAAAAGCGGGGCAAGCGAGTAAGAAGTAATTCAGTTTGAGTTGAGCTATCAATCAGTTTGCTTAAGCACGCGATCTGGCGGCCAATAGTAGAGTTTCATTTGAGTTATTAATCAGTTTGGTTATTAAGCCAGCGAGTAGCAAAGTATAAGTGTTATTGTGAAGTACTTTAATAAAGGCCATTTTTCTATCATTCAATATTGGAGTTATTTATTCAACAGTTTAGTGATTCGAACTTAGCAGAGGATTGCAAATAAGAGGATTTGCAAGCAAATTCGTTACAATATATAAATAAATTAGCGGTACCCGACAGATGATGTTCTGGATCACCCTGGTCCACATTTTGGTAGATATCTCGAAAACGCCTTCACATATACAACTAAGGGCCACTCCCTTTTAAAACCCTCATTAATACCTTTAATTTGATACCCATATCGTACAAACACATTCTAGAGTCACCCCTGGTCCACGTTTATGGCGATATCTCGAAAAGGCGTCCACATATAGAACTAAGGCCCATTCCTTTTTAAAATACTCATTAACACCTTTCATTTGATACCCATATCGTACAAATAAATTCTAGAGTCACCCCTGGTCCACCTTTATGGCGATATCTCGAAAAGGCGTCCACCTATAGAACTAAGGCCCACTCCCTTTAAAATACTCATTAGCACCTTTCATTTGATACCCATATCGTACAAACAAATTCTAGAGTCACCCCTGGTCCACCTTTATGGCGATATCTCGAAAAGGCGTCCACCTATAGAACTAAGGCCCACACCCTTTTAAAATATTCATTAACACCTTTCATTTGATACCCATATCGTACACAAAAACTCTAGAGTCACCCCTGGCCCACCTTTATGGCGATATCTCGAAAAGGCGTCCACCTATAGAACTAAGGCCCACTCCCTTTTAAAATACTCATTAGCACCTTTCATTTGATACCCATATCGTACAAACAAATTCTAGAGTCACCACTGGTCCACCTTTATGACGATATCTCGAAAAGGCGTCCACCTATAGAACTAAGGCCCACTCCCTTTTAAAATACTCATTAGCACCTTTCATTTGATACCCATATCGTACAAACAAATTCTAGAGTCACCCCTGGTCCACCTTTATGTCGATATCTCTAAAAGGCGTCCACCTATAGAACTAAGGCCCACTCCCTTTTAAAATACTCATTAGCACCTTTCATTTGATACCCATATCGTACAAACAAATTCTAGAGTCACCCCTGGTCCACCTTTATGTCGATATCTCGAAAAGGCGTCCACCTATAGAACTAAGGCCCACTCCCTTTTAAAATACTCATTAGCACCTTTCATTTGATACCCATATCGTACAAACAAATTCTAGAGTCACCCCTTACTTAATTGGCGCTTAACCGTCTAAACGGTTATGGCCGTCCAACAAGGCGCGCCAGTCGCTCCTTCGCTCCGCCAACCGGCGCCAATTGGTCACACCAAGGGAGTTTAAATCGTTTTCCACCTGGTCCTTCCAACGGAGTGGGGGCCGCCCTCTACCTCTGCTTCCATAGGCGGGTTCCGATAGAAACACTTTCTTGGCCGGAGCATCATCCTTCATTCGCATAACATGGCCTAGCCAGCGCAGCCGCTGCGTTTTAATTCGCTGGACTATGTTGATGTCTGCGTATAGCTCGTACAGCTCATCATTAAATCTTCTTCGGTACTCGCCATAGCCAACGCGTAGAGGTCCATAAATCTTTCGAAGAACTTTTCTCTCGAACACTCCCAAAGCCGCTTCATCTGCTGTTGTCATGGTTCATGCTTCTGCCCCATATAGCAGGACGGGTACGATAAGTGACTTGTAGAGTATGATTTTCGTTCGCCGAGAGAGGACTTTACTTTTCAATTGCCTACCTAGCCCACCTTTATGGCGATATTTCGAAAAGGCATCCACCTATAGAACTAAGGCTCACTCCCTTTTAAAATACTCATTAACACCTTTCATTTGATACCCATATCGTACAAACAAATTCTAGAGTCACCCCTGGTCTACCTTTATGGAGATATCTCGAAAAGGCGTCCACCTATAGAACTAAGACCCACGCCCTTTTAAAATACTCATTAACACCTTTCATTTGATACCCATATCGTACAAACAAATTCTAGTGTCACCCCTGGTCCACCTTTATGGCGATATCTCGAAAAGGCGTCCACCTATAGAACTAAGGCCCACTCCCTTTTAAAATACTCATTAGCACCTTTCATTTGATACCCATATCGTACAAACAAATTCTAGAGTCACCCCTGGTCCACCTTTATGTCGATATCTCGAAAAGGCGTCCACCTATAGAACTAAGGCCCACACCCTTTTAAAATACTCATTAACACCTTTCATTTGATACCCATATCGTACACAAAAACTCTAGAGTCACCCCTGGCCCACCTTTATGGCGATATTTCGAAAAGGCATCCACCTATAGAACTAAGGCCCACTCCTTTTTAAAATACTCATTAACACCTTTCATTTGATACCCATATCGTACAAATAAATTCTAGAGTCACCCCTGGTCCACCTTTATGGCGATATCTCGAAAAGGCGTCCACCTGTAGAACTAAGGCCCACTCCCTTTTAAAATACTCATTAGCACCTTTCATTTGATACCCATATCGTACAAACAAATTCTAGAGTCACCCCTGGTCCACCTTTATGTCGATATCTCGAAAAGGCGTCCACCTATAGAACTAAGGTCCACGCCTTTTTAAAATACTCATTAACACCTTCCATTTGATACCCATATCGTACAAAAAAATGCTAGAGTCACCCCTGGCCCACCTTTATGGCGATATATCGAAAAGGCATCCACCTATAGAACTAAGGCCCACTCCCTTTTAAAATACTCTTTAACACCTTTCATTTGATACCCATATCGTATAAACAAATTCTAGAGTCACCCCTGGTCCACCTTTATGTCGATATCTCGAAAGGGCGTCCACCTATAGAACTAAGGCCCGCGCCCTTTTAAAATACTCATTAACACCTTTCATTTGATACCCATATCGTACACAAAAACTCTAGAGTCACCCCTGGCCCACCTTTATGGCGATATTTCGAAAAGGCATCCACCTATAGAACTAAGGCCCACTCCCTTTTAAAATACTCATTAACACCTTTCATTTGATACCCATATCGTACAAACAAATTCTAGAGTCACCCCTGGTCTACCTTTATGGAGATATCTCGAAAAGGCGTCCACCTATAGAACTAAGACCCACGCCCTTTTAAAATACTCATTAACACCTTTCATTTGATACCCATATCGTACACAAAAACTCTAGAGTCAACCTTGGCCCACCTTTATGGCGATATTTCGAAAGGGCGTCCACCTATAGAACTAAGGCCCACTCCCTTTTAAAATACTCATTAGCACCTTTCATTTGATACCCATATCGTACAAACAAATTCTAGAGTCACCCCTGGTCCACCTTTATGTCGATATCTCGAAAAGGCGTCCACCTATAGAACTAAGGCCCACTCCCTTTTAAAATACTCATTAGCACCTTTCATTTGATACCCATATCGTACAAACAAATTCTAGAGTCACCCCTTACTTACTTACTTAATTGGCGCTTAACCGTCTAAACGGTTATGGCCGTCCAACAAGGCGCGCCAGTCGCTCCTTCGCTCCGCCAACCGGCGCCAATTGGTCACACCAAGGGAGTTTAAATCGTTTTCCACCTGGTCCTTCCAACGGAGTGGGGGCCGCCCTCTACCTCTGCTTCCATAGGCGGGTTCCGATAGAAACACTTTCTTGGCCGGAGCATCATCCTTCATTCGCATAACATGGCCTAGCCAGCGCAGCCGCTGCGTTTTAATTCGCTGGACTACGTTGATGTCTGCGTATAGCTCGTACAGCTCATCATTAAATCTTCTTCGGTACTCGCCATCGCCAACGCGTAGAGGTCCATAAATCTTTCGAAGAACTTTTCTCTCGAACACTCCTAAAGCCGCTTCATCTGCTGTTGTCATGGTCCATGCTTCTGCCCCATATAGCAGGACGGGTACGATAAGTAACTTGTAGAGTATGATTTTCGTTCGCCGAGAGAGGACTTTACTTTTCACTTTCCTACCTAGCCCACCTTTATGGCGATATTTCGAAAAGGCATCCACCTATAGAACTAAGGCTCACTCCCTTTTAAAATACTCATTAACACCTTTCATTTGATACCCATATCGTACAAACAAATTCTAGAGTCACCCCTGGTCTACCTTTATGGAGATATCTCGAAAAGGAGTCCACATATAGAACTAAGACCCACGCCCTTTTAAAATACTCATTAACACCTTTCATTTGCTACCCATATCGTATAAACAAATTCTAGAGTCACCCCTGGTCCACCTTTATGTCGATATCTCGAAAGGGCGTCCACCTATAGAACTAAGGCCCGCGCCCTTTTAAAATACTCATTAACACCTTTCATTTGACACCCATATCGTACACAAAAACTCTAGAGTCACCCCTGGCCCACCTTTATGGCGATATTTCGAAAAGGCATCCACCTATAGAACTAAGGCCCACTCCCTTTTAAAATACTCATTAACACCTTTCATTTGATACCCATATCGTACAAACAAATTCTAGAGTCACCCCTGGTCTACCTTTATGGAGATATCTCGAAAAGGCGTCCACCTATAGAACTAAGACCCACGCCCTTTTAAAATACTCATTAACACCTTTCATTTGATACCCATATCGTACAAACAAATTCTAGAGTCACCCCTGGTCCACTTTATGGCGATATCTCGAAAAGGCGTCCACATATAGAACTAAGACCCACACCCTTTTAAAATACTCATTAACGACTTTCATTTGATACCCATATCGTACAAACAAATTCTAGAGTCACCCCTGGTCCACTTTATGGCGATATCTCGAAAAGGCGTCCACCTATAGAACTAAGACCCACGCCCTTTTAAAATACTCATTAACGACTTTCATTTGATACCCATATCGCACAAACAAATTCTAAAGTCACCCCTGGTCCACTTTATGTCGATATCTCGAAAAGGCGTCCACCCATAGAACTAAGGCCCACGCTCTTTTAAAAAACTCATTAACACCTTTCATTTGATACCCATATCGTACAAACAAATTCTAGTGTCACCCCTGGTCCACCTTTATGGCGATATCTCGAAAAGGCGTCCACCTATAGAACTAAGACCCACGCCCTTTTAAAATACTCATTAACGACTTTCATTTGATACCCATATCGTACAAACAAATTCTCGAGTCAGGCCTGGTCCACCTTTATGGCGATATCCCTAAATGGCGTCCATCTATAGATCTATGGCCCACTTCCTCTTGAAATACTCTTTAATACCTTCCATTTGATCAACATCTCATACAAACAAATTCCAGGGTTACCCTAGGTTCCTTTTACAACATGGTGATTTCCCTTACTTTGTCTCCACAGCTCTCAACTGAGTATGTAATGTTCGGTTACACCCGAACTTAGCCCTCCTTACTTGTTATTATTATTTTTCATTACTTCTGCATATGACAGCCCTTTTTCCTTATTATTACTACTAATTTTTTTTATTTCGTTACATACCTTTTCATTGTCTTTACCAATTATTTCAGTTTTATTTTTCACTTCTATCATTTCATATAAGCTTTTTATCTCACCAATTTTTTTTTTCAAAAAGCTTTTGTGATCTTTCCATAGTTGCTACTCTTTGAGTATATCGATCCTCTACAGCTTCCAATAAAGCCTTTATTTCATTTTGGCTTTTCTTCATCACCTCTTCAAACTCATATTTATACTCATTTAATATTGTATTGTTTTTCTTCACACTCATTTGCATTTCTTGTAGCACCAAGTCTACATTCTGAATATATGTAACACATTCATCACACATAAATCGTGCCATAGGTTTTTCCTCACGGCGCTCATAATTTAAGAATCCGAACCGAGTCCAAAAGAAGTGGGCAATGTAGGAATCAGAAAAGCGTCGAAACGCGTAGGAGGGTAAAAGAAAATTTATTGTTTGCCTTTTATTTAACGGCCTAGAAGCTCCTAATCTAGCATGCAAAACTTATAATTTATCAACTATTTATGTTCGACACAGCGAGTTTGGAACAAATTTTGAAACTTTGTTACGACAATTTTTCATTTTAATACAAAATGAATTACATTTGTACATCATTGTTACCCTTGCTATTCTTTTTTTGTATAAGCATCGACGTTTTTCCGCTCATGGACGATTCTCGACATTTTTAATGTGACCGCAAAGCTGCCACGCTCTGTCCAGGTGTATAAGAAAATGTTATAATAAATATTATATTTAATAAATAATAAATAAATAAATAAACGAATGATAGAGTAGATTTACTTAGTCAGAAATCAGTATTTTAATTGTCTAGGCTATTATAGAAACTTGTTAATTCTTTATTGAAGAGCAGAGCATTGCTTATAAGCCTAAGTCTAGAAGGGAGCGAGTTCCAAAGACGTATGGAAGTAATAAAGAACAGGCGATCAGATATTAGCATACGATGTCTGAAGTGGGTAAGGAGAACAGATCTAGACGACTGGAGAAAATTTAGCCTCCAAAACAGATAGTCAGGTTCTTTCATATATATTAATTTATGTAGCTTAGTAAGCGTTTTAAGTTTAATAAGGTTATCAAATGAAATATTTAGCAACCTGTCAGCATGATGAGAGACGTGGTCAAGTCTTTTCAACCCATAGACGTATCTAGCAATGTTGCTATAAACAACATTAAGTTTCCTATTGCATACATAGTCACAATTAGAGCAAATCTCACAACCATAAAGGAGCGTAGGTATTAAGTACGCTTTTGCTATCAATAGACGAATATGTAACGGAGTAAAATATTGTGTAAGCCAGAGTGTACGAAGCATCCTATACACTTTTCCCACTTTCCCGTTCATAGAAGCCCACGTACCAATTTGACACAAATCGTAATTTAAGTTATTAATACACGAACTGGTACGATTACTAAGACAGCACATATACAATTGTGCGTCGTCAGCATAAATGTGAATATTACAATACTTGAGAACACCAGGCAAATCGTTTATATACAAAACAAATAGCAGGGGACCAAGGATTGAGCCTTGTGGGACGCCTCTTAAAACACTGACGAAGTCACCCTTTCTGCTACCAACACTTAGTGCCTGAGTTCGGTCGGCCAAATACGATCTGATGAGGGCTGTTGCACAGTTGGAGAAATTAAATAGGTTGTCCAGCTTCTTGCAGAGAACGGCGTGATCGACAGAGTCAAACGCTTTTGAATGGTCGAGAAGAGTTAGGAAAGCAGTAAAATTTTTGTCAACTTGTTCTCGAATATCCTCTATCACCGATAGGAGCGCCGTTTTACAGCTACGATTTGACCTGTATCCAGACTGGGAATCTGTGAGAAGTTTATTATCCAGCACATAAGTATTTATCTGGCAGTGCAAAATTCGTTCGACGACCTTGGAAAGGAAAGGCAGAATAGCTATAGGTCTATACTCCTTGTTTTGCTTGGGGATTGGGATTACTTTAGCAACTTTCCAACATTTGGGAAATACACAGGACGTCAGCACAGAGTTAACCAAGTAGGTTAAGTGAGGAAGGATTTTAGGAAGAATTATTTTTAAAAATTTCGGACATATACCAGCAAACCCCATAGTATTAGACTTTACAGAAAGAATGGCTTGAACGACATCACAATCATCAACACTAACAAACTCAAGATGACCAAAATCGACATTAGCACGAATACAATAATTGTCAGCACATATATTGTCAGTTGAGATTGGCAGATTTACAAAATTTATATTTATCTCGTTAATGTCTACATCAGGGAGGACAGAAATATCACATTTGGATTTTCCGATACCAATATCTTTAATCGACTTCCAAGTTTCCTTCGAACTCAAAGCAGAACTAAACTTGTTATTATAAAATTTCTGCTTAGCTGACCTAGTGGCTTTGTTTGCAGCGATCCTAGCTGCTTTGAAGTTGTTGTGAGCCTCCAGCCTTTTGTATCTTTTCCATCGTGAGTAAGCAAGGTTACGCTGGTGAATTAAGTGTTTTAGATTGGCACTAAACCAAGGGGTATTATTGTGTGTAGCAGCTTTGAGTTTCACTGGCACATGGTTGTCGAAAAGCCTAATAATATGGTTCTGTAGGAATGATGCCTGATCGATGATGATGATGAAGCCTCGACCGATGTCAGCGTACAAATCAAGCTCCATTCAACCGACTCCATCGCTGCATTAAGGGAACTGTAATCTATGCTTTTAAAATCACGATACTTAAAGGACCATTGGATGTGTGACGTTTGAAAGTTGTATCTAAGAAATATCAGATCGTGTTTTGAAAAGCAAGATGCAGACATTTGATCGTAGTGGAGCAATTTCAGGGGATCATTCACAAAAAATAAATCCAACAAAGAAGAATTTGAGTCAATAAAGTGTGTAGGTGAAGTTAAATTGGTGGGAAAATGTCCAAGAGACTCCATACTTTGCTTTAGAGTTGAGTCGACGAGAAGGTTGGAGTTGAAATCCCCAGCGATGATTATATTATCATAGCTTATAAGTCGAGGCTCGAGAAATTCAATAAAGCCAGAGAAGTCAATTCCACGATTAGGTCTGTATGCACAGCCGATAAGAAGCCTTTCATTATTTACAGAGAACACGTCTACGAACACATATTCGACAGAATCACTTGGACTAGCACTACAGCAAAGTTTACAGGATAAACTACTTTTAACGTATATAGCAACACCACCACCATGACCACGTCTATCAGCCCTGAAAAGTTGATATCCATTTAGTTGCACCAAATCATTTTTGTGACATGAAGAAAACCAGGTTTCTTAAATACATATAACATCTATATCAGAACCTTCAGATATGAATCTCAGTTCATCCAGTTTTTTATATAGGCTTTGCGCATTGCGATGGATGACTTTGAGCCCTTTAGTACGTTTGCTGAATACGCGCAACAGTGTATGTAAGCAGCCTATGGAACTAGACAACCTATCGTCTAGGACCATCACTAAATGCTTACTGGGTAAACTTAAATTTTTGCAACGGCATGCATTAATGGCAACATATTTTTGAAAAACGCTGGATTACCGAAATTAGAGAAATGAGATGCTAACCAAACAGTTCCTGTTGAATACCCAGAAACCTGGACATTCTAACAGACATCTGACTGATGAGCCAACACCGCCCAGGGGCTTAAGGAGTCATCTCCGTAAGCATTATGAGGAAATACGGCACCTGAGAACTCAGCTGTATGAAGCCAAAAAACACAAGCAGGTCCTCAGCGAACTCCACAAACAGGTGTCGGACCTTTATGCCAGGAATTGCCCGGTGAATCCAGTACTCAAAGAACAGTACCCAAAATTAGCGGAAGAGGAACGCATACTCCCAGGGAAACGCGAGTCACTCTAGCTCAACTTCGATCTGGATACTGTAACAGGTTAAACTCTTACCTATCCAGAATCAACCTGTTGTTGTTGTTGTTGTAGCGATAAGGTTGCTCCCCGAAGGCTTTGGGGAGTGTTATCGGTGTGATGGTCCTTTGCCGGATACAGATCCGGTACGCTCCGGTACCACAGCACCATTAAGGTGCTAGCCCGACCATCTCGGGAACGATTTATGTGGCCACATTAAACCTTCAGGCCATCCCCTCCCTCCCCACCCCCAAGTTCCATGAGGAGCTTGGGGTCGCCAGAGCCTCGTCTGTTAGTGAAACAGGATTCGCCCCGGATAGGTGAGGTTGACAATTGGGTTTGGAGAAGCTATATATTGCGCTGGCAACCTGAAGGGTTGCGCTACACACCCCTTGAATCTGGTATTTTAGTCGCCTCTTACGACAGGCATACCTACCGCGGGTATATTCTGACCCCCTTACCCGCTGGGGGTCCAGAATCAACCTCGACATACAAAATGTATGCCCCGCTTGCAATGTGTCCCCACATGACACCAACCATCTCTTTAATTGTAATGTGGAACCAACGCCTCTAACACCCCTCTCATTATGGTCCACCCATGTTGCTGCAAGTTTCCTTGGACTCCCGTTAGAGGATATTGATGACAATTTGTGATCGGTCGCACCTATTGGATAGGGCGAAGCACTGCTACAACAACAACAAAAACAGATTAAAACTAATTCAACCGATAGCGTAATGGATAGGACGAATTGGGTACATTTTTGATTGAATTTGTGTACTTGTTTCCCATATTTTCCAAAAGATTATTTTTACCCTTTTGGGTAAATATTTGGGTATTTACCCATTTTTACCATATATAACCAATTTACCGGGTATTTACCATTTGGGTATTTACCCCTTTCCCATCTCTATCCATGGCTCAATTTTATCATGGAACATAGGCTCATCTAATCAGCTGATTTTATTTTTTTCATTTCACTGGTATAGGGATTGTCAAAAGGTGATGCAAAACGCAAAATGTAACCAATGTAATGTGATAAAAAAATATTTTCACATCATTTGAAGTTATTTTTTTAGTAAATGCATCTAATTTAGAGCATAATTCTCCCACAACCCACAATAATTGCAATGTTTTATGTGTTCTCTCCATTCCATTCGCCTAACACCAACAAGCAGATTTTGACAATCTGAACAAAGGCATGTTGGGGCTGTAGGTATGAGTCAACCATATAGCTGAACCGTTTTAATATTTATATTCATTCAGAAAAGTAATATGTTAATATATGTATGTATATGCAAAGCTAATAAGAAAGTTAGATTTCCTGTAAAATATATACATATGTATACATTGTTCAAAGCTCTCCCATCATCTTCCAAATTCACTATTACTCAACTTCTGGTCATGGAATAATGATCGGCTCAATTTCACTTCTTTCTCTATTTTTATCTTACAAAAACAGGCTATCATTAAAATCTGGCAGTTCAAATAGATCAACCAACTCGTTTTTTGAGAAACGGCGCTTAAGCTGATTGGCATAAGCTTTGCCACTGCGATTACCATAAGGTGTGATAAGTTCAACAATATAATTAAGAGCTCCATTTCTGCCTTTAACTATACCATCAGGCCATTTCCATTCTTTGTTGAAGTTGAAATTCCTTCCACTTTGCCCCATGATGTGTATTAAAATGATCTGCCATTTTTGTACTGCAAATCGAATTTGAAGTCTTTGGCTTAATAAGATCAAATTTTGTTCACATTATGTGGCCTGTCATTAATTCAAACGGCGATTTCGTACCAAGATTGTAAGAAGGTGTATATAGATACGAAAACAAAAGTTAATGTAAATTCTTGTCGAGATTTCCTGATGCTTTTTGAATCCCTTTCTTGAATAAATCAACAAATCGTTCGGCTTGACCATTTTACTGACCGAGGTTGTTAATTTTTTTATACCTTTGTACGAGAAACAAACTGAGGCCCATTATCGGTAACACAAATTTCACATAAACCTTGGTTCACATGCAAGGGATGGCTGCATTGGACAGGTTGTTCTGGGCTAGATCCTAAAACCAGACGTCCTCGTAACTTTTATAAATCTTTTGTGGCTCCTTGCTGTTCACGCCCAAGGGCGTCCCGTAGTCTACGCCTTAATCACAAATTGTCATCAATATCCTCTAACGGGAGTCCAAGGGAACTTGCTGTTTCAACAGGGGTGGACCATAATGAAAGGGGTGTTAGAGGCGTTTGTTCCACATTATAATTAAAGAGATGGTTGGTGTCATGTGCATGTTGCAAGCGGGGCATACATTTTGTATGTCGGGATTGATTCTGGATAGGTAAGAGTTTAACCTGTTACAGTATCCAGAACGAAGTTGAGCTAGATTGACTCGCGTTTCCCTGGGGAGTATGCGTTCCTCTTCCGCAAGTTTTGGGTACTGGATTCGCCGGGCAATTCCTGGCATAAATGTCCGACGCCTGTTTGTGGAGTTCACCAAGGACCTGCTTGTGTTTTTTTGCTTCATAGTCGATGTCATGAAGCGTTATAACATCCGCATCGCTGCGACTCAAGAGACTAAACTCGCAGCAAGATCTGCTCTGTAGACCTGTTCTGGGTATAATGTCCACAGAAAAGATCGGGAGCACGGTTGCCACTTTGGTCCATTTGGCCCAAAAAAGGTCCTTTCCAACCCCATTTGGCCCGTTGGTCCATTTTTTTAAATTTTGGCCCTTTTCAGGTTGTAATCAAGATTGTTTGTTTTTGTAATGTACCTTAACTTTGGTACAAATTACTTTTGTTAAATAAAATAGAACGATTGAGAAGGCACGTGTTTTATTATAGTTCGTGTCTAGAACAATCTTCAATAATAATATGTATATCAAGAGTGTGTACAATAAAAGTGGTGTGCAGTAATATGTATATATAGGAATGTGTATTGTGAATCGATTGTATGTGTGTTCCTGAACCGATGATAGGTTCGTTCCTGACATCCCCCCTTTTCAGCGGTACCTTGCGGGTGTTTTAATTACACGTCCAGAGCGAGTGCGTGGTGGATGATTGAGGCTAGCTGCATCCTGTGGTGTAGCAGGCGTGGAAGGTTCAGCTTCACGAGGCACGTCATCTGGCGGACACTGTTGTGTTGTGGTTTCTGTCGGTGGCTGTGTTGGACTCGAAGAACTTTGGTTTTTTGGTTCAACAGTAGGACGATCTGTGGACGAGTTAGGATCAACGTCGAGGGATGAAGTGGCTGGCTTAAGATGCCATGTGTTTCTTCTGTATATGGCGCGATCCTCGGTTTGTATTCTGTACGAGCGGTGTCCTTCTGGTCTCACTATATAAGCTGGAACCCAGTTATTATGGCTTTGTCTAAGCAGTACTTTCTCTAGCGTAGTGTATTCTCTACTCTGTTTTTTATTTCTATCTGCTGTTCCTTTCTCACCTTCCTTCAGTTTTGTTAGTTTTTTGCTTACGTTTTTTATTATTTTTGGATTGAGTAGCTTTTCATTGGTAGATAATAGCGTTCTGGTTCTTCTGTTCATTAACCGTTGAACTGGAGACCCTAGGTCCATGCGTGGAGTATTCCGATGATGTAGCAGCGCTAGCTGTATGTCCGTGTTGTCTTCGAGGCACTTGTTCATCAGGTTTTTTGCCTCTTGTACATAGCGTTCGGCTAGACCATTTGAGCGTGGAAAACGAGGGCTCGAAATTCTATGTTCAAAGTTCCATTCTTTCTGAAAAGCCCTGAAATCGCTGCAATCAAATTGTTTACCACCATCTGATAATAGTACTTCCGGGATGCCGAAGGTAGCAAACCATGTCTTAAGTTCTTTAATGACGTTGAAGCTGGTGATATTGTTTAGTTGTTTAAAGTCAAAGTATCCTGAGTAGCTGTCTGCAATGAGGATATAATCCTTTCCTCTTAAGTGGAATATGTCCGAAGCGACAATACTCCATGGCCGTTTCGGTGCTGCTTGTAAATTTATTTGTTCCATCTGATTATCTTTTTGTATATTGCTGCATGCACTGCAAGTTTTTATGTACTCAGTTAAATCTTTGGTCATTGTTGGCCAGAATACATTGTCACGGGCCAGTTTTAGCGTCCCTTGTAGTCCCTTATGACTAAGGTGGCAATGTTTCATTACTAATGGCACCATTAAGTTTGGAACCAATACTCTGTGATCTTTAAAAATTATGTCCTCGTAAACGCTGAGAGCCTCTCTGTAGTACCAATATTTTTTGAGATCTACCGGCACTTT
Organism: Eurosta solidaginis; assembly: GCF_040869045.1. Classification (NCBI taxonomy): domain Eukaryota; kingdom Metazoa; phylum Arthropoda; class Insecta; order Diptera; family Tephritidae; genus Eurosta; species Eurosta solidaginis. The sequence continues at coordinate 68,960,136 of NC_090321.1, forward strand.
ATTGATGGTCTCTGGCCATCCTTTTAATATGGTTGACTTTAAATCATTAAGTTCTTTACTTTTTGAGGTCTCTGCTTTAAGTTCGTCTTTTCGCGTTTTCGTGAATGGCACAATAGCACATATTTGTAAATTTTCTGTATTTAAATCTTCACTATCTAAGTTTTCGCAGTCTCTACTCAGTAAATCTGCTACATACAATTCCGTACCTTTTTTATAAGTAACTTTTGGATTATAAGGCAGGATTTGATACATGATTCTTTGCAATCTCGGTGGTGCATCTGTAATTGGCTTTTTAAATATTGTCTCAAGAGGCTTATGGTCAGATTCGATCGTTAAATCTTTGCAACCCCAAATGTAGATGTGAAATTTTTTATATGTAACTAGAATGGCGTTTGCTTCTTTTTCTAATTGGCTATAGCCCTGTTCGATTTTTGTGAACGATTTCGCGCAGTAAGCGATCGGCTTCTGTTTTTGTATTAGTACTCCGCCACATGCACAACTACTGGCATCTACTGACAGCAAAATTGGCGCTTTCGTGTCATAATACCCTAGTACTGGTGGATTCTTTAACAGAGTTTTCAATTTATTGAATGCTTCATTGTGTTGTGTATCCCACACCCACTCAACATCTTTTCGCAATAATTGTCTTAGTGGTTGGGTGATATCTGCCAAACTTTTTATGAATTTCGACACGTATGTTACCATACCCAAGAATCTTTGCAACTCTTTCACGTTTTCCGGTTGCTTAATTTTCGTTATAATTTCTATTTTTTCGGGATCAGGTTTTACCCCTTCAGCGGAGACTATATGTCCCAGAAACTTTACTTCTTGTGTATTGTGCACAAATTACTTTTGTTAAATAAAATAGAACGATTGAGAAGGCACGTGTTTTATTATAGTTCGTGTCTAGAACAATCTTCAATAATAATATGTATATCAAGAGTGTGTACAATAAAAGTGGTGTGCAGTAATATGTATATATAAGAATGTGTATTGTGAATCGATTGTATGTGTGTTCCTGAACCGATGATAGGTTCGTTCCTGACAGTTTTCACTGAGGAAAATAATGTTAATACTGCCCACAATATTTTCCACACCTTCATTAACCCTTATATAATTTACAATTTACATCAATGGATTTCTTACAAAAAAATTGCTGCCGTCAAAATGTAGCAGAACAATGGCACTTCACCTAGCAGATAGTTTTGGGAAGTGTTGGATCTTGAAACAAACCAATTTTCGTTAATTGTTGATGAAACAAGCGGTCAATCAGAAAATCTTGTTTTGGTGGCTAGATATTTCGATCGGTTATCAAACACTTTTCGTGATAGTTTTTTTCACTGTTTAAGCTTAAAAAAAGTTGTTGCAAATGCATGTGCATCTCAAAGAAATTTGACGGAGTTGTCCACTGATGAACACATTCTTGTATTGAAAACTAAATCAAAGCATGAGACTAATTTGTTTTATATTAAGTGCACTTACCACTGTATTTTTGTTCAAGTTATGCGTGCAACTATATCGATAGGTAATGAGAGTTTGTGAAACAATATATCGCCATGCCAAACAAAAAGTGACCCATAAAATTTTTTTACAAAGAATATCGATTTTTTAATTTTTCTCACACAGCACAAAACAAATTGACGAGTTTTAGGAATTTCAAGGCTATTGTGGAAAGTGTTCTTCACACTGCGATGCGACTATATTTTCTATTTTTGTGTCTGGAAGTTAATGGTATTTCAGATATACAACTTTCAAATTCAATATCAGTTGGCTCATTCCATTTCAAAACATCCGGTCCGCGCAGGACATGATTTTGATGAGATTTTAATATGTTGTTCTTTGGTCAAAATAATGAAACACGTATTTATCGGCAATTGAATTCCATAAAATGCAATCGATATTTTATTCACCTATTTTTTTTTAATTGTCAATAACTTTGTCAAAAATTAACCGATTCTCATGATTTTTTCTTTGAAATGTTCGTTATTATATTAACTTTTATATAAATTTATAAACAGTAGAATATAGTTTAAAAAAATGATGTGCAAATATGCCGCCGATTTACTACAAAATCACTGTATTTCTGAAAAATAACAACAAATTAATGTTTTCAATAATAAATGTGGTATTTTTATTAATTTTAAACATTTGGCATTTATCTCGTTGTATGCTGATATGTATTGCATCAATAGCCGTGTTTTTTTTTCACGCACGTATACGTTTACGTTTGCGCGTGAAAAAAAACGCCTATCCTCGCTTAGATAATGCTTAGGAGACCCATCTAGCGGCAGTGGTTAAACAACTACAGCTACAGCACAGGGTGTACCGAAAAGCGGAGACACAACCCTCTGATGGCCATAGGGTATAACATATAACTGAATCAGTTGCGATGAATTGTGGACACAAATAGAATACATAGAATTAGTGTAGAGGGTGAAACAAAGTCACATATTTCAGTTACATCTGAGTATAATGTGTTTAAAGTTTGTCGCTTAGCAGTCCATATAAAGTTTAAGCGTAAACATATATAATAAAAAAAAAAACACAGCTAATATATGGCGAGAAAAAAGTTTAACATTCAAAATTTCATATTCCGGTAACAACGAATTTTGGCTAATGGGTATTTAGCCAAGTTGAAATATATGCTATTTACTCAGCATAGAAAAAGATTAGGCAAACAAAAATAAGCTTTTTTTTTGAAATATTAATTTTTGAAAAAAAGTCATAAATTTTTACTAAATACTAAAAAAAATTTTTTTTAGACTATATGCTATTGCTCATAAATTTAAATAAAATTAAAAGTAATAGCGAACATTTCAAAGAAAAAATCATGAGAATCGGTTAATTTTTAACAAAGCAATTTTATGCTGATACGCATTGGATCAATATATAGGGGAAAAAAATGTTAATATTCAAAAATTCATATCGCGAAAACAACAAATTTTGGCATTTAGCCAAGTTGAAATAAAACTGTTCACTCAATATAGAAAATCTTTAAAAAAAAAAGAATAACCTATATTAATTTTTGTAAAAAGTCATAAATTTTTACTAAATACTAAAAAATTTTTTTTAACTATATGCTATTGTTTATAAATTTACTAGCCTTTACCCGCGGCCCCGGCCGCAACGAGAATTTTAAATATATGGGCTATTCGCGTTAGCCTACTTATCAAGTTATCTGTTCAAAATTTTTTTTTTGTCTAATGCATTTTATTTTTGTAATTGAGTAAAATAAAGAACTAAATGAGTTGATAACCTGATAGCATCCCAAATGATCCCGAAATTATCCAGAAAAAGCTACGAAATGACCCCCACGCTATCGCGGACGGATCCCGAAAACCATCCAGAAATGCCCCGGAAGGGTCTCCAAAAGTTCCCGGAATAGTCCCAAAAAAACCAGAAATGACAACCACACGATTCTAGACGTATCCAGAGAACCACACAGAAATGATCCCTGAATGTGTTCCAAAATGAACCCGAAAAGGTTCCGAAATGACCATGACGGGCTCCTGGGCGGATCTCAAAAACCATCCAGAAAATATCCAGGAAGGGTCCCTAAATTATCCCGACATACTCCAGAAAAAGTTCCGAAATGGCTCCGAGGGGATACATGACGGATCGCGAAAATTATACAGAAATGAACCCGGAAGGGTCCCAAATTGATCCCGAAATAGTCCGGAAATGGCCCAAATGGGATCCCGCACAGATCCAGAAATGATCGCGGAAGGGTTCAAAAACTATCCCGGAAAAGTAACAAAAAATCCCGAAATGGCTCCTACGGCATCGCGGACGGATCCAGAAATGATCTCGGGGACCCTTCCAAATGATCCCAAAATGGTCCCGAAACGACCCTGATGGATCCGGCAAACCATCAAGAAATTATGCCGGAAGGGTCCCCAAATGATCCCGAAATAATACAGAAAAAGTCGCGAAACGACCCCTAGAGGATCCCCAAATGATCCCGTATTAGCCCCGAAAAGGTCCCGTAATAACCCCGACGGGATCCCGAACAAATCCCGAAAACCATCCAGAAATAATGTCGGAAGGGATCCCAAATTATTCCGACAAAGTCCCGCATTGATTCCGACGGGATCCCGAACGGATACCGAAAATCATCCAGAAGTGATGCCGGAAAGGTCCTCAAATGATCACCTGATAGTCCCGAAATTAGCCTTAAGGGGCCCTTTACGGATCAAGTAAACCATCCAGAAACGATCCGGATATAGTCCCGAAGAAGTCCCGAAATGACCCTGACGGGATCTCGAACGCATCCCTAAATGACCCTGACGGAATCCCCAACAGATCCCGAAATCCATCCAGAAATGATCTTGGGAGGACCCCAAATGATCCCGAAAAAGTCCCGCAATGAATCCGACGGGATCCTGAACGGATACCGAAAACTATACAGAAATGATCCCGGAAGGGTCCCAAAATGATCCCGAAATAGTCCCGAAAAAGTCCCGAAATTACCCCGGCGGGATCCCGGACCGATCCCGAAAACCGTCCAGAAATGATCCCGCAAGGGTCTCCATATGAGGTGAAGCTAATTATAAAACCATGTTAATAAGGCAGCAGGCGTAGGAGCGAATGAAAAGTTACATAGAAACATACAGGTAAAGCTAATAAAAGCGTGCTAATGATCACCTAATAGTCCCAAAATGACCCTGACGGCATCCCGGACTGATCCCGAAATCCATCCAGAAATGATCTTGGGAAGGTCCCAAAATTATCCCGAAATAGTCTCCGAAAAGTCCAGAAATTACCCTGCCGGGTTCCCGGACGAATCCTGAAAGCCATCCTTAAATGATCCCGAAAAAGTCCCGAAATGACCCCGACGGGACCCCGAATTGATCCCGAAAACTATCCAGAAATGATGTCGGAAAGGTCCTCAAATTATCTCCTAATAGCTCCGAAAAGACAATGACGGGATCCCGAACGGATCCCGATAACTATCTAGAAATGATACCGAAAGGGCCCGCAAATTATCCCGTATTAGTTGAGTAAAAGTCCCGAAATGACCCCGACGGGATGCCGAACGAATCCCAAAAACCATACAGAAATGATGCCGGAAACCCCCGGACCCCAAATGATCCCGAAAAAGTCCCGCAATTATTCCGACGGGATCCTGAACGGATACCGAAAACCATCCAGAAGTGATGCCGGAAAGGTCCTCAAATGATCACCTAATAGTCCCAAAATGACCCTGACGGCATCCCGGACAGATCCCGAAATCCATCCAGAAATGATCTTGGGAAGGTCCCAAAATGATCCCGAAGTAGTCCCGAAATGACCGTGACGGGATCCCGAAAGCATTCCGAAAACTATCCAGAAATGATGCCGGAAAGGTCCTCAAATGATCCCCTAATAGTCCCGAAATGACCGTGACGGGATCCCGAACGGATCCCGACAACTATCCAGAAATGATGCCGAAAGGGTCCGCAAATGATCCCGTATTAGTCGAGAAAAAGTCCCGAAATGACCTCGACGGGATCCCGGACGAATCCCAAAAGCCATCCAGAAATGATGCCGGTAGGTATCCCAAATGATCCCGAAATAGTCCCGAAATGACCTCGTCGGCATCCCGGACGGATCCCGAAAGTTATCCAAAAATGATGCCGGAAAGGTCCCCAAATGATCCCCTAATAGTCCCGATATTACCCTGATGGGATCCCGGACGGATCCCGAAAACCATGCCGAAAGGGTTCCCAAATGATCCCGTATTAGTCGCGAAAAAGTCCCGAAATGACCCCGACGGGATCCCGGACGGATCCCGAAAACCATCCAGAAATGATGCCGGAAGAGCCCCCAAATGATCCCGAAAAAGTCCCCAAATGATCCCGACGAGATCCTGGACGGATCCCGAAAACCATCCCGAAATGATGCCGGAAGAGCCCCCAAATGATCCCGAAAAAGTCCCCAAATGACCCCGACGAGATCAGAGACGGATCCCGAAAACCATCCAGAAATGATGCCGAAAGGGTTCCCAAATGAACCCGTATTAGTCGCGAAAAAGTCCCGAAATGACCCCGACGGGATCCCGAAATGATGCCGGAAGAGCCCCCAAATGATCCCGAAAAAGTCCCCAAATGACCCCGACGAGATCTCGGACGGATCCCGAAAACCATCCAGAAATGATGCCGGAAGAGCCCGCAAATGATCCCGAAAAAGTCCCCAAATTACTCCGATGAGATCCCGGACGGATCCCGAAAACCATCCAGAAATGATGCCGAAAGGGTCCCCAGATGAACCCGGGTTAGTCGCGAAAAAGTCCCGAAATGACCCCGACGGGATGCCGGACGAATCCCGAAGACCATCCAGAAATGATGCCTAAAGGGACCCAAAATAACCCCGAAAAAGTCCCGTAATGATCCCGGCAACCATCAAGAATTTATCTCTCGAAGGCACGCAAATGATCCCGAAAGTACCCCTACGGGTTCCGGGACGGATCCCGAAAGCCATCCAGAAATGATGCCGGAAGGGTCCCCAAATGATCGCGAAATAATCCCGAAATGATTCCGGAATAGTCCCGAAAATGTCCCAAAATAACCCCGACGGGATCCCGGACGGATCCCGAAAACTATACAGAAATGATCCCGGAAGGGTCCCGAAATGATCCCGAAATAGTCCCGAAAAAGTCCCGAAATTACCCCGGCGGGATCCCGGACCGATCCCGAAAACCGTCCAGAAATGATCCCGCAAGGGTCTCCATATGAGGTGAAGCTAATTATAAAACCATGTTAATAAGGCAGCAGACGTAGGAGCGAATGAAAAGTTACATAGAAACATACAGGTAAAGCTAATAAAAGCGTGCTAATAAAAACAATTGAAGGATGGCGGATGGCGGGAGTAAAAGGAGAGGACCACTGATCGTTCCTCCAAAATTGTCTAGATCTCGATCTGTATGTGCCAGATACCAAAAACTATTGATTTAGGTGAAAATTTATATTGAGTTATAAAAATTTATAGATTTTACACCAGAGTGGGTGATAAAGGGGGAGGGGGCGGAGGGTGTCACTGCTTAATTTGTAAGCCCTCGACTTATTTGACCCCTTGAGTCTGTGATATTGGTGAAGGCCAGTATACGTAAAGTTATAATGTGTAAAAATTATTAAAAAGTAATTGCTCGAAGAGGTCGTGGGACCCCCACCCCTCTTTTCATGTTCGAAAAAAATTTCGCTAGTAGACTACTGTCTGTGTCCCAAATTTCATCAAAATCCGTGTAGCCATTCTGGCGTGATTCAGTCGCAAAGACAAAAAAATATAATAATTAAATTATAACTGTTCCTAGGGGGCGGGGACCACGCCCCTTTTGAAAAATATATAGCTAGTAGATCCTTCTAGACTATTGGCTATATGTGTGCAAAATTTCATCCAAATCGGTCCTGCCGTTCTTGCGTGATTGAGTCACAAAGACAAACGTCTGGACAAACATCCAAACATATTCACATCCAAACTTTGCCATTTATAATATAATAAATTTATATAAAAGTAAATATAATAACGAAAATTTCAAAGAAAAAATCATGAGAATCGGTTAATTTTTGACAAATTTATTGACAGTTGAAAAAATAGGTGAATAAAATATCGATTGCATTTTATGGAATTCAATTGCCGATAAATCCGAAAAAAATTTTTTTATGAGGCAAAAAAAAAAACACGTGTTTCATTATTTAGACCGAAGACCAACATATTAAAATTTATCAATGCCCCCGGCGGGTTAGGGGGGGGGGGGGGATCCCGAAAGCCATCCAGAAATGATGCCGGAAGGGTCCCCAAATGATCGCGAAATAATCCCGAAATGATTCCGGAATAGTCCCGAAAATGTCCCAAAATAACCCCGACGGGATCCCGGACGGATCCCGAAAACTATACAGAAATGATCCCGGAAGGGTCCCGAAATGATCCCGAAATAGTCCCGAAAAAGTCCCGAAATTACCCCGGCGGGATCCCGGACCGATCCCGAAAACCGTCCAGAAATGATCCCGCAAGGGTCTCCATATGAGGTGAAGCTAATTATAAAACCATGTTAATAAGGCAGCAGACGTAGGAGCGAATGAAAAGTTACATAGAAACATACAGGTAAAGCTAATAAAAGCGTGCTAATAAAAACAATTGAAGGATGGCGGATGGCGGGAGTAAAAGGAGAGGACCACTGATCGTTCCTCCAAAATTGTCTAGATCTCGATCTGTATGTGCCAGATACCAAAAACTATTGATTTAGGTGAAAATTTATATTGAGTTATAAAAATTTATAGATTTTACACCAGAGTGGGTGATAAAGGGGGAGGGGGCGGAGGGTGTCACTGCTTAATTTGTAAGCCCTCGACTTATTTGACCCCTTGAGTCTGTGATATTGGTGAAGGCCAGTATACGTAAAGTTATAATGTGTAAAAATTATTAAAAAGTAATTGCTCGAAGAGGTCGTGGGACCCCCACCCCTCTTTTCATGTTCGAAAAAAATTTCGCTAGTAGACTACTGTCTGTGTCCCAAATTTCATCAAAATCCGTGTAGCCATTCTGGCGTGATTCAGTCGCAAAGACAAAAAAATATAATAATTAAATTATAACTGTTCCTAGGGGGCGGGGACCACGCCCCTTTTGAAAAATATATAGCTAGTAGATCCTTCTAGACTATTGGCTATATGTGTGCAAAATTTCATCCAAATCGGTCCTGCCGTTCTTGCGTGATTGAGTCACAAAGACAAACGTCTGGACAAACATCCAAACATATTCACATCCAAACTTTGCCATTTATAATATAATAAATTTATATAAAAGTAAATATAATAACGAAAATTTCAAAGAAAAAATCATGAGAATCGGTTAATTTTTGACAAATTTATTGACAGTTGAAAAAATAGGTGAATAAAATATCGATTGCATTTTATGGAATTCAATTGCCGATAAATCCGAAAAAAATTTTTTTATGAGGCAAAAAAAAAAACACGTGTTTCATTATTTAGACCGAAGACCAACATATTAAAATTTATCAATGCCCCCGGCGGGTTAGGGGGGGGGGGGGGGGACAGAATATACCCGCGGTAGGTATGCCTGTCGTAAGAGGCGACTAAAATACCAGATTCAATGGTAGGGCTAGCTAGCCCTTAATGGTGTTGTGTTACCGGAGCGTACCGGATCTGTATCCGGCAAAGGACCATCACATCGATAACACTCCCCAAAGCCTTCGAGAAGCAACCAAATCGCTACAACAACAACAACAAAATTTCATCAAAATCAAAAATCATGTTATGCGCGGACTGGGTGTCTTGAAATGTAATGAGCCAGTTACAAAATTAAAAGTTTCTATATATTTCCGGCCACACTAAAGAGTTCAGTCAGAAAAAGTTCGTATGCTGATATTATTTCATCAATATTTTAACGAATTTGGTGAAATTCCCCTTATTTGAAAGCTTCTGCTAACGTTCGAATCGCTAAACTATTGAATAAATCACTCCAATATTCTGTATTGTAAAATGGTCTTTATTAGACTGCTTTGGGAGTAGTACAATTATACTTCACTTCGCAACTGATAGCGTGTTTAAATCCCTGACTACTCAGCTTGCGCTGCTTTTATACTCTCTGTTGCTTCAAAAAAAAATTTTTTTTTCAATTAAATAAATAAAAAAATGTTGTCTTTAGCTTTACCCTTAAAGTACTTATATTTAGAATATGATATGAAAAAGGTTACATTAAAAACTTAAGCGCATGTGTCGGCTTTTCTTTGCCATCTATATATATAAAAAGAAGTGTACATTTTGATTGTCACTCCATAACTCGAGAACGGCTCGACAGATTGCCATGAAATTTTTAGGAAAGATACAAGAAGGAGAGATGATGGTTAGTTGATTTTGAAATCCCAAATAGGTTTAGCCATGTATATATAAAAATCAAATTCTGTGTGTGTGTGTGTTCGTTATGGAAACGTATTACCCACACATCAATCATCACCAAATTTTGGTTATGGGTTCCTTCGATCAACGGGAAGGTTTTAGGCTAAACATAATTTCGATATATAAAAGGGGCGTGGCACCTCCCATACAAATGGAATCTTTGGTACTGCATACCTTTGAAGTATACATGCCAGAACATTGAAATTCAATGAGGAGTGATATGAGGTCAATCCCTAACACCACAAAGAAAATGCGGAATTTGGAGAAAGGGGGCGTGGCTCCTCCCATACAAATGGAATATATTATACTGAATATATCTGGATGTCGTAATGGTAGGATAATTAAAATTGGTAAGGAGTTATGTGACGTTAAGTCCTAAAACCTCCAGTAAAATGTGGAATGGGGAAAAACTATGGCTGCCGTACAAACTTAAGTTATTTTAACACCTAAAGTTTGACTGCATTGTTGAGTTTAGCTGTTATGCCTTTTGGACGTTTAGTAATCTGCCGCTGTTAAAAAAATTGTTTAGCTTCAGTCTATCTACATCTTCTATAAAAATCAAATTCTGTGTGTGTGTTCCCTATGAAAACGTGTTTGCTATACTTCGATCATCACCAAATTTTGGCTCGAGGTTCCTTCGATCAAGACGAAAGTTTTTCATATTTCAGAATTAAGAATTTTAAATTTAAATGTTTTTGTTTTTTGGCTATGCGAAAGAACTATCTTGCCAGTCCCAGAGGGTGGTATGTATTTTGTTCCAGTCCCATTCCGAATCTCAGTCCCAGTCCCACTCCGAGTCTCTGTCTCAGTCCCAGTCCTGGTCCTAATCCCGGTCCCAGTCCGTCTCTGGTATACTTCCCGGAAAAAAGCATCGTAAATACTAATATAGGCTAATTTATATACGAAATTTCAGGCAAATCGAATAGGACGTATGTAAATAGGTATGTGGGTATTATTAATTCTTGTCTTTATTTCGGCTTCGCATGTATATTTATCAGTTTTGCCAGGTTGATGCGATTAAATCGAATATCACAATGAACTTTAGAGCTCTCAGCAACAGCTTTCATTTGATATCCATAATACACACACATTCTAGGGGTATCCGGTCCATGTTTTGGCCTATATCTCGAGACCCTAGTCACTCAGCGGTGTAAAATTTACTGTGTATTATAGCACACACCAACAGCTTCAATTTGATACCCATAATATAAAAACACATTCTAGGTGTATCCGGGTCCATGTTTTGACCTATATCTCGAGAGCGTGGTCACCCAGCGGTGTAAAACTTACACTGTACTAAAGCATACATCAACAGCTTCAATTTGATACCCATAACGTAAAAACACATTCTAGGTGTATCCGGGTCCACGTTTTGGGCTATATCTCGAGACTCTAGCCTCTCAGTTGTATGAAAATTATCCTGTACTATAGCACTCATCAACAGTTTTCATTTGATATCCATATTGTATAAACAAATTCTAGGGGTACCCGGGTCCACGTTTTGGGCTATATCTCGAGACCCAAGCCTCCCAATTGAATGAAAATATCCTGTACTATAGCACACATCAACAGTTTTCATTTGATATCCATATTGTATAAACACATTCTAGGGGTACCCGGGTCCACGTTTTGGGCTATATCTCGAGACCCTAGCCTCCCAGTTGTATGAAAATTATCCTGTACTATAGCACTCATCAACAGATTTCATTTGATATCCATATTGTATAAACACATTCTAGGGGTACCCGGGTCCACGTTTTGGGCTATATCTCAAGACCCTAGCCTCCCAGTTGTATGAAAATTATCCTGTACTATAGCACTCATCAACAGTTTTCATTTGATATCCATATTGTATAAACACATTCTAGGGGTACCCGGGTCCACGTTTTGGGCTATATCTCGTGACCCTAGCCTCCCAGTTGTATGAAAATTATCCTGTACTATAGCACTCATCAACAGCTTTTATTTGATATCCATATTGTATAAACACATTCTAGGGGTACCCGGGTCCACGTTTTGGGCTATATCTCGAGACCATAGCCTCCCAGTTGTATGAAAATTATCCTGTACTATAGCACTTATCAACAGTTTTCATTTGATATCCATATTGTATAAACACATTCTCTGGGTACCCGGGTCCACGTTTTGGGCTATATCTCGAGACCCTAGCCTCCCAGTTGTATGAAAATTATCCTGTACTATAGCACCCATCAACATCTTAAATTTGATATCCATATTGTACAAACACACTCTAGGGGTACCCGGGTCCACGTTTTGATCTCAAGACCCTAGACGCGTAGCGAAAAAAAGGTAGACGTTGGGCGATTCTCAGACCTACCCAATATACTCCCAAAATCTCATGAGAATCGGTTCAGCCGTTTCGGAGGAGTTAAGCCTCTAAAACCGTGACAGAAGAATTTTATATATTAGAACAAGTAAGGAAGGTTAAGTTCGGGTGTAACCGAAAATTACATACTCAGTTGAGAGCTATGGTGGCAACATAAGGGAAAATAACCATGTAGGAAAATGAACCGAGGGTAACCCTGGAATATGTATGTATGACATGTGTATCAAATGAAAGGTATTAAAGAGTATTTTAAGAGGGAGTGGGCCATAGTTCTATAGGTGGACGCCATTTAGGGATATCGCCATAAAGGTGGATCGGGGTTGGCTCTAGAATTTGTTTGTACGATATGGGTATCAAATGAAAGGTGTTAATGAGTATTTTAAAAGGGAGTGATCCTTATTTCCCTAGGTGGACGCCGTTTCGAGATATCGCCATAAAGGTGGACCAGGGGTGACCCTAGAATTTGTTTGTACGATATGGGTATCAAATGAAAGGGTTAATGAACATTTTAAAAGGGAGTGGTGGTAGTTGTATAGGTGGTCGCCTTTTCGAGATATCGGCATAAAGGTGGACCAGGGGTGACTCTAGAATGCGTTTGTACAATATGGGTATCAAACGAAAGGTATTAAAGAGTATTTTAAAAGGGAGTGGACCTTAGTTCTATAGGTGGTCGCCTTTTCGAAATATCGCCACAAAGGTGGACCAGGGGTGACTCTGGAATGTGTTTGAGTATTTTGAAAGGGCGTGGGGCTTAGTTCTATAGGTGGACGCCTTTTAGAGATATCGCCATAAAGGTGGATCAGGGGTGACTCTAGAATGTGTTTGTACGATATGGGTATCAAATTAAAGGTATTAATGAGGGTTTTAAAAGGGAGTGGTGGTAGTTGTATAGGTGGTCGCCTTTTCGAGATATCGGCATAAAGGTGGACCAGGGGTGACTCTAGAATGCGTTTGTACAATATGGGTATCAAACGAAAGGTATTAATGAGTATTTTAAAAGGGAGTGGACCTTAGTTCTATAGGTGGTCGCCTTTTCGAAATATCGCCATAAAGGTGGACCAGGGGTGACTCTAGAATGTGTTTGTACGATATGGGTATCAAATGAAAGGTGTTAATGAGTATTTTGAAAGGGCGTGGGGCTTAGTTCTATAGGTGGACACCTTTTCGAGATATCGCCATAAAGGTGGACCAGGAGTGACTCTAGAATGTGTTTGTACGATATGGATATCAAATTAAAGGTATTAATGAGGCTTTTAAAAGGGAGTGGTGGTATTTGTATATGTGAAGGCGTTTTCCAGATATCGATCAAAATGTGGACCAGGGTGACCCAGAACATCATCTGTTGGATACCGCTAATTTATTTATATATATAATACCACGAACAGTATTCCTGCCAAGATTTCAAGGGTTTTTTATTTCGCCCTGCAGAACTTTATCATTTCATTCTACTTAATATACATATGTATAAGGTGTCACACCCATTTTACAAAGTTTTTTTCTAAAGTTATATTTTGCGTCAATAAACTAATCCAAATACCATGTTTCATCCCTTTTTTCGTATTTGGTATAGAATTATGGCATTTTTTCGTTTTTCGTAATTTTCGATATCGAAAAAGTGGGGGTGGTCATAGTCCGATTTCGGCCATTTTTTATACCAATACAAAGTGAGTTCAGATAAGTACGTGAACTGAGTTTAGTAAAGATATATCGATTTTTGCTCAAGTTATCGTGTTAACGGCCGAGCGGAAGGACAGACGGTCGACTGTGTATAAAAACTGGGCGTGGCTTCAACCGATTTCGCCATTTTCACAGAAATAAGTTATCGTCCCAGAATCTAAGCCCCTATCAAATTTCACAAGAATTGGTAAATTTTTGTTCGACTTATGGCATTAAAAGTATCCTAGACAGATTAAATGAAAAAGGGCGGAGCCACGCCCATTTTGAAATTTTCTTTTATTTTTGCATTTTGTTTCACCATATCATTACTGGAGTTGAATGTTGACATAATTTACTTATATACTGTAAAGATATTAAATTTTTTGTTAAAATTTGACTTAAAATTTTTTTTTTTTAAAGTGGGCGTGATCGTTCTCCGATTTTGCAAATTTTTATTAAGCATACATATAGTAATAGGAGTAACGTTCCTGCCAAATTTCATCATGATATCTTCAACGACTGTGGCGGCCTCCGTGGTGTGATGGTAGCGTGCTCCGCCTACCTCACAGTATGCCCAGGGTTCACACCCCGGGCAAAGCAACATCAAAATTTTAGAAATAAGGTTTTTCAATTAGAAGAAAATTTTTCTAAGCGGGGTCGCCCCTCGGCAGTGTTTGGCAAGCGCTCCGGATGTATTTCTGCGATGAAAAGCTCTCAGTGAAAACTCATCTACCTTGCAGAGGCCGTTCGGAGTCGGCTTAAAACATGTAGGTCCCGTCCGGCCAATTTGTAGGGAAAAGCAAGAGGAGCACGACGCAAATTGGGAGAGAAGCTCGGCCTTAGATCTATTCGGAGGTTATCGCGCCTTACATTTATTTTTTTTTTTTTTTATCTTCAACGACTGCCAAATTACAGCTTGTAAAACTTTTAAATTACCTTCTTTTAAAAGTGGGCGGTGCCACGCCCATTGTCCAAAATTTTACTAATTTTCTATTCTGCGCCATAAGTTCAACTCACCTACCACGTTTCATCGCTTTATTCGTCTTTGGTAATGAATTATCGCACTTTTTCGGTTTTTCGAAATTTTCGATATCGAAAAAGTGGGCGTGGTTATAGTCCGATATTGTTCATTTTAAATAGCGATCTGAGATGAGTGCTCAGGAATCTACAAAACAAATTTCATCAAGATACCTCAAAATTTACTCAATTTATCGTGTTAACGGACAGACGGACGGACGGACGGACATGGCTCAATAAAATTTTTTTTCGATCCTGATGATTTTGATATATGGAAGTCTATATCTATCTCGATTCCTTTATACCTGTACAACCAACCGTTATCCAATCAAAGTTAATATACTCTGTGAGCTCTGCTCAACTGAGTATAAAAAGAAAGCCTAAAATGTGTGTTAGTTGGTCGCCGGTGTTTGAAGAGATGCGTCGGTCGATTTTGTTCAAACTTTCACGCAAGTTGCGTAAACCTCACGCGGTGGTTACTACAAGTACAGGGTCTCGAGATATAAGCCAAAACGTGGGCCAGTGAATGCATAGACAGTGTTTATACAATATGGATATCAAATGAAAGCTGTTGATGAGTGCTTTGGTACAGAGTAATATATTATCCAGAGACGACTGAGACTGGGATTAGGACTAGGACTGAGACTCGGAGTGGGACTGGGACTGTAATAAAATACATACCACCCTCTGGGACAGGCAATAAGGGATGCAGAAGAATGAGAAGGAATTGAGGGAAGAGAAAAGAGAGAAGGAGATTGAGAAAGAGATAGAATGAGACGAAGATGGAGATAGATGAAGCGAAAAAGACGGAGGGAGGAGTGAATAAAAGGATTAGGAAAACTTGAAGAGGGTGGAGGGTAAAGTCAGACGGAAAAAGCTTATTAAAATGTATGCAGATAGGCCAAATTTAGGGCAGGACAACGTCTGCCGGGTGTTCTAGTATATACATACTAGCAAACCCGTCAGACGTTGTTCTGCCCTAAATTTGGTATATCTACATAAATTTTAATAAGCTTTTTCCGTCTGACTCTACCCTCCACCCTCTTCACGTTTTCCTAATCCTTTTATTCACTCCTCCCTCCGTCTTTTTCGCTTCATCTATCTCCATCTTCGTCTCATTCTATCTCTTTCCCAATCTCCTTCTCTCTTTTCTCTTCCCTCAATTCCTTCTCATTCTTCTGCATCCCTTATTGCCTATCCCAGAGGGTGGTATGTATTTTATTACAGTCCCAGTCCCACTCCGAGTCTCAGGCCCAGTCCTAGTCCCAATCCCAGTCTCAGTCCGTCTCTGGATAATATATTACTCTGTACCAAAGCACTCATCAACAGCTTTCATTTGTTATCCATATTCTATAAACACATTCTAGGGGTACACGCGTCCACGTTTTCGCTTATATCTCGAGACCCTAGTTACCCGCGGGTACGAAAAATACCCCGTATAAAAGTACTCATAAACAGCTTCCATTTGATACCCATATTGTACAAACATATACCAGGATTACCCAGGTCCACGTTTTGATCTCAAGACCCTAGCCAGAACGGGATAAAAATTATCCTATGTCTGTCTCCTGGCTCTAAGCTACCCGTCCACCAATTTTCAGCCAAATATGTTGATCCGTTCCTTCCTCTTCAATCACTCTTTATCTATTAAAAAAAGCGCATCAAAATCCTTTGCGTATTTTTAAAGGTTTATGCATTCAAAGGGACATAGGGACAGAAAAAGCGACTTTGTTTTATACTATTTAGTGATTTACATCCATACATACCTATAAACCTACGCCCGAAGTTAAATAACGCAGCGAATGCTATATATGCACGTATGTATGTGTCGCATCAAGGCTCACTCAAAAGCAATTAGCGCGGACAGTTCACAGCGGATAAACACACATACGCATTTTTTGATAAAAATGTTACTTTTGTTTAAACAATTTGGCTGATATAAGAAAGGAATCAAGTATTTTTTTTGATGCAGATCGAAGGTAAATGTTTCAAAGTTTTACTGAAAAGTAGAATTTTTTAAATCTATCCATCCGTTTATGAGTTATAGCTGTGTAAACAAAAATTTTATGATTTTTTACTACATTTTGGCAATTTGCCATGCCCCTATAATATATATCTTCAAATTATATTAACTGTACCATCTCACGTAGCTAAGCTTTCAAATGCAAAAAACCGTTTTAAAATCGGAGCATTCTGTGTGAAGTTATGTGCATACATGGCATTTACCGACTTTATTTTATAAGATTTATAGATATAGATTAAAGAAAAAAGTCATTGTACATAATTTAGAATACTAAGTACCTTAACCGAAGGAATATTTTTATTGAAAGTAAGGCGGGAATATTTTTGAAAAGCGAAAACTTGACCAGGGCTCACCGTAGATCTGATATAAACGCTTTGTGCCAAATTATTCCCGTTGGAGAGCAGAACCCCAGAAACTTTAATAATAACATTGTTAATAATAACTAATTTCTCGTACCTAGTCAAATGGAATTTCAACCATTACTACACAGTTCAAACTTTTAAGACTTTTCAATGGTAAATCTGAGGACTGTGGCTAGATTCAATCAATGTGAGTTTTGAAATGTACATTTTTCCCTAAAACAAATTATATGGAAAAAAGTGTACATTTCAAAACTCGCACTTTCTGAATGTAGGCCAGAGATGGGAAAATTGAAGCCTGAGGGTGCACTGGTAAAGGGAAGAGTAAAGAATTAAATAAAAAAAAAAAAAAAATTGAAGCACCCAGCTATTGGAAACAATTTTTTTTACTTTTAGACTGATTTTATAGAAAAATTGATACAAACGAGCTCTGGAGAAATTTTATTTAAAAATAAGATTTTTATGTAAATAAAACAGAACAATCTAATTCTCTAAGGTTTTTCGTTAAAATAATTATTTATATAAGGCTTTTTGTCAAAATGAAAGTGTGTGTGACTTTGTACTTTACCACAACCTGAAATTAATGATTTTGAAATATGAAATGAAATGAATTCGACATATTCGTGAATTGCCGAATTGTTTGTAAGCCAATTTGGTTCATTTCTTTGAGATTTGGTCCTTTTTTTTTAATGAATTTTGGTCCCAAATGAAAACATGGTGTGGCAACCGTGATCGCGAGAGCGGAAATAGAGGCAGTCTCGCGTTTATCATACACCACTCAGGCGGACATCAGGAGTGAGATGTTGGGGGATCAAATAGAAGAAACAACGTTCTGCACAATAAACCGAGACGCCCCCACTCGTATGGTGGGAAGCTGTCACAGTTCGCCAGACCTGACCGCCTGCCTATACTTATTTCGCTCTAGCGAACCGCCGACTTCATCGTCACCGAAAACCGCACTTTCATAAACTTTAAGAAAATAATCCCGACTGATGATCGCCAAGGGCAGCGTGCTTTCCGCAAGGTCATTGAATCGGCCTCGGACCGTTTTATTCCCGCCGGAAGAATTCCCGAAATTTGGCCTCATTTTCCGGCGGAGACCGCAAATTTAGCTAGAGAACCTGACCTTATAAGACAGCTCGATCCCGGTGACCCCCAAGTAAGGGATAACACGGGACGAAGGATGAACACAAGCGGGCGAAATGGGAGGAGCATTTAAGGGATTATACCCTCTCTGCCGGTGTTAGCAATCTTTGGTCCACCGTAAAGTCGCTATCGAATTCGTCTAAGCACAATGACAAAATTTGCATCGCCTTTGACGATAAAGTGCTGTCGGATGCGAAAAAATGCGCGAGCGCTTTTTGCCGACAATATATAATTCATTCTACGGTTGACAAAGTTAGACGGCGGGCCAACAGACGCGCACATAAACATAAATACAGCGCGTCCATAATTGCCATCACCGCCAAAGACGTTGAGGATGCCATCGGTCATGCTAAACCATCTAAAGCAGTGGGCCCAGATGGCATAGCCATGTCGATGCTCAACAACCTAGGTAAAGAGGGATTCATATATTTAGCACATGTCTTCAACCTGTTCCTTTCCACCTTTTTCAATGGAAAATAGCCAAGGTGGTCCCGCTACTAAAGCCTGTGAAACCAGCTAATATAGGAGATTATTATCGCCCGATATCTCTCCTATCGCCAGTAGCCCAGACACTTGAAGCCATTCTGCTAAAGCAAATTTGCAACTAGCCAATCATCAGCATGGCTTCAGAAAACTACATAGCACAACCACCGCGCTAAATGCCATTAGTACTCAGATAAATTGCGGTTTAAATCAAAACTCCCACCATAGGACAGTACTCGTTGCGTTAGACCTGTCAAAAGCTTTTGATACGGTCCACCATGGCACGTTACTGCAAGATCTGCAAGGATCTATCCTTCTCCCAAGTCTTAAAAGGTGGACCGCAAATTATCTGTCTGGTCGGCAGGCATCGGTGCAATTTAGAAACGAAACATCAAAACCAAGGAGAATTAAACAGGGGGTGCCACAGGGTGGTGTCCTATCCCCACTTTTGTTTAATTTCTACATATCCAAGCTACCTTCACCGCCGGAAGGAGTCACAATCGTTTCCTACGGCGATGACTGCACAATAATGGCCACAGGCCCAGGCCCAAAGATCGATGCGCTATGCAATAAAATAAACGGCTACCTCCCTGATCTCTCCAGTTTTTTCGCCTCGCGAAACCTGGCATTATCACCGACTAAATCTTCCGCGACCTTATTTACAACATGGACGTCCCAAATGTCGACCATTTTAAACATCCACGTCGATGGCACTACGCTACCGACTGTCCTACACCCCAAAATCTTGCGTGTGACGCTCGACCAGGATCTAAATTTTGGTGAGCATGCAGCCGCAATTGTACCGAAAATATAGATCCGCAATAAAATCCTCAAATCTCTTGCTGGCAGTACTTGGGGTAAAGATAAAGAAACGCTCTTTACCACTTACAAAGCAATTGGCCAGCCGATTGCATGCTACGCGTCCCCGATATGGTCGCTAAGCCTAAAGGCTACTCACTGGAAGAAGCTACAGGCCTGCCAAAATAGCGCCCTGAAAACCGCCACGGGTTGTCTTCTTATGTCCCCAGAACACCATCTATATAATAACGCGAGAATACTCCCCATTAGGGAGAGAAATGAAATTCTAACTCAGAAACCTGGGCATCCCAACAGACATCTGATTGATGAGCCTACACCGCACATGAGCTTAAGGAGTCATCTCCGTAAGCATTATGAGGAAATACGGCACCTGAGAACTCAGCCGTATGAAGCTAAAAAACAGGTGTCGGACCTCTATGTCAGAAATTGCGCGGTGAATTATGTACTCAAAGAACAATACCCAAAACTAGCAGAGGAAAAACGCACTCTCCCTAGTGAAACGCGAGTCACTCTAGCTCAACTTCGATCTGGGTACTCTAACAGGTTAAACTCTTACCTATCCATATGTCCTGCTTGAAATGTGTCCCCACATGACACCAACCATCTTTTTGACTGTATTGTGGAACCAACGCCTCTAACACTCCTCTAATTATGGTCCACCCCTGTTGAAACAGCAAGTGATCGGTCGCATCTATTGGATGGGGCGAAACACTGCTGCAATAACAACAACTGTAAACGCCGCACGGTGAGGTATTTGACCAATCTAGCTGGCCAAAATTAAAACAGCAGTTATTTCTGTTCAAAAAGTGGTTGTCTCACGTCATTGTTATGAAAGGAAATATTTGACAGTAAATTCACAGTGTTCCGCACATAATTACTATGGATCGGGCCCCCGGTTTGGGATGGGTATCAAACGAAAAGTGTTTTAATCTATTGACGTTTTTAAGAAGGGTTGCCACCTCGCCTTCTTTTTTATATTTCTTTGTATATCCACTACTATCTCGAAAACGGCTTAAACGATTTGAATCAAATTTAGTACATCGATATAGTATAAAATTTTAGGACTTTTCACCTAGGTGTTGCCACTTACGATGTTTTCACAAGGTTGCCACTTTTTGCCAATAAAGGTATCAGTCTCTTACAAAATTTATAACCACTCAAAAAATCGCGGGTATGTGCAGCCGTTTTTGTTATTAAACTTTGAAACAAACACAAACTAATCCTCCTGTTCCAATGAAACGTGATCCAGATACGGGTAGAGATTTAACATGCAAATGCAACAACAACGTGAAACATATGGATCAATTTGTTGTTGTATTTGCATGTTAAATTTCTATCAGTATCTGGATCACGTTTCATTGGAACGTAACATATATAGATATATCTTTTTGTTTGCAAGGTTTTTAAAAAATGTAATATTGAAAAGTAGTAGTATTACAAGTAGAATAAATCAGTTAAAACATGCGATATAAAAAATCTAACATATGAATTAAAAACAAATTTACCTGTCCTAAAAGAAAATGTAACTAGATTTGATTAAGGCTAAACAAGTGAACAAGTATTTAGGGTATATTGCTTTTTAATCCAAAAACTGCACACAATTTTTATACAACTTTAGATGTGCGTGGTTAGCTCCGTTTACGCTGCAGATGGGTTTTTGGGGTATGTATACTATTCAGTGGACATCTAGGAACGCCAGGGAGTATATTAAAAAAAATTGGAATATTTTCGAAAATTGACTTTTGGCCAGCTAGGTTGATCAAATACCCCACCGTGCGCCGTTGAGTCTTGAGGAAGCACAGCTTGCTCCCTTATATTTTCCGATTTTGCTGCTTTACCTACTGTTGCATCGAGCCCTTTTTTATAAGCTTTTATTTACTTTCACTTGGCTTTTGTTTGTAATCAAATCTTGCAAGTTAAATTTGATACACTTCCCGGTGTCCGATTGAGCTGAAATTTTGTACACATGTATAACTCCGATGACAATGCAATATTACTTTGCGATAATTCGATAAATTTATCGATAACAGAGTTATCGGTAAAGATTTGTGTTCACAAGGGAATAAAAGCCTAAGTCCTTTGTTTAGAGGGATGGTGAATAACCTTCAGCGGCTCAAGAACGAGGTAACTTCGCTTGGTTTGTGTATACAACGAAAGTAGAATGTTGCATACTTTCTGCGCACTTGATTTTGTTTTACAGATTTAACCCACAGAGCAGAGATCTGCAATGAGTAGTTGTAAACTGAACGCGACATAGGCAAAGTCACAATAAAATATGATTTTAAGTTAGTTAGCACTGTTTGACACAATTTTGTATGTGCTCTCTGTGAAGAATGCTTCAACTAACTTATTCACATTTTATTTCGATTAGGAATATGCCCCAATATATTTGCATCATGATATAAAAAATCGTGTACTCATACTCAGTCAGGGTTATTTAAACGTAGCGATTCGTATCAGTAATTTGGTTCAGAGTCT
The DNA here is from genome assembly GCF_040869045.1 of Eurosta solidaginis. Lineage (NCBI taxonomy): Eukaryota > Metazoa > Arthropoda > Insecta > Diptera > Tephritidae > Eurosta > Eurosta solidaginis. Next base: position 68,982,354 of record NC_090321.1, read on the forward strand.
TTTTCATCCTGACACCGCGTTAGCGTTGAACGCGAAAGATCTGACAACCGAAGTGCTGATATCCGAAGTGAAGCCACTTTTGGCAAACATATACGATATGTTTTCTCGAAAATCTGTATATTCATATGTATGTATGTATGTATTTAACGTTTTGTTGTTGCAAGAACACGTGAACATGTGTATGCACATACATATATACAAATTCATTTGAATGAGTTGAACAAAGCATGGGACGCATTCCAAAAGCACAACTACTGGCGAAGTTGATTAGTGATAACTTCTTGGAACGCACAGTTGCAACTTTACGATAAATTAGTGAGCATAATAATTTTCCACTCTATTCACTCAACGTTTGTATCGATTGATGTCAACAACACAACTCAACGTATCGTTTCAAAAGCACAATTTCTTTCACTCAGCTGATAACAATGATCAGATTGGTGTTAATAATATAATACACTCAGACATTAACAAAACAGGAGGTCTTCCAAAAGAACTAGAAATATTTGTGCTAAAGTTATGTTGAGATCTAGCGTTGACGTTACTAAGGGACATGTAAATGGAGCAATAGGTCACATCACTAAAATTATATGGCCATATTACAGACGTGCTCAACTATACCATAACGATATACCATCAGTTCGTGTAGACTTTGGTAACGATGGCGTTCACATAATACATCTTAAATCAGTTCAATTTCCTTCTAAATTTAATCACGGCACAGCTGAAAGAAGAATGCTCCCGATTGTCTTGTCCTGGGCTTCAACTATGCACAAAATGCAGGGAACTACTGTAGATCATGCGGTTATTTATCTAGGCTGCAAATTATCGAATCGAAAACCTTGACTGTTCAAAGTTGATTTCGAAGAAACCTTGTAATGTTGATGCATTAAAAGAAATGGATAGGATGAGAAATGTTACAAATAACTAAGTAAAGATTACATAACTAATTTAAACAATATTTTACCCTACTAAAAATTAAAACAAAATTAATATTTAAATTTAATTTAAGAAAAAAGCTTTTCTAAGCACAAGCTTTTATTACTTGTTAATTAAACGAACTAAAGGGTAAAAAATAAAATTAAAGAAAAAAAACTGTTTTAAAAATAAGCTTTTATTATTGGTTAATAAAATTACCTAAAAAGTAAAAAAGAAATTGACTGTAAAGAAATATAACACTTCATAAGTTCATTGTAACCTTTAACGATAATTAAGCTTCTTCGTCTGCGACAAAAAACTCCATATTGTACATAAGTATATATTTTTAACACTAAAACTTTACACCTAAATTATTAAATCTTACAGCTTATATCACAGTCCTAATTGTTCCAATAAAAGCGCGTTACATTATGATAGCAAGAAAAGGAGGTCCTAAATGTTCTTAATTATACCATCAAAATTTAACACGCTTTTTATTAGAACAATTAGGACTGTGATATATAGAGAGATTGTAAGATTTAATAATTTAGGTGTAAAGTTTTAATGTTAAAAATATATAATTATGTACAATATGGATCTTTTTTGTCGCAGACGAAGAAGCCTAATTATCGTTAAAGGTTACAATGAACTTACAGTCTTTTTTTTTTATTTTTTAGTTAATTTTATTAACCAATAATAAAAGCTTATTTTTAAAAAAGTTTTTTTTCTCTCATTTTATTCTTCTTGATGTAGCTCTGCTGACTTTGCACTAGCAAAGACTGAAACAATGCCTGGAATTGTTCCTGATCCCTCTTGCATAAAACGAGTGTTCCTAACAAACTCGTCGCCAATATTGTAAATTCAAATTACAAATTTAATATTTTATTCTACAATCCTAAAAAGAAAATTAGATTACCTGCAAAGTATATATGTATACAGTTGTAACGCTTCAATCATTCATCCTCAACAGGATGCGGATCGGGTACGTTCCGGTAACAAGCACAATTAACCATCCGACCATCTTGGAAACGATTTGGTATAAGGAACTTGGGGTCGCCAAAGCCTCGGCTGTTAAAGAAACAGAATTCGCCACGGGTAGGTGAAGTTGAGAATTGCGCTATATATTGCGCTGGCAACCCCTTTAAAAGGTTGCGCTACACAACCCCTTGTATCAATTTGATATTTTAGTCGTCTCTTACGACAGGCATACCTGCCGCGTGTATATTCTAAGGCCCTTAACTCGCAGCTGGTGAGAGTGCACAGCTCATCCTTCTCGATTGCGACACCTTTGCGAGATGAAAATTCGGCTCATTCAAGCTAGAAGGTAAACAACATGAAACCAGTAAACCGAGTGCCAAACTCGATTTTCTGAGGGTGCTCGGCTTGGACGAGGTTCTGTGATATATGTACATTATTACGATGTAGAACGTTAAATGCTTGGCTGTCCATACTCGTTCGGAAAGTTCAGTACAAAAAATCCCAATTTTTTTATACTCAGCGTGCTTTGCACACAGAAGTATATTTAATTTTGATTGGATAACGGTTTGTTGTACAGGTATAAAGGAATCGAGATAGATATAGACTTCCATATCAAAATCATCAGTATTGAAAAAAAATTTGATTGAGCCATGTCCATCCGTCCGTCCGTCCGACCCTCAACACTAGAGTAAATATTGAGATATCTTTAACAAATTTGGTACACGAGCTTAGGTGGACCTAGAATAGATTGGTATTAAAAACGAGCGAAATCGGATGATAACCACGTCCACTTTTTATATACATATATAACATTTTAGAAAACACAAAAAAACTGAGTAAATAATACACCTAGAATGTTGAAATTTGACATGTGGACTGATATTGAGACTCTTGATAAAAATTTGAAAATGGGCGTGGCACCGCCCACTTGTGATAAAATAAATTTTACAAATATTATTAATCATAACTCAAAAATCGTTAAACCTATCGTAACAAAATTCGGCAGAGAGGTTACCTTTACTATAAGGAATGCTTTGAAGAAAAATTAACAAAATCGGTTAAGGACCACGCCCACTTTTATATAAAAGATTTTTGAAAGGGTCGTGGACGAATAAAATAAGCTGTATCTTTGCAAAAAAAAGCTTTATATCAATGGTATTTCATTTCCCAAGTGGATTTATAACAATAAATAGGAAAAACTTCAAATTTAAAAAAATGGGCGTGGCACCGCTCTTTTATGACTAAGCAATTTTCTATGTTTCGGGAGCCATAACTCGAAGAAAAATTAACGGATCGTAATAAAATTGGGTACAAAAATTTTCCCTATAGCAGAAAATATTTCTAGTAAAAATGGACGGGATCGGTTAAAGACCACGGCAACTTAGATATAAAAGAAGTTTAAAAGAGTCTTAGACTAGAATAATAAGCTATAACTTAAAAAAAAATAGTTTTAAATCAATGATATTTCACTTATCAAGTTTTATTGTAAGAAGAAATGGGGAGACAGTTTTTTTTTTAAATGGGCGGTGCCACGTGTTATGTAGAAAAGTAATTTATCTGAAATGAAATGTACAATTGAAGCTCACGCTGAGTATATAATGTTCGGTTACACCCGAACTTAGACACCTTTACTTGTTATTTTTGCCGTAAGAAGGTCGTATTTACTTAGCTGTGTGCTATATTCTACCACTGTCTAAAGCCTAGGGCTCTGTGAGTGTCTTAGGTGACGTTAAACTGCCATACATAAATTAGTGTACCTTTGATCGCAATGAGCTGTTGAGAAAATGAATTGGCAATTTTTTCTTATTGCTAAGGAATGTATAGGCGTGGTTTTACCCAGCTCTGCTCAAACTTCGCAACTTAGAGGAGATAATATCAATTAGTGTTGAACAATGCCATATTGTTGTAGGAATGATATATTATATTCCAGAAAACATTTGCGTGATTCATAACTTGCTCGCTTCTTCGTTTATCGGTGGTTTTTATGCGTGTTTTGCCCTTAAGAATTATATTTCGATCATTAAAAAATACTACCGATTAATGAATTAACGAACCGGGTGTGAGTCACAATATTATACATATTTGGGGTTGCTAAGCTCGTTTAACATTTCTACATCCTGCAGGTCACATGCATCAATTTAATGATTACAATGACTTTGAAGCTGAACAACGTGCGGGCCAGGTACCCACCGATGTTTCATCCATTTCATCTGTTGAATTTCAAACACCTAAAAAGAAGAAACACAAAAGAAATAAGAAGGGTAAATGTAAGGTACATGCGCGAAGGAGTAATCGTTGCACACATCAACGCCAAAAACACTGTAAGACTCAACTGCATGAAGAAAAGCGACGTCACCATCATCATCATCATAATCGGGAACGTGTTGTGCTGAATCCATACTATGAACAACCTGGCATTGAAATAATTTCATTGGACTCCACCGACATGAGTGATTATGATAGAGATAATTATTCAATAGCGGCCATGGAAATTGAAAGTCCAGATGAAAGTTATAACACAACATTGCCTTTGAGTCGTGAAGAGCTACGTTTAGCATTGGGGCGTGGTGCAGCTGAGAGGAAAAATAATGTTTGCTCATTAAAAGAGCGTCTACAGCCGGACAAACTCATTCCAATAGATAATGAAGAAAACGAAGATAAAGATGAAAAAGTACAAACATTTCAAAATGCCACAGCGAATTTAAATGAAAACATAGATAATGTAGTAGAAATTGATAGTGATAACTCCATATCCCTAGAAGAGCATGAATTACGTTTAATTGCGCTAAGGTCAGCGATTATGAAAAAGCATGCGACGAGAAAAAAACGCAATGCGGAAATTGCATATTCACCTACAGATTTTGATGATTTGGTCGTGGAACCAATAAGTGTGGTTGACTCGGAAATTGAAGAGTTGCATGGTGATATGGAATTAAGTCCAGCAAGTTCACCGCACCTATTACTTAGTCCCATACACTGCGATGATGAACAAAATAGTAATATAAGTTTAGAAACAGTAGACCAACAAATTGATACCAAACCTATAGATATGGATATTGTTAGTAGTGATAGTGAGCGAGAGGATAACGGGTCGAATATGGTTGATATTGCCGATTGCTTACAAAAACCAGCAACACATGATATACCTTTGCCACCTGATGCGCCACCTATGAAAGGCGTTGCCATGCAAGCAATGGCATTCAACTATGTTAATCATAACAGTGGCATTGCCGCCTTTGATATGTATATGCACCCTACAATACATTATAGCACTCCAATGGATATGCCACAAACAATGTTACCTATGCCACCAACACCGCCTGCACCACCATTAATAACAACAACAGCAAACGATATACAGCCCTTGCCAATCACGAATGAGATCGCGGTGAATACTTTTGATAATGATGTGAAAAATGAAGTTCCAAATAGAGAGCTTATCATCACTGCATCACCGAAATCTGCTAGCATGGATATTATAGCGGAAGATACACAAGATGAACCACCGGACGGTGAGGGTAGTGGTGAAGACGAAGAAGAAGCAGAAGCTTTACGCGCTTTGTTACTATCACAACGACAGATGGCTAAGGCAGCGAAAGCAAATGGTATGCCACGTTTGAGAAAACCCTCGCCGGCGCAAGAGATACCACAAATTATACGACATCACTCACCGAAAATCGCATCCTTGGATGTGGATAGACTTCAGGAGAATAATACTATAATAAAAGCGCTTCCGCTCCAACTTCCTGTATTACAAGTTAATAAACCCCTCTTGGATACCAAACCAACGGAGTCAATATTAAAAGAAGCATTACGTCGTTTAAAAGTTAAGAAATCTATACAACCTCGCGAAGATCCGCAACAGGTTTGTGAAAAACACGCTGATAATATACAACCACGTTTAACTATAAAACCATTTGCTCGTTGCAAGGAACTTGGGGACGAAGAAGAAACAGTAGTTTTGGCGCATGCGGAAGCGCATAACCTCATTGTAAATGAGTCATCACAATCGAATGATTCAAATAAACATTCAATGCAGCAGCAGGAAGACACAAGAAGTAGTTTCGAATTGGAATCGCACAAAAGAAGTGCGCCCGAAATTTTAGGTACACACGCGACATCAATTGAAAATACTCAAAAAAGACGTTTAGAAAACGAAATGTCTAAAGCAGGGCGTACATTACGTATCATTGAACTCAGGCAAGACATTGAGTATAGCAGCAGTCAGCATTCGTCGGAAGGTAGCAGCAATAATGTTGAGCTAGAAAAAGCCGGTAATGCACAAAGCGTCTGCGTTTATGAGAAGCCATCAAAGAAATTCAAAACCTCAACTAACGAGCAGTTAAATCACACCCAAAAAGCGACGAGTATTATAAGTGTGAATGGAAAAGAGCGCATACAAGAGTCGGCAAGCAACAAAGAAAGAAATAGCAGCGCTAGTGGTGAAAAAGAGAACAAGGAATTGCTAAAAGAAGTAAGCACTAAAAGCGATGTTATGGCGAACGTTATTGCGAACGTTATTGCGAATGTTAAACCGAATGCAGTTAAGCCTGTGAAGAAATTAGCGAGGGCTGCAGTGGAGAAGCGAAAAGTTAGCCAATTAACATTTGCATCAGCAACAAAAACAACAATTACTACAACAACAAACCAACCAGCAAAAAATGCTGCTCCGTCGCAAAAGAAAACGGTGTCAGCAGCACCAAGAGTTCCATCATTAGTTGCAAACCCAATATCAAAGCAACTGAAAATTGTTAAACCAAATAAAGTGATTAACAAACATTTACACACAAGTAATGATACACAAACGATTACCGAAGCTAGCACACAATCACGTGTACTCACAAGCTCCAAATTACCTAATATAAAAGTGAATAAGCTAATTATACGTGTCGGTGGCGATGTTGAATCCTCCTCAGAGGATGAAGAAATTTTACGTCATCAAACTTTAGAACGTTGTATACGTCTAACCACAGCGCGTACTGCCACACCCGACTCACTGACGGGCATACTCAATGAAAATTTTTATAGCAGCAAAGTTTCGAGTAATTCACAACAACAACAGCAACTCGCCGAAATGCCAAATGATGATATATCGAATTTGTCATTATCAGCACAACAGGACGCAGTGATGTCTGCCGCAACTGAAGCATTCGAAAAGAAATTAGAAGATTTCCTTAAAAATATGCGTTCGAAAACGCAATCAAAAACTAACAGCAGCGTAGAGCATGCGCGTGTGCGGAAAATAAGCTCAAGCAGTAAACAGACGGGCACACCAACGGTGGGTTGCTTTAATTTTTATTTTTGTTGAATGTACTTACTATAGCACGATTTTTTATAACCAACTATGCTAGCAGGTCGTCTCTAGCCCTTTCAACCACTATGAAGTATATAAAATATTTTTAGTGATAGCCCCTCGTCGCCCCTTTCAGGCGATTAACAAGGTAGTGTTGCAGATAAGGGCAGTCCTCTGTCGCATATTAATCCGCTACGGGTGGATACAAGTGACTTCTGGTGAAAGATTTTTCAAAACCATTGATCCTTTAGATGTACGGATTTTAGGCTGTGTGCGAGTTGACCTAAATGTCTACCTAAATAGAGAAGAAACCTAAATCACTGGAAACAGTCCCTAAGGCAGTGCAAAATAAAAATTTAGAATTTGAATGAGCATACTTTTCAACCTAAATTCAAATGTCAAATTTCAAAAACAAATATTGATTTTTCAATATTGTATATGCAAATAAATGGCTCTTGTCCATTCAATTTAAGTAAATCATAGATCATAGAGCGATGATCCCTGCTGCGATTAAGGTCCGATCGATTGTATGTGATGGTGGGCTCAATTTTGTTTAAGCTGATGTTGGCGACTCAAGAATTGGATCCTTCTCAAGTATGGACCGCAATCTGAACATATTTGGCAGCCAAGTGCACTAATTTGCCTAAAGAAGTTATTGGAGGCGTACCAACATCACAGTATTGAATTCGAGATTGTGGAAAAGGTCATTGTGCACGTGCCCCATTATGTTCGAAAAAAGCTTCATAAAACGGAGCCACTGCATTTTCTTGAACTGCTATCTTGGGATAGGTACTTACCGCGGACCCTAATTGACCTCTTTTCTTTTTAGCGTGAAAACGTATCAAAAATACCAAATTTCCCGAATTGTTATTATTTTCTTAGCAGAAATAAATAATTTAGGTTTCCAAATCAACTTGCACAGTTCTGACAGCTTTTTCCCAAATTATTGCAGTGCTGGAAAGTTCCAGTGGAATATTAGTTTAGGGACCTAAAATTTAGGCGAACTCGCACCCTGCCTTACTCACCTCTTACGACAGAAGGCATGCCTGTGGTCATATTTCTAACCCATTCACACGCCTAAATCGACCCTCCCCGATTACGTTTCCAAACTTTTTTACAGATCTTCCATCCGCTCTTAAGTTCTTTGTCATTCTTCCGTCCTTTCATATTTTTTTCTTGAGCACTTTCATACCCTCTTCGTTCTTTTTGCCTCTCTCAATCTTTCAAGGTACTGACTGAGGAGGGATCTCCTTTAGAATAACTTTTCGAAAGTATCTTTGATGTTACTTGCCGCAGACTTGATTCTGGTACCTTCAATTACAACGATATTTGGTACTTAAAGGAACTTCACAACATTATTGTTAGGCATGCAAAATATTGATTGTAGTACTTGCATAGTTATTTTCAAAAAAGTTTTCCAGAACCTTCAAAATCAAAATCTGGGTATATTATTTTTTAGCTCCATTAGTAATTAGTCTGTCTCAACTTTTCTGTTCTATTCTGATATTTTTTTTTTGTCAGGCTGTACGTAGTTTACCCACCGCTTCACAAGAGGAATACAAACGACTTGTACACCGCATGAAAATATTGGAAAAACAAAAGCAACTGAAAAAAATGCAAAAAGCTCTGCTAGAAGATGCTGAGAAGTATAGCAAAAATAAGAAAGACAGTGCCACGCAAAAGTTAAAAAAGACCAAGGAGGTTATTTTCAGTGAAACTGCCACACAAACATCCAACGATGCATCAAGTATGGGCGGCTATGATCAGGAAGCCAAAACAATTGAAAATGATGCCGTTGAAAGTACCGAAAAATGTGAGTCAAGAAAAACTGATAGCAATGAGGTGGCTGCTGCAAATGTGCAGATCGCTAAGGCAGAAGCAGTAAAAGCGAATTTGGCGCTGACTGCGAAACTGCAGACATGTGAAAAAATTGTTACGAATATAAGGTAAAATGCAATTAAATACAGTGTTGTGTAATATAATTGAAACACTGAATATTGATAAATTTCAATAGATTTTGATTATTATTATCATATTTAGGCTTAAAATGAATTTTAAGACTTACAAAAAAGAACACCAGCTGCTATGGCTATCGGCTCAGTCAATAGCTTCTTATATCGCACACTAACTACAAAAGAGTCATAACTTAAAAAAAAATCAAAATCGGTTTTTCCATAAACCAATTCACAGTACACATCTCTAACTGCCCCTTAAATTTCGTTGTCATTATTTTCTTATTTAACTGGAAAATTACCGTTATGCCAGTTTTGGTGTTGATTGCATCGCTTGCGCTGTATCAACTAAAGAGTACTATTTTTAGTTGTCAATGTGCTTAAGAACAAGTGAACAGTTTTTTACGCATAAAGCGTATTATTTTATATTCTGACTATCTTGTTGCAAAAAAGTTTTAACTTTGTTGTGTATTAATTAAAATTGTGTCTTTTTATACGTAAAGAGTAAGTAAATTTTTCAGTTAAAGGGGCATAATTGGATATAGTACCAAACGTAAAATAAAAATATTTCAATCAAATAGTCATAATTCAAAATTGCTATATATTTTGTCCGTAAACAAATAATTACGACAAAATTTCGTCAATTCATTTTATAATGAAAGCCTCCTTCTTTGTAAAACTGGACTTCAGTATAACATTACAGACGTTTTAACATAAACCGTCTTTCTTCTCTCCTGAGCATTTACATTTCTCAAGTTGTGACTCTTTTGTAGATAGTGTGCGATATATTCATAGAGAAAAAGTAAATCTATTCACATTTATTTTGTGTTGCTATTATATTACATAGCTCTGTAAATATTATTATGTGAATTGAAAATCTTTTTAATTAACACTCTTTCAATGTCGTTTCTGTTTTCAGTAATAATATCATAAAACGTTTGGATAAATCGCTGCAACTTGTAAATGATGCAAAATTGTCCAAAATCGCTAAAATGCGTCATGAGCAACGCATCAAGGAACTGCGTCTCGAAATGGACCAAACACAGCGCAAAATGAAAGAAGAACAAATAAAAATGTCACGTATTTATCCAGAAATATGTGCCAACAATGAATTCATAACAAACTTGAAACAAAAACGTGCAAAAGTGCTAGAAATGGCAATGAAGTTGGGCAGACGCGTTAAGGGCGATGATTATAGGTATTTTCTGGTGCTGGCATATTTGTTCACCGTACCTTATGTGCTTTTAACTCATTTTGTTTCGTAACGTTAATTTGGTAAATTCGTTATCATGAAGAGGGACCGAGTGAATCGTAATTAATATGAAAAATGTAGCTGTCGTAAGTTATACACATAGTTTTGGATTCTCAGGATACATTTTTGCAATTTTCCAGGAGCAAAATTTTTTTCTTTAATTTCTGTATATACAAGAACTAGAGCACTAGTAAAATTTCTCAGCTTCCAGAAAAACGTCAGCCGACTTCAAACAGGAATATATCTATTATACAAATTAAATAGGGCTCGGCTGCCGTGTAAAGTGAAGCCTTAAGCAGCTACATCCCAATGGTCCGACATAATTGAAACTACCAGTTTCCTTGGACACCCGTTAAAGAGTTTCGGTGACATTCTTAAGTGGTCGCGTGGATGGGGTGAAGCGCTGTTAATACTTGAACAATAGTAAATATAAAATTATCTAATCGTAAGGTTTAAATGGCAGCGGATTGATTAAAATATGTACCGGGTATATATTCAACATTACATTCAATGACAATATGGTTATTATTCCAAAAAACCCTGCTCCATAGTAAAGTATGGCTTTGACCACCATTTTATAACCCTTTTTCCACTTCTTAAAAACAAAACCAAAAAAATTACAAAAAATATTTTGACTTAATGATAATAATGAGTTTCGCCTGAAAATGTAGAATTTATTTGAAATGTTAACTATGTATATACAGACAATTGTAACGAAATTGCTGCATCAAAGTTTTTAAAGCACGTGATGCGTAATTTTGTCTGCATATTTGTTTAGCTAAGTCTACTTTGGGTATCTACATAGTATATACATACATATTACATACTTTTTATACCCAGCTGTACTTGTACACAAGGTATTATAACTTTGATTGGATAACGGTTGGTTGTACAGGTATAAAGGAATCGAGATAGATATAAACTTCTATATATCAAAATCATCAGTATCGAAAAAAAAATTTGATTGAGCCATGTCCGTCCGTCCGTTAACACAATAACTTGAGTACATATTGAGATATCTTCCCCAAATTTGGTACACGAGCTTATCTGGACCCAGAATAGATTGGTATTGAAAATGAGCGAATTCGGATGATAACCACGCCCACTTTTTATATATATAACATTTTTGAAAACACAAAAACCTGATTATTTAGTAAATAATACACCTAGAATGTTGAAATTTTACGTGTGGGCTGATCTTGAGACTTGATAAAAATTTGAAAACATTTTATAAAATGGGCGTGGAAAATATTAACCATAAATCAAAAATCGTTAAACCTATCTTAACAAAATTCGGCAGAGGTTGACTTTACTATAAGGAATGATTTGAAGAAAAAATATCGTAATTGGCCCACTTTTATATAAAAGATTTTTAAAATGGGCGTGGACGAATAAAATAAGCTATATCTTTGCAAACAATACATAGGAAAAAATTTAAAAAAATGGGCGTGTCACCGCCCTTTTATGACTAAGCAATTTTCTATATTTCGGGAGCCATAAGTCGAAGAAAAATTGACGGATCGTAATAAAATTGGGTACACTCATTTTCCCTATAGCAGGAAATATTTCTAGAAAAAATGGACGAGATCGATTAAAGACCACGCCTACTTTTATATAAAGGATTTTTAAAAAGAGCGTGGACGAAAATAATAAGCTATATCTTAGCGAAAAAGAGCTTTGTATCAATAGAATTTTACTTTCTAAATTGAATTATAACATTAAATTGGAAAACACTAAAATTTTTGAAAATGAGTGTGGCACCGCCCCTTTTTTGTCTAAGCAATTTTCAATGTTTCGGGAGCCATAACTCGAAGAAAAATTTACATATCGTAACAAAATTGGGTACACATATATTCCTTATAGCAGGAAATATTTCTAGTAAAAATGGATAAGATTGGTTAAGCACCACGCCCACTTTTATATAAATGACTGTAAAAGGGTCGTAGGCAAAAAAAATTAACCCCTATTCTGCATCTCGATTACGTTCCCGTTCGACGCTCCGCTTTAATCGAAGAATGTGTGAACATTGGAACAAAATAAATTAAAGAAATTTTGTAAAAAATACTGAAACACGTTTGTATTTTATTATCCACGCCATTTTGTACAAAAAAAAGCAATAGAATATATTGCCGCAGTGTTATATTTCTTTGAGTGAAGTGCTTTCATAATTGTATGTGTGTTTTTGTCGTTCTTTTGGCCAATTCCCTGCCGTGGCCACCAAGTTTTGTTACAACGGATTCCTGCACGAATATAGTTGACATTTTCTGCATTTTATGGATGCTAATTTCATTGCACTGGCCTAAAATACTTTATGAAGATTTATTTATTCTTTCCGCAAGGATTGTTTACATTTTCTCTTCTCCTTCCTCTACTCCGGCAGCTTGCTTTGGCATATAACTGGACCCAACGAACAAACACAAATTATAACTGTCTATTATACTGAAATCAATAGCCGCGGCATTATTTGTGGAGTTGGAAAGCAACGCATACAAAAATGGCAGGCGAGAATGGAAAGGCAAATATTGGGAGATTTGTGTAATCCATTGGAGATGAGTGACGAATCGTAAGAAATTGAACTTAAAAGTGGTAAAGTTTAATGACTTATTTTCTTATTTAGGTTCAAAAAACTTTCGACTTAATAAGGATGCTTTCAAGTATGTGTTAGATACTTTTGCGGGGCAAATACGTCCAAGGACTTCGACATCGGCATGTTGTTTTTGACCTGGAAACATATAAAAAACAATCATCATCAAGCCTTTTACATTTCTTAACAAGTTTTACTTACATTTTTGTTAAAATTCTGTTATAAATTAATAAAAAAATAAAAATAAAATATTTCTCCGCCAACAAATTTGCAACTAAGAAAAACGGAACTACGATCGGAATGCAGAATCCACAAAATCGAACGATTCGAAGTTGGATCGAAAGAGATTGGAACACAGAATACCAAAATTGCCAAACCAAAAAAATTGCAATCCAAGTCGAAATACAGAATAGGGCTGATTTTTGTGCCATTATAGCAAGAAATGGGAAAAAATTCAAATCTTGAAAGTGGGCGTGGCACTGCTCCTTTCTTACAATGCATTTCCCAACGTTTCTAGAGCCCTAACTCGACGAAAAATTTGGTGTTTAACAGGAAGTATTTTCAGTATAAATGGACGAGATGGGTTAAAGACCACGCCCACTTTTATATAAAAAATGTTGTTAAAGTGCTTAGATGCAGCTAATAAGCTATTTCTAGAAAAAGTTGGAAAATTACGTTAATAACCCTGCTCTTTTTTTGTAATAACGCTTTTTAATACAATGGCACTTGTGTGTTTATGTTTATTGTTTTGTATATCTTTATTTTAAAATAAACAGTAGCGAAATCCCCATATCTGAAGGAAAACTGCATTATTACTCGCTCAAGGTGATTGGTGTTAGCATCTGTATCCTTTTTGCTTCTTTTAAACGAAAATTAGTTCAGAATAGAACCATATGTATATGTAATATTGCGCAGCCTTGTAACACTATTAAGCACACAAAACAAACAACAACAGCAATTCAAGTGTACAGCTGGGTATGTAATGTTCGGTTTCATCCGAACTTAGACTTCCTTACTTGTTATATTATATTTTCTGTTTCCTCTGTTACTAATATGATCTATATTGATTTGTTGTTTTTTTTTCTGTTCCTTTAGATTGAATAACAATTTGAAAAGTGAAATAACACTTAAAACAAAAGGACTGGCAACACATATAAAGTTTGTCAATTCCTTAACATACAATGATCTAGATAAATTAAATATGAATGCCATAAACGAATCCAATACTAAAAATAATGCCAATGCAAATGAATTCCCGGAAAATGGCACAGCTTTATTGCAAAATACACCGCCCGAATCGCACGCTGCTAATGTAAGCGAAAATGTTGACGGCGAAGTAAACGATGAAGCTAATGCTGAATGTAAAAAAACTGATAATAGCTCACTTGAAGTATGTGTGAATACTGTTGATGGTCATGTGATAAATGCTCATGCACAACCCGAAGAAAACTGTGATATTGCTAACGAAGTGGCGGATATGGAAGCATGCACTGATAATGTAACAAGTGCTGAAGAGATGTCCGGGTCAACGTGTGAAGCCAGCGGCATCAAAGAAGTGCGTGCTTTTTATTTTATTGATCTAATATTTTGAGATTTTCATATAATTTTGCATTTTCCTTATCTAAACACATGTATAAAAATTATTTTGCTAACCATTACATTTAAATTAACACAATTGTTGAGTATGTTTAGGTTCAACGTCAGCATGTCGGTGCTAAACAAGAAGAAAACGTTGCAGATGTTATGAAGGAAGATATGGCACAAACGAAGCGTCCACGTAGTTCGGTGCGCGATTATGTGTCACCGCTTATGCATTTAAAAAGTGAAAGTGGGTGCGTATATTAAACGTGTGTGACACAAGTTTTAGAAATTGTCGTTAAAATGTGTAATTTTTATTAAATTCATATCAGCATACATAAATATGTCAAAAATTGATGGTATATGGGTACTTTCATATGTGCGTATCTTGGCTTGTGGTAGTTCATGGCACGTTGAAGTATCTGTTATATATTAATATCGTCATGATAATTGCTCTTTTTTTTAAGACGTGTTGAGGTAGGGTTTTTTTGAAAAAAGTTTCTAAGATAGGTGGTTTCGAACTGGCAGCGGGTTAGGGGGCAGAATATACCCGCGATAGGTATGCTTGTCGTAAGAGGCGACTAAAATACCAAAGAGATTCAAGCGGTTGTGTAGCGCAACCCTTTCAGATTGCCAGCGCAATATATAGCTTCTCAAAACCCAATTGTCAACCTCACCTATCCGTGGCGAATCCTGTTTCATTAACAGCCGAGGCTTTGGCGACCCCGAGCTACTCATGGATCTAGGGGGTGGGTGGGCGGTATGGTCTAGAGGGTCGCATGTGGTCATAACAAATCGTTCCCGAGATGGTCAGGCTTGGTACCGGAACGTACCGGATCTGCATCCGGCAAAGGACCATGAACATCGATAACACTCCCCAAGGCCTTCGGGGAGTGTCCTCATCGCTACAACAACACAGCAATCTATATAATTTAGGTGTTGTAAAGAGCGCTGATCAGATTATCTTTGTGTCTCGTGGTAACAACGAGCATTTCTGTACAAGAGACATTTAGCAGGATTTACGTAGAATGCTGTGCCAAAAGCTTCAACTTTACATTGAACTCATCTGCCAAATTGAAGCAGTGGAAGGTTGAAAAAGTCGAGACAGTCAAAACTGATTTTTTAAAAACAATTTCTTAAAAAAAAATAAAAATTAAAAAAACAGATCCCGCCCATATCGATGATACTTTTTAAGTATTTACAACAATTTTCTATAAAACACATTATGTTTAGAGGCTAACTTCGAAAAACGGAGAGTTAACTTTATAGCTCGATCTCTCAAAAAATTGATTAAGATCAATACCCTGCCGGCTGCTGAACAGCCTTTTCCAGT
The DNA here is from genome assembly GCF_040869045.1 of Eurosta solidaginis. Lineage (NCBI taxonomy): Eukaryota > Metazoa > Arthropoda > Insecta > Diptera > Tephritidae > Eurosta > Eurosta solidaginis. The sequence continues at coordinate 68,998,242 of NC_090321.1, forward strand.
TTATATAGTATTTAGAAAACAAAGCTCAATTATAAACATCTTATTTTTTGTTCAGATATAACTTTCGAGCTCGTATGACACAAACTTGCAAAATATGTAGTTATATAATTGAAATGAGGAAATAAGAGGTATAACGCCCACATTTTTTGTTTTTCTTGTAAACCGTTCATTAAAAATAAAATTACGAAAGTTTCGATTTCGCACATCGAAAGTTTATAACTATGATTTGGAGGCTAACTTTTAGAACTTATTTTTCGATTTAACATGAAATGGCCCCATATATCATTAATTTTTTACTCTTACTTCACATTGAGTTCTTTTGATCGTATTTCAGAAAATGGGATCCAAACGATATTTTATGTCCATACGAATTGATGGGCCAATGCGAAGATAAGGAATGCAGTTATCAACATTTAACAATTAAATAAACAATTCACCCCGACTTGAAACAACAAAAGGAACAAAAGGGTAACAGAATATCACTATACAAAAAATTAAGACTTCAAAAGGAATAGCAAAAATATACAAACTATTACCTGGGTAAGTTGAATGACTCAATATATAGTTATATATACACACATATATATATACATATATATATATATATATATATATATACATGCAACAACACTTTTAGCGCGTCCACTTAACTCTTATCCCACACCTTCCAATCCTATACAACCGAAGTCGATTTTTGTTTTTATTAATACTCCAAAGCATTTCTTTTGTTTTTTATTTACTTTTTGATTTGAGTTGGTTGTGGCTAACAAGTTTGTGTGGATGAAATGCAGCACAAAGGTCATTTTAAAATTATTCAAACAATTTGTAAATATACGCAAAGAAAAATTTGATAAGAAAAAATATATATTAAAAAAAATAATAATAATAAATAAATTCAAAAAAAGAACTCTAATTTAGTTATTTTTCAAATGGCATGGAGAGTTTTAAAAAACTATAAAATATAAATTTTAAGCGTTTATTTTTTAATTATTAATTATCTCTATTATTATATCTATTATTTTCAATATACATATAAACAACGTGCCATAGCAAAAAATTATTAAACATTTTTGGAACCTTTGCTGTATTTCAGCAAACTCGCCACAATTTTATGATTTTTGTAAAAGTTATACCATAAAATTTAAGTTTAAGCTATAATAAAAAAAAATTGTTTTATAACGTTGTTATAAGAAAAATTGTTTACAAAGTGAAATAAAGCAAGTGATAAAATAAAAGCAAAAAAAAAAAAAATAAAACTGTATTTGATCTAATGAATAAAGTGTTTATGGTAAGTACCGAGGCTAATCTCTATGTTATGTTGAACTCGCCGGTCAATAAAGACCTCACATAGACTGAATGTGTCCATAGTGACACCAGAATTTGTTTGACTATCAAGCGGAAGAACCCCAATTAGATACCAGGACTCATGTTATAGAATAACTCAGTCCGATTGGCAAATACTAGAAGTTTCTAGGGCCTAGCTTAATTGCTGTCCCGAGATCTGGCAACTCTGCTGTCCCTCATTACTGGAGCCTTGGCCTGGCGTGCGCAGGATAGGAACACAGAACGTGCTCAACAGTTTCTTCCTGCAGCTCGCACTTCCTACACCTGCTGTTACTGACGAGACCTAACTTATAAGCATGTGACGCCAGAAGGCAGTGTCCAGTTAGTATGCCCAGTGGGCTGGGTCGATTTTTATGGACGAAAGTTAATCGATATCGCGTCATCGATTTTTCGATAGGATTTGGGCTCAGAAAAAAAATTCCACTACGCATACCCAAAAAAATAATTTTAGAGCCTGCGAAATTTCATTTTTTTTACTTTTTTTGCACTTTGATTTTTTAGGTTTTTTTCATGACCTACTAAAAAAAATTTCATATGTATATATATTTTTTTTTTTTCAAAAAACTGTTATCGACAACGTTTTTAGCGGACATTTTTGGGTCGGACAGGGTATACATGAAAATTTTACAATCAAATGAAAATTTTTTTAGTAGGTCATGAAAAAAACCTTAAAAATCAAAGTCGAAAAAAGGTCAAAAATTGAAATTGCGCAGGCTCGCAAATTATTTTTTTGGGTATGCGTAGTGGATTTTGTTTTCCCGAGCCCAAAATTCTATCGAAAAATCGATGGCGCGATATCGGTTAATAAATCAACCCAGTCTAATGCCCATCGCGAGCCTTAAGTCTGCTCTCTTCAAAGATATGAGCCACTTTGTAAGTCTAATATCGCAGGCTTTGCACATGATCTTAGAAATTTTGCAGCCCAGCGATTTTATCTATGACTTTCTTGATTGATGGATCGTATGCAGCTCCTGTATTTTTTTAATTTCTCCCAAACGGATTGGGCCATCTAATGTCGTTTCAGCGAGTGTTGCACCCTCCTCTGCCAACTCATTGGCCTTACATTACCTTCTATCCCTTAATGACCGGGAACCCAGTATAGATGTATGGTCCGTTCTGAGCGAAGTTTTTTCAATGCTTCTCCAGAACACTTCTTGCTGAAGTACTGTGTGAGATTATTGCTTTAATCGCTGCCTGACTGTCAATATTGACGCGACTGCATCTTAGGTACGCTTCTTCCAGAATTTCTGCTGCTTCCTTCACGGCTATAATTTTCGCCTGAAAGATGCTGCAGTAATCTGGCAGCCTGTAGGATCAACTTGTTTCTGGATCGACGCAGTAAACGGCAGACCCGACCCCTTCCTTTAATTTGGAACCATCCGTATGCACATGTATAGTATTTTCTGCCATTTTTGTTCCCTGGCACTAACCCTCCGGATAAATTATGACCACAAGACCTCTTTCGGAGCTCAGGCCAATTCTTCCGTTTGCACGATACCGAATCTATGCAAGGAGATGGCAATTCGCCGTGCAGTAAAGTCAAAACAAGGCGAATTCAGTACCAGGTGGTGTTATCCCAACTGCTGTTTGCTTCTTGATAATTTTCCATACAAAGCCTTGTACAACAAAATGTCAGTTAATCGAAATCTATGAAAATTTTCTTTTGACTTGACATTCATCTGCGCGGCGAAATGATTGAACTCGCTTTGCCAGCACCTGGTATAGATTCGCCTTGGGTCAAAAAAATTTTGCATTGTTTTCGAAGCGAATTCAGTACTAGGTGGTGTTATCCCAACAGCTGTTTGCTTCTTCATGATAATTTTCCATACAAAGCCTTGTACAACAAAATGTCAGTTAATCGAAATCTATGAAAATTTTCTTTTGACTTGACATTCATCTGCGCGGCGAAATGATTGAACTCGCTTTGCCAGCACTTGGTATAGATTCGCCTTGGGTCAAAAGAAATTTTGCATTGTTTTCGAAGCGAATTCAGTACCAGGTGGTGTTATCCCAACAGCTGTTTGCTTCTTCATGATAATTTTCCATACAAAGCCTTGTACAACAAAATGTCAGTTAATCGAAATTTATGAAAATTTTCTTTTGACTTGACATTCATCTGCACGGCGAAATGATTGAACTCGCTTTGTCACCACCTGGTATGGATTCGCCTTGATTGTTTTCGATTAACTGTCATATTGTTGTACAACCCGTTGTATGGAATAATCAAGAAGAAGAATCAGCTGTTGGGATAACATCCCATGGTACTGAGCATTGTAAAGGTTTACACATATACAATGGTACTGAGTTCGCCTTGGTCACTACAAATCTAACGGAATTATAGAAAAATTGCAGTCCAAAAATTAGTATTAGTAGTATAGAATATAGATTTGTAAATTCCATTCAAAAATCTGATAAATACGGTCACGGTTATCCCTAGTATTAAACTGACTGTTCTTACTTACAAACGAAATTTTTCATGAGCATTTTTCTGTAGAAAATTTTTTAATTTAGCTAACCGTAAAGTCTCTCTCAAACTCGACTAAGCACAATGTCAAAATATCCATAGCTTTTCGCGATAAAGCGCTATCGGATGCGAAGAAATGCGCAAGCGATTTCTTTTGCCAATCTGTAATGCCATCCTTGGTCAACAAATCTAGACGGCAGGCCAACAGACGAGCACACAAGCATAACGCGTGTCCTACGATAATTTTCTCCAAAGAAATTGAAGAAGCCATCGAACTTGCTAAACTATCCCGGGTGGGATTACCTTGCCAATGCTTAAAAACCTTGGCCTTGAGAAATTAAAATAACTGTTGCTCGCCTTCAACCTGTATCTGTCCACTTTCGTCATCCCTGAAAAATGGCTAGTGTGATATCGCTACTAAAGCTTGGTGAACCAGCTAACGTATGATACTCGTATTGCCCAATATCTCTCCTATCGCTTATAGACAAGACACTTGAAGGCGTCATGCTCCTTACTTCACTGAAAACTTGCGGCTTGTCAATCATCAGGATGACTTCCGAATATGACATAGCAAAAGCCTTTGTGCACTGCAAATTATCTGTGTTGTCGGCAGGCATCGGTGCAGTTCAAGAACGTAACATAGGTGTTCTATCCCTACTTTTATTTAACTTTTATATATCGAAGCTCCCTTCCCCACTAGAAGAAGTTACCACTTTCCTACGCCGAAGACCACAAGATAATGGCAACAAGCCCCGGCCCATCCATCGATGAGGTATACTATGAAAAAATACGATTATCTCCCTAGTCTTTCTAGTTTCTTCACCTCGCGAAATCTGACACCGTCACCGACCAAATCCTCGGCAATCTTAGTTACAAAATATACAAAGCAATTGTCGACCATATTGGATATCCACGTCGATGGCATTACGGTATCGAATGTCTAACTACTAAAATACTGGGGGTGACATTCGATCAGGATCTAAATTTTGTGAGCATGAAGCCGCAGTTGTACCTAAAGTCCAGAGTAGCAACAAAATCCTCAACGCCCATAAACACTTATAAACTAGAAGAAGTTACTACTTTCCTACGCCGAAGACTGCAAGATAATGGCAACAGGCCACGGCCCATCCATCTATGAGGTATACTATGAAATCTACGACTATCTCCCTAGTCTCCAGTTTCTTCACCTCGCGAAATCTGACACCGTCACCGACCAAATCCTCGGCAATCTTAGTTACAACATACACAAAGCAATTGTCGACTATATTGGATATCCACGTCGATGGCATTACGGTATCGAATGTCTAACTACTAAAATACTGGGTGTGACATTCGATCAGGATCTAAATTTTGTGAGCATGAAGCCGCAGTTGTACCTAAAGTCCAGAGTAGCAAAAAAATCCTCAACGCACATAAACACTTATAAGCATTTGACAGGCCACTTGTATGCCAGGCGTCTTCAATATGATCGCAGAGCCTAAAAGAAATACACTACATGAAACCGCAGGCCTGTTAAAACACCGCGCTCAGAACTGCCACGGGATGTCTTATGACTGGAAAGCATCATATACATAGTGAGGCGAGAACACTTCTTATACAGGAGAGAAATAGAATGCTGGACAAACAGTTTCTGCTGAATACCCATAAACCTGGGTATCTGAAGAGACATCTGTCTGAAGGGGCTCAGCCCTCCGGGAACTTAAGAAGTTATCCCCGTAAGCACTATGAAGAAATCCGGCAGTCAAAACCTCAGTCGTATGAAAAAAAGGAGCACGATAAGGTTCTCAGAGACATCGAGAAAAAGGCGTCGGACTGCTATGCCAGAGATTGCCCGTTGAACCCCGTTCATAAAGACAAATACCCCGAACTCACAGTTGAGGAAAGCAACATTCACAGGGAGACGCGAGTCACTTTGATCTGGATACTGTAATAGTTTAAACTGTAACTGTAATAGGGTAAACTCTAACTTATTCAGGCCCCAACATACCCAATGTTTGTCCTGCTTGGAACGTGTCGCCACATGACACCAACCATCTTTTCAGTTGCAATGTGGAACCAACGCCTCTAACACCCTTAACTCTCTGGCCCAAACCTGTTGAAACAGCAAGTTTCCTCGGACTCGCGACACTGTCCAATGGGAATTCACCGAAAGTGCGTCCAGCATGTACACTGTGTACCTCTTCATATGCCCTTTCTAAAAAATTATCTTACCCCATTGCCTTAGCCCATATCAGTGTAAAAAGCTTGTTCCATATCACATTTAATTTATCATTGGATAAATGTGATGACAAATGAAGTCATAATGTTTCCACTGAGAACGCGGCAACATGAATAACAATAACAAAAACACACACAAAGCAATTGGCCAGCCGATTGCAAGCTACGCGTCCCCTATATTGTCGCCAAGCCTAAAAACTGGAAGAAGCTACAGGCCTGCCAAAATACTGCTCAGAACCCCCACGGGCTGTCTTCTTATGTCCCCAGAACACCACCTACGTAATGAGGCGAGAATGCTCCCCATCAGGGAGAGAAATGAGATGCTAACCAAACAGTTCCTGTTGAATACCCAAAAACCTGGGCATCCCAACAGACATCTGATGAGCCACCACCGCCCAGGGGCTTAAGGAGTCATCTCCGTAAGCATTATGAGGAAATACGGCACCTGACAACTCAGCCGAATGAAGCCAAAAAACACAAGCAGGTCCTCAGCGAACTCCACAAAGAGGCGTCGGACCTTTATGCCAGGAATTGCCCGGTGAATCCAGTACTCAAAGAACAGTACCCAAAACTAGCGGAAGAGGAACGCATACTCCCCAGGGAAACGCGTGTCACTCTAGGTCAACTTCGATCTGGATACTGTAACAGGTTAAACTCTTACCTATCCAGAATCAACCCCGACATACGAAATGTATGCCCCGCTTGCAATGTGTCCCCGCATGACACCAACGATCTCCTTAATTGTAATGTGGAACCAACGCCTCTAACACCCCTGTCATTATGGTCCACCCCTGTTGAAACTGCAAGTTTCCTTGGACTTCCGTTAGAGGATATTGATGACAATTTGTGATCGGTCGTACCTATTGGATGGGGAGAAGCACTGCTACAACAACAACAACCTGAGGGGTTTCACTGTTTGGGTTTGATCGATTATATAAAACAAATCTGGTGCTGTACGGTCTGGCATTCGTATTGTTAACGTCTTTGGTAACTAAGAGAGGTTACCAATCAGCATTCACCTGCTTATCCAATGGACTGAAAAATTGCAACAAAGGTAATGTTAATAAGATTGTTAGAACATGAGCGGTATATTCACAAACTAATTGGATATTCTGTGGTATGAAGGTGCAATAATAGAAACAATAAGAATTGAGTGAGCTTTAGATGTCGCATTTGGAAAACATGCGACTTGGCACATAAAACGTGATGGCAATCGGTTAACACATTTACCTAAGTGCTTGCATTTTTTACTAAAATGCATAAAAATGTATTTATGTATTCAAATTGGAACGATTTTCCGTCATCCTTTCTCAAATTTTGTTTGGAGACAAACCGGCTTCGGGGTTTTTGTAACTTCAGTGTAATTTTTTATTCTTTCTTGCCTTTAGTAAGGACAGCAGTGCTGCTGTTGGGAGAATGGAGTTGCGTGCAAAAGTCCGAAAGATTTTAGGCCGAGCTTTTCCTCCATTTTGTTTGCCGCTACTTTTAATTTTTCCGATTTATGCCGACTCCGAACGGCATCGGCAAGGCAGATGTGTTTTCACTGAGAAGCTTTTAATGACAGAAATACACTCGGAGTGCTTGCCAAGTCACTGTCGAGGGGCGATCCCGCTTAGAAAAACTTTCTTCTAATTTGAAAAACTGTTTTCTAAAATTTTGATGTTGCTTGGCCTGGGCGTGAACCCAGGATCTTTGGTGTAGGAGGCAGAGCACGCTCCCACCACACCACGGTGGCCACCATGGTCGCTATACATTAGGGAATTACCAGGATGTTGCTATCGTATGCGTCTTAAGTTGCTTACTATTTCCAGACGCATGTGTCCAAACATATGAGTAGCCACTAAATATACTTTTGGAGGTGAACTAAAGTGAGATGCCCGCAACCTAACAAAACCACTCCCACGCAATCGGTTTAAGAGCTAGCTGGGGAACTCAAACGACGACGGCTTCTGTGGAAACTGTGCAGTAAGCTGGGAAGCTACTTTCATATCCCCGTCCAAATATCATCAACATCTAAGAATATATATTTTGAGGTAGATGCCACCAACCTTGGCTTTGATTCGCCTATTCCAATAACCGACTCAGATTCACCATTACAAAGCCTTAAATTCGAAGACAATCCATTAAGCTGCGTGTTTCTAACTATTGATGGCCTTTTCGTGAGGTTAGCCAGATCCGTTTTTGCCATCGCCAGTTGGAGATCATGGTCAGTCAGCTATTTATAAAAATTGAGCTACATCAGTTCACAGTTTTACGCTGTTCTCACAACAGCCATGTGAATTGTAAAGCGGCAAGAAATTTGATTTTTTTAACGTGAAAACAAATAAAGGCTGCCTTACATATTATTCAAGAGATCAGGACCTAGCACCGAACAGCGAGCTGCTTGGTCTTAGCTTGCAATCGCGTTGATATATCTTGTAGATATATTGGCACCAAAAATGAGCGTTCCACCGCGCCAATAAAGCCATGCTACCTTTCGAAGGTAAAAGCATTTACATGGCCAGCGTAACCAATACGACTATTTATGTCGCTTGGCGACGCACTTAATCGTTTTCTTGCTAGAGTCTTTCTCTTCTTCTATGACATCTACTGTGGAGTCCTTCTCCGGGAGCTATGTAGTTGATGGAACAGTCCTCCTCCATGTTACATAAATATGTAGCTGCCTTGAGGCTATTTTTTATGAGGCTATCCATCATTCTTGCTTCATGGCATTTGTTATGAAACAAAAGCTTTGCAGCTAGCCCAATTGACTCCGTGGGTTCTGGAGATCTCCTAGGCTTCACGCAGCGCTTTTGAGTTCTGTTTTGTTGTTGTTCCTCTCTGGTTGGTCGGGTGAAAATGATAAGAAGATTTAATTCTTGTCGATGGCTTGGTTCGACGAAGGCCATTTACCCATTAGTAATTTGTATCCTTGTCCCCAACGACCTCAAACTACTTCTTGCAAAGCACTTTCCAGCATGTGATTTGATTTTCTTCGATTGCGGCACTGGTACGGTAAAAAACCTCTTTGTATTCGTTCACTTTGTCAAGAGCCTCAGATGTGTCATGGGCTATTTGTATTCTGTGCTACAATTTGCACAGTTCCGCTATAATGTGTTCCACCTGTTCCATCTGGAAATTCACTGACTTCAATATCGCTGTGCCTTGGTGCCCAGCAAAGGCAGACATTTAGGTGCCTTATGGACGCCAGCGAGGCTACACAACGAGGCTCGAAGCTAAAACCAATGTATTATTTCCGCCCTCACTCAATGTTTTCAGAGTTCTCTTCTACCCCCTTACCGAGGCGAATCCATAACTGAATTCTAAATTCGCCTTGTCCCTTACTGATAATTTCGCATCCCCGTATGAAATTCCCAATGCTGTTAGCAATTTGAATCTCTTTTTTATTGCTTCTAAGGTAATTATTTGAAGTTCAATGATCTGTGCAGTTCATCGCTTATTATCATAAAATAAGGTGCATGCATTCTTTATACATTTTATTGCAATGCTGTTTTTTAACAAACAAAAAAAGTATTGACAAAAATAAATATAATGAAATCTATAGCCACTGTGCATGGAACTAAAAGAAAGATTTATATTATTGCACTGTACAACAAAGTTTGTTTCCAATAGAATAAACATGAAAGGAGAGTCCAGGGTTTTTTTTACAAAGCGTCTAGCATTATTGCACTGCAAACTTTTGAATATTTTTACAATACACCAACAAAATACATTAGGGGAGTTCAGAATTGTATGCATTTGATGCTGGAAACGTTGCTATAGCCAAAAAAAAAACCTACGGATAGGGAGCAACTTTTTTCATTTAAAATTTTTTCTTTGCATTTTTTGTTTTGTTTTTACAGTTGATGATTTGATTACTCTTTTTGATGTTGCGTTTTTGCAACGATGTAGCAAATGCATAGCCGTGGATATTGTTAGTGTACTGTAAAAGATATGCTATGGAAATATGACAGAGCATACGAAGTAATAAGAAACTTCATAGAAAATCCCGTATTTCAACTACAAACGTGATGCATTGGCCTCACAGAAGTTTGAGGTGTCCATTGTGTACACATCTCTTTGGGAAATACGAAATCTAAATACTGAGCCCGAGGTCTTGTTCACGGATGATCCAAAAAAAACTTCAAGAAATCGATACCAACAGGATGCTACACACAATTTTTTTTGGCAGAAATCCATGCAATAGAAGTTTGCGTTAGAGAATGAGTACCAAGATGCTTATACTTAAGCAGTATCCTCATTATGTCAGAGAGCCAGGCAGTCTTTTGTGCCTTGCAGTCTTACACAATTACTTTCAAGCTACTGGATGAATGCATTGGAGTCCTAAGTGATCTTAGAGCCAAAAACAAAGTTTTTTTAGGACGGGTTCCCGGAAATCAGGGGCATGAAGGTAATGAACAGGCAGACTACATTGCATGCCAAATTTTTATACTCCCAGCAATTGACTGATACTAATCAAACTCATTAATCTAATCAGAGAGAACCTACGAACTCTCGCTGGTTATAACAAGGGACACTGTGGTCAATTTAGAACGATATCAGAATCATTCTGGGAAGATCCCAGAATATCTTTTCACAATATGGGTATCAAATAAGATGTGTTAATGAGTGTTAACCAGAGGCGATGGTCAAGAAGAAGAATGAGAGGGAAAAACGAGAGGGAAAGGAAAATAAGAGATAGGGGTATGAATTGGAAAGAGGAAAAGAGAGAAGCGAGAGATGAAGAAAATTTAGATGGGGTGAGGGAGAGGAAAGAAAATGTTAGTAGGAAATAAAAATGAAAGTGTCAGGGGAAGAAAGGAAAGAGATGATGAAGAAAAGTGGGAGTAGAGGAGAGAAAAATCTAGAAAGTGTAGGGGAGAAAACGCGGAGGAGAAATAGGGATTAAATATGCATAGGAGGAGAAAGAGGCAAGAAGAAGCATACAAAAAAAATAAAAATAAAAGTTACATTTATATGACACATGCTTCTGTTGACTGGGAGAGTAGATACAGAGCAGGGAGGAGTATTATCGGGCAGGAGAACGTCTCAATTACATATCCATATCTTATTTATGGAATTTTAAAAATTGTACACGCGTTAGTTTCGTAGTGGTTTATTGAAATCGGTCGGTCAGTTGAAGCAGATTTTGAACATTTGGTATAGAGATTCCATATGAGGAGCTCCAAATCAAACCCAATAATTAAAATCGAAGTTGTTCGTACAAATTGAAAAAACAAAAAAATTAAATAAAAAAAGGTAATGTCTTAATACAAATTAATTTCCAGTCCTGAAGATGACTTCAAACTGAGGTCGAAATATCGACAACAATAAACATTGTATATGCAAAATCAAAATCGGTTTTTGAAATTTTGATATATATATTTGTGTGGCTAAGAGCTCCAATAAAAGTTTTTATTAATAGAAATACAATTTTTTAATTTGAGTTTTAAGTACGAAATACCAATTATCCTTATACTTTTCAGTTACTATGTTGAAGTTATTAAAAAAAAATATGAATTTATCAAAATTCGGGTGTGAGAGTAGAAATGGGAATGGGAGTAGGATTGATAGGTGGGAGTTGGAGTGAGAGTGGGATTGGAAGTTGGAGTGGGATTGGGAGTAGGAGTGGGAGGGAATGGAATAAGGGATGCACAATAATAAGAAGAAAAATCAAAGATAAGGTGGAAAAGGAAAGGATAGAGAGTGGGGGGGGGGGGGGGGGACGACGTGTCCTTTTTAATTATAGACAAACCAGTTTTCGGGCAGAACAAAGTCTGCCAGGTGCTCTATTGTATAATAAATCACATCAGAAAAATATTTTTTGCTTCGCATATTCTTTATAATTGTCTAAAGCAATGGTCACCATTTAGTTGAATAATTATTGGCGCCAGTTTACACGTATTATTATTCTCTTTCGTCTTTATTCGTACTTAGTTGTCGCTGAACAAGCCATTGTGAATGATGACAAAGTGTGATCTCTTATCTGTCAACTGCCTGACAGGCTGTTCAATATGGCTACTTTTCAGCGTTTTGACAGGCTGTTCAATATGGCGGCGCCTATCTTCAGCGGGTGATAGAAAGAGATACAGAATGAGACAGCGATAGTCAAGTACGAATCAGGTGATCCAATCACTTTGGAATTTTGACGTTTATGCAGAAGAAATCACACTTTGTCATCATTCACAATGGAACAAGCAGAGTAACAACATCGGGTGAGGTATTATTTGCGCATTTGCGAAAAGATATTTTGCAAAAAACGCTCATGCGCAGAATGTTTTCATTGTTTAATGTTAGCAATTTATTTTGTTTAAATTTTTCCTTAGACTGAAGCAATAAAGTAGTATTTATATGGCATATTGACGCATTACTTTTTGTGTGTTAACAAACATGCGCGCAAACGTTTTACCTCATTGATTTTTCATCAACAACTAAACCACCAGCAATAAGATGATTTTAGTTTTACTCACACAGCCACAGTTTTGATTTCGGCGACCCCTGGTCTAAAGGTATTGGCTAAGGCAGGGATGCACCTTAACGTTAAGCTAATCGTTTATCAAAAAATTTCTACCGTTTCCGTTGAAACACTTCGAAATATTATCGATAAAGAAAATATCAAGATAAATTGTATCTCGTTTTTAACCGAAACGAAAAGCTTTCGTTAACGTTAAAAACGTTAACAAAAACGTGATACTTTATGTTTGAATTGTGCTGGCAATGCTATAGCCATGGTGAAGCCGTAAGGTGGTAACAACGAGCGCACATACACACACAAACTCCATATAATTTGTTTGTGTAATTCGTTGGTGGTAATGTTAAAAATACTCTGAGAAATGTTCGTACTGTCAAAATTCATGAGAAAAGTTGCAATCAGCTTGGCTAATACTTTCACCTTTAATGACTCCGCCATCAATCAGCTTTGCCAGCATAGTTTGAAATTAATAATCAACATAAACGATTTGATTTCGTTTTGATATGGCAGAAAACGAAACGAAATCATTTCGTTAATTTGACGTTCTTAACGTTAATAAACGAAACGAAATGACTTTGTTTCGTTTATTAACGTTAATTATCGTAACGAAATGATATCGGTTCGTTGGTTAAGCATGCCTGGGCTAAGGTATTCATTCAATTGTACATATACATACATATTCGCCCTTATCGCGAGTTTTATTTGCACCCGAAAATATTCACAGTTTTTGTTTACCCTATCGCAGAGGGTGGCGAAATAATTTTTCCTGTTCGAAAAAGATTTCACCTTATCGGCAACTCTTTGTTCGGGCGAAATGAATAGCGGGGAAACCCAAATTTATTCACTTATATTTTACAGGCGAACGAGAGAAAAACAAGATGTCAGTGATTTTGTTTTTTTTTTTTGAAATTTGATATTCTTATAATTATAAGTACTTTTATTATTAGGAGTAAATAATGCACAATTGGAAATGCTGCTTGACAAGATGATCGGGAAAAAGTGCCGCACTTCTGGAAGCAGCTTACTTTATGTTTAAATAGCCTTGGTACACCTGTTAAGAGTGAAGCTAAGTGGAAAAAAGTAAAATTCCTTTATTGCTAAGTTTGTAAATTCTATTTTTATGACAACGAAGGCGTCTAAAAATGCAATTTACGTGAAGGGGACAGGAAGCGGGCCCAACATCCCACAACTCCTACTTTTCCGAACTTTGTATAAAAATCGTGTGCAGTTTGAAGTTGCTCTTTTTTAATGTCGGCCAAGTTAACTATTGTGGACAAAGCAACGGTTCCAAAATGTTCAGCACCTTTGAAAGTACCGCACTGTAACAAGACCGGCTAAGACCCACCTCATGGTTATTTCCAACGCCTTTTTGATGTTCTCCCTCTGCGAAAAAACGAAGACATGCGCTCAACTTTACAATTGTTGGAACTCCAAATGTTTGCTTCAATAGCGGCAAGGAGTTTAGCCTGTATTATTGTCGAAAACTAATTGAAAAAAGTTAAATTTTTATTCAAAAGTGCTGAAAATAGTAATTTATAACTTACAGTGGATCACTTAGCTCCAAAGGGTTAGAACAGTCCCTTAATTGCCTCCGAATCGCTTTCAAATTTATATTCTCCTCGCGCTCAATCAATACCAACCTAAATGCAATAATAAACATTTTTTTATACATTTTTTATCTCTATGTTTTCTGTCTTTTAAGGAAATTTGTGCTTGTTTACAAAATTTACATAATTGCAAGTAAATTATTTGTTCACTGCTAATTCACAATAGAGCATCAGCTGTTTCGAAGTGAACTTTTGTTCGCCCGAAATTGCCGATAGGCAGAAAAAGTTCACCCGAATAAAAAAAGTGAAGACTAAGACTTTTCCGTGTGAACTTCGCGATAAGGGTGATTAACATTAATTGATAGTACAGCCATTGCGTATACGTAATATACATTAACCCGAGCATTCCTTGGAAGATGGTAAATTTTGGCTGACTTTCTGATAGCTCTCCTGATAAATTTTCAATTGGCGATCAAAAAGAGATTCCATATCCGGAATTAACATCGCAAGCTACATATATACATTAGAAACACTTGCTTGTAGCAAAAACACAAACTCGATTACACTAATTGTAGATATCTTATATTTTCGATCCCTATATATAATGTTCCGTGATATTCTTCACGTTTGTAATCATTTACGCTCTTCTTTTAACAAAAACAAACCTTTGAGAATTGTGAGTTAACTGAGTCATAATCACAGTTGCCACTTTTGGTCCATTTGGGCCAAAAATGGTCCTTGTCAACCACATTTGATCCGCTGGTCCCTTTTTTCGAATTTTGGTCCTTTTTAGGCTGTGATCAAGATTGTTTGTTTTCACTGAGGAAAAAATGTTCAACACTGCCCACAAAATTTTCCACACCTTCATTAACCCTTATATAATTTATAATTTACCGCAATGAATTTCTTTTGTTACAAAAAAATTGATGTCAACAAAATGCAGCAGAACAATGGCACTTCACCTAGCAGATACTTTAGAAAGGTGTTGGATCTTGAAGCAAACCAATTTTCGTTAATTGTTGGTGAAACGAGCGGTCAATCAGAAAATCTTGTTTTGGTGGCTAGATATTTCGATCGGTTTTCAAACACTTTTCGTGATAGTTTTTTTTTCACGGTTTGAGCTTAAAAAAAGTTGTTGCAAATGCACGTACATCTCAAAGTAATTTGACGGAGTTGTCCACTGATGAAGACATTCTTGTATTGAAAACAAAATAAATTAATGAGAATAATTTGTTTTATATTAAGTGGACTTACAACTGTTTTATGTTCAAGTTATGCGATATGCTTCGATAGGTAATGATAGTTTTTAAATTTTTCTCACACAGCACAAAACAAATTGATGAGTTTTAGGAATTCCAAGGCTATTATGTTCTTCACACTGCGATGCGGCTATATTTTCTATTTTTGTGTCTGGAAGTTAATAGCATTTCTGCTATACAACCGTCAAATTCGATATCAGTTACAACATTAAAAGTTTCTATATATTTCCGACCTGCGCTAAAGAGTTAAATCAGAAAAATTTAGTCTGCTGATATTATTCCATCAATATGAGTAATTTTAGGTGCAATTATTATATCAAAATATTGGATATTTAAAAAAAGTCAATGTACATAATTTAGAGTACTAAGTATCTTAACCCAAGGAATATTTTTATTGGAAGTCAGGCAGGAATATTTTTGGAAAGCGATAACTTAACAAATGCTCAACGTAGATCTGATATAAACGCTTTGTGCCAAATTATTTCCGTTGGAGAGCAGAACCCCCGAAACTTTAATAATAATATTGTTAATAATAACTAATTTCTCGAACATCGTCAAATGGAAATTCGACCATTATTACACAGTTCAAACTTCTAAGACTTTTCAATAGTAAATCTGAGGACTGTGGCTAGATTCAATTAATGTGAGTTTTGAAATGTACATTTTCCTCTAACACAAATTACATGGAAATAATGTACATTTTAAAACCCGTACTTACTGAATCTAGGCTATAGATGGGAAAATTGAATCGTAAGGGTGCACTGGTAAACGAAAGAGTAAAGAGTTAAATTAAAAAAAAAATGGAGCAGCCAGCTATTGGAAACAATTTTTTTTAACATTTTGTCTGATTTTGTAATAAAATTGATACAACCGAGTCCTGGAGAAATTTAGTTTAAAAACGCGATTTTTATGTAAATAAAACAGAACTAATCTGGCTTGCGACACGGGTTTGGTCTAAGGTTTTTTGTGAAAACATTTATTTATATGTATAAGGCTTTTTGTTAGAATGAAAATGTGTGTGACTTTGTACTTTACCACAACCTGAAATCAAAGATTTTACAAAGATTTCGACACATTTGCGAATTGCCGAATTGTTTGTAAGCCAATTAAAACTACAAAAATTTTGTCCACTTCTTTGGGATTTGGTCTTTTTTTCGATGAATTTTGGTCCCACAAGAAAACATGGTGTGGCAACCGTGGTCATAATCTTAATAAAAATGAATTAGTAGCTCTTAAATAAACAACAATTGCTAGCTCTTAAAAGCCACACATAAAGAGAAGCATACATACATACACCGGTATATACATATGAAGATACAAAGAAGAGTGCATAGAAATGAACACTAAAGCGCCAAATACACGACACGAACATTTCCGCGAACATTCCGCAATCTTGTTCGCAGCTTTGGCCATACACCATACGAACTTTTGGCCGAACATTAGTTCTCTTTCAGACAGCGATGAATATGGACAACAATTGTGCTGCAGCAATATTGCTCGCTGTGGCAATTAAGCGTAAAAAAAAGAGAAGATTCAATAAATTCACTCAGAAATTTTTTATTGTCCATTTTACTTTTCCGCGCACGTCTGTTCCGTTCAGAAATTACTACGATTATTATATTTTATTTGAATTTTTGGCGAACATTTGCGCGAACTGGCAAACACCACCATACACGACAGAAAAGGTCGCAGAAACATGACATAACGGGAATGTTCGCGGAAATGTTCGTATCGTGTATTTGGCGCTTAAGAGCCATAACATTGTTGCACACCTATAAAGTAAAGTGTTGTCATTTTGGTGCTTGAGACGCTGTTATTTGTGATTCATGGCTCAATTACATGGTTGGCTCATCTTATCAGCTGATTTTATTTTTTGATTTCACTGGTATAGGAATTGTCGAAAGGTGATGGCAAACGCAAAATGTAATCAACACATTGACAAATATTTACTGCCGTGGTGGTAAATTTTTTATAAAAAAATAGTTTCACATCACTTTATGTTATTCTTTTAATAAATTCATCTAACTTAGCGCATTATTTTCCCACAACATACAAGAATTGCAACGTTTTATATTTTTTCTCCATCTCTTCGCCTAACACCAACAGCCATATTTTGACAATCTGAAGAAATGTATGTTGTTGCTGTAGATATGAGCCAATCATATAGTTGAACCATGTTTGTGATGCAAATCCGAACTCTATGTCGAGAATTTGCCGGCGAATCCACTTCTTAAAAAAAATACCCAGAACTTGCAGAAGAGAAACGCACCCTCCCTAGAGAAACGCGCATCACTCTAGCTCAACTTCGATCTGGATACTGTAACAGGTTAAACTTTTACCTATCCAGAATTAACCCCGACATACAAAATGCATGTCCTGCTTGCAACGTGTCCCCACACGGCACCAACCATCTCTCGAATTGTAATGTGGAACCAACGCCTCTAACACCCCTCACACGATGGTGGACCCCTGTTGAAACTCCAAGTTTCTTTGGACTCCAGTTAGAGGACATTGATGACAATTTGTGATCGGTCGCACCTATTGGATGGGGCGAAGCACTGCTAGAACAACAACAACAGCATCTGAAAGGAAGATGAACTTCCACTGAGAAGCTATTCATGGCAGAAATACACTTGGGGTATTTGCCAAATTACTGCCGAGAGACGATCTAATCGAAAAAAATTGTTTCTAAATATTTGGTGTTGCTTTTTCCAAGTTACATTTGTCTAACTGACATAATATTGAAAATATATTTGCTAAAAAATAAAAAAATATCTGTTTACAAAGCTGTTTACGCAATTTTTTGTATTTAATTGTCCAAGATTTATGCTTTTACGCATTCATTATCTTCCCACTTCCAGAACTACTTTTTGTTAGGGTTTTTAAGTTCATACACCCAACCTCCTCGAGCCTTACGTTCGAAAGGGCTTTTTGATTGAGTTTTTAAATGGAAAACACATATGGTATTTTGCTTAATAGTGCTCAGCTTGAAGGACTTAATTCATTTGAAAAGGAAACAGCTCCTGGATACAACCGAGCACGTTTGTAAATACTCAGATCTGACGGACAGCTGATAAAATCAGTTTCCTTAAAATTATTTTCGCAAAGGCGAAATGAATTTGTTAATAGCTTTCTTTTCATTGCTTTAGTCTTTGTTCGCAAGCTAACGTTTTGAAAAAAACGGACTTCTTTGCTGTCCTGGCTGAAGTAACACGCACCGCAATCTTCATACCTTGTGCTCCTTTCATACTTCAACCGTCTATGATCTAATTGGAATTATAAGAGGATTCAAGGTGTTAATAATCGCAATAAAAAGCTTTAAAGCCTTACAGCTTCCGCCACCTAGTTGTCAACCTCATCTACCCGAGGGCGGCGCTTTGGCGACCCCAAGTTCCTCATGGAACTAGGAAATGGGTGGAGGGATTGCTTAAAAGATTAAATGTTGGCATGTTGTTATTGTTGCAGCGATAAGGACACTATCCGAAAGTTTCGGGGAGTGTTATCGATGTTCATGGTCTTTTGCCAGATATAGATCTGGTACGTTACGGTAACAAGCACCATTAAGGCCCGACCTTCTCGGAAACGATTTATGTTCACATTGAACCTTCTAGGCCATTTCGCCCCCCACCCCCTAGTTCCATGAGGGACTTGGGGTCGCCAGAGCCTCCCCTGGTAAATATGTGTATGGCACACGTAAGAGGATTTGCCTCGTGTAGGTGACGTTGACAATTGGGTTGAGGAAGTTATGAATTGCGCTTATCAACCCTTTGAATGGTCATTTTAAATCGTTCCGGGATGGTCGGGCTTCCTTCGGGAAGTGTCTTTATCGATACTACAACAACATGCACCTTACTGCACTTGGCATGTTTTTACTGCAAATGATGGTGTTTTATTTGAAAATAAAAACTTTTTCACAAATTTAAAATTTAATAACTGAAAAATTTTCTGAAAGAGATGATTTTTTTTCTTTTTGACATTATAATCCGGGTCTTTATGAGAAAATTGTCAAGTTTAATAACACTTTGGATACAATTTCAAATCCCTAGAATCTTACAAAATACTCTTCTTAGCTTCAAAAACATTGTACGTATGGCAACACTAACACATTGCCTTGGGTGTCGTCAGTGCACGGACCTAAGCAAATTCTTTCTTGTTTGAATTTGTGCACAAATTTTTCAAAATAAAAACCGAATTCTCAACCAAAAAAAATATCAGAAAAAACAAAAGAAAAATCTAGTGCCATATGGGTGTTATTAAATACAAGTAACAAAATCATCTTCTACAAATTAAATTTTTTTTAATAAAATCTTATTAATTCAATTGGTGACTGAAATAAAGTCCGCTCCGATACAATATTCTTTTATTAATATTAATTTAACATACTTGAAATTTTTAGTTCATTACGCTTGGCGGTTTTTATGTCGTTCATTATAGAGAACGACCTTTCTGCGGCTGCACTACTCTGAGGTAATATTGCTCAAATTTTCTTCTAGAAGACTCTTTTCAGTTCCCAATTTTATCCATCCTTTAAGAATATCGTCGGAAAATATCTTTTCTATTTTTTGCTTATCATATAACATTAATGATCGCCATTCGTTGTTAAGAATTTCCATGGAAGTCTTATGAAATGGAAAAGCTTTAAGTAAGGGAACAATCGTTGTCATTTGACTAGATTGAATATTTTTTTGCATCAAAATATTCCAAAAGGGGTAATTTTTTGTCTTCGAATTGAATAGTTTCTTAATTTCCTTACAAAGGCAAATGTTGGTAGATTTTTCGGCTTTGGTGGTAGATGTGGAAAAAAATGAAAATGGGCTAAAAAGTTGGTAGATCTACCAATAAAGTGGTGAAGTCCGTGCACTGGGTGTCGTATCTCAGAGATACTTTAATTCACTTAACGCACATTTTTGTGTTTTTTTATTAGTGAGCACGGAAATATTTGTGTAGGTACGCTGAGTTTGCCGCTCTCTGGTTTACTTTATGATAGCGATTCATTTAAACTTTGGAAATGTGTGGGTGTTCAGACTTAAAGTTGTCTTTGTTATTTTCCTGTATGTTTTTGTATTTATTTTTGCATTTCGGTCTTGCTGGCTTTCTAACAGAGAGACACAGGCGGTTTTATTTATTGCTGCAATCGAAAAACGTTCAATCGCTAGGCGAAATTCAAGTGAAGCAGTTGTGCGACCGGCGTTTAACAAAATGCAGGTGTATTCAATACTACACAGAAATAACAATTAAATGCAAAATATTTATCAAAAGTGATTTCTTAAAAAGAAAAAAAAGCAGAACGAGTTCGCTTATACAAGAATATCGAAATAAAATTCAAAAAATCGCAAAATATAAAACTTGTTAAACTTGAAAAAAATAAAAAAAAA
Source organism: Eurosta solidaginis (assembly GCF_040869045.1). Lineage (NCBI taxonomy): Eukaryota > Metazoa > Arthropoda > Insecta > Diptera > Tephritidae > Eurosta > Eurosta solidaginis. The sequence goes on from NC_090321.1 coordinate 69,018,899, forward strand.
AATTGTTTAACAAAGAAGTGTGTGTTATATAAGAAAAACTTTTAAAAAATTTATGTTTATTGAATATTGCAATTGTGAAAAATAAAACTGGCTCATCCGTTGTGCGCGCACCAATAAAAATAAAAATAAAGTTGTATATTGTACATACGCATGCATACAAGTAGATACATATCTACTTAACAAAAAGCCAGTTTGCAAGCCCGCATACATTTAATTTTTTTAAGATTGCTTGGAGCAACAGAATTCACGTAAATTGCACGAACAACCCAAATAAAAAAGGTTACAGGAAAATATACAAAATATACAAAATAAAAGAAACAGTGCCACAAAGACAAAATTTCGTAAAAAAAAAATTAAAACGAAAAATTTAAGAATCAAGTGAAAGGCTGGCTGCACTGCAAAAACATAAATTTCAACCAAAATGTGGTGCATTGTGAATTTACCGAATGGCACACAATTGGCTGTCAAATGGGATACAAAGGCAATTGGGCAGGAGTGTCTCGAAAAGGTATGTATGGTATTTGTTTATAAATAGTATGTAGGTATATGTGCTTCATATCATTGTTTCCCAAACTTTTTTTCGAATGAGATTATATAATGCATGATGAAATTAATATTCAAGTGTTCTCAACCCGTTGACGTTTTCCCTTATTCTGACAAGTTCGGAATGCACAATTATAAGGGTTGTCTATCATACAGAACTGCCTTTGAGTTCTACTACGAACGTAGTAGATTTTACTATACGTTTAGAAATATTAGCCGTGTTTTTTAACACGCGTATATCCATTAAACTTTAAATACACCTCTGAAATTTCTGCGCAAAAATTTTGTCCTACTAAATTTCAATACGCATTATACTCAGATGTAACTGAAATATGTGTCTTTGTTTCACCCTCTACACTAATTCTATGTATTCTATGTGTCCACAATTCATCGCAACTGATTCAGCTATATGTTATACCCTATGACCATCAGAGCGTTGTGTCTCCACTTTTCGGTACACCCTGTGGCTGTAGCTATTTGTTTAACCACAGCCGCTAGATGGGTCTCCTAAGCATTATCTAAGCGAGGATAGGTGTTTTTTTCACGCGCAAACGAAACGTATACGATGTAAAAAAACACGGCTATTCTATATAAGCCGTTAATAGAATTATTTAGCTGTCGAAAAAGTGAGGTTATGTTGTTGATATCACCTTTATTATTACATCATGATATAATGCAGCGTAGACTTGGTCGGTCGCCATACCAAAAAAAATTGTTGCAAAATTATATAATTTTTTGTTATAACTAGGTTTTTTGGCAGCTGCCGTGGTGTGATGGTAGCGTACTCCGCCTACCACACCGAGGATCCTGGCTTCACCCCTCGCGCAAAGCAACATTAAAAAATTGTTTGACGTCCGATTCGTATCGTTTTTTGACGTAGCCTCGGTGAGAGGAAAAAACAATGTAAAAACGACTTCAGTGGTAGAATTTACTAACTTTTAACGATACGATTTGTCGAGATTTTAACTAACGATTTTTCGCTTACGATACCGATTGTGCTATTCATTAAATCAGTTTTAACATGTCTTAATAGGTGAATATTATCGGTTCAAATGAAAGAATAATGGAATTCCAGCTTATGCCGTTGACAATCTTACAATCTAAAATTAAACAATAGCTGAATACCAAAATCGTTATACTTATCGATTCGTCAATACATCGATCACGAAAATCGTTAGAAAGTTAGTGGATTCCACTACATATCTAGAAAGGAAATGAGAAATAAATTTTGAGGTTCCCAAGACCAAAATAATAACACGTTATAGGATGCAATATTTACTACAAATATTATTATTATTATGTTGTTTATTTAATACTTTAGTTTTAAACACTTTATCATTTATTGTTAAAATAATTGAGTCAAGGCCTAACAATAATTATTTTATCATTATTATTGTTAAGATACATTTTTTCTTAATTGAAAAAATTTGAAATTAGAATAGAAGAAAGAAAACATTTAGACAACTGCCAAAGCTCGTTGTATAGATCCATTTCGGGAACTGCTAAATTCCTTTATCGGCAATTGATATTCACAGCACTGCGACATCTGTTGCAGAATGGATGTGAAAATTGGACTTCTTTCATGGCAATGATGCCATAGTGTCATATTTCTTGACACTTTTACCCGTGCTCTTGGATGTATTAACAATTTTTGTTGTTATATCAGCCTACTGATTTGTAAGATCAATTTTTTTTATTGAAAAAATGATTAAAATTGCCCCATAAAAAAAAATAAATTTTTCATGTTCATAGTAGAGGACCAAATTATTGATGTATATTGGAACGATTTTCTGTCATCCCTTGTCAAATATGGTTTGGAGACAAATCGATTTCGACGTTGCGCCATCATCAGTGTCATTTGTCGTTTCCAAATTATTCTACCAAAGAAGTCTCTAACCAATTGAATAAGCTATGTAAGTCCCATTACTAATACTTAGCATAGACTTGACTTGACTTGGCCTAAACTTGGCAACTTAGCCACGAGTATACTCCACTTAGCGCATACAATATGGCATCATAATCAATAAATGTCATTTGTATGACAAAATGTCAAAACAAACAAATGGCATCTCAAAATGTAAAAGTCACTTAAAACTTACATAGAAAATGAAAATTCAACAGGCTTCTAAGTCAAGTTAAGTGTTGCTATGTTTTGAGTAATCAGTAACATGCAATGTTTATTTAACAGAACTGTAAGTGACAATTCTCAAGTCAAGTCAAGTCTATGCTAAGTATCAGTAATGGGCCCTTTAAGCCAAGAGGATAGCAGTACCAATCACCAATACCGCTAATCGAACAATGAATTTTCGAAGTGAATAATGGCTGACATTATATATTTTTGTAGCACTTTTATAATGTGCGCCACGTCGGTAATATTTAAGGAATCAAGCTACTTATGTGCTGCTATAACCAGTTATGTAACCACAAGCTTGACAAGTGCGTCAAAGACAGATTCAAAAAAGTTTCAGAGATGACGCTTAAAGGCAGTAATATTACACTGCGGAGGTAAAACCCATTCGCTTTTAATGCTTTACCAGAAACGATATAATATAGAGACATTGCATAGACGAAAAATCGTGTGAGGCAAGCTTCACAAAATTCTAGTAGGTCACATTCACCACTTACCACAGCAGAATTTGTTAAACTACCACTGTCTGTATTTATTATTTAACAATTATTTGTGCACTTTTTATTCAGGTAATGTGTTCAGAATTTTAACTTTTACTCTCTGAAACTCCAATCAGTGTATTTATGTGCTTAAATTATGTTAAAAATTGTGTTAAAGTTTTTGGTGTGGTGAAAGTGACCTACTAGAATTTTGTTACGCTCCGCTGCTTTCCACCGAAGTTCGCGCATGCAATATCTTTATATTCAAAAATTTTTGGCATTACTGCATATGCACTGCACTACACTTGAAAAATTCAAAACTGACGACGAACAAAAGAGTAGAACGGTAAGCAGCAATGCCTATCAGAGCAGCTTTCGTACTATGCTTAACCTACAATAGGCTAGTGACCTCGTGCTACATCATGTGTGGAAAGGCTAGAAACCAAGAGCTGCCTTACTGCAGTTCTAACCTCAGTAATGTTAAAAGTCAATCCCCTAGAGTTTATGAACCATTTTGATAGGTGTTTCGAGAGTAAAAGGTTGTATCTACTCAGGATATCTGTCACTTATCCCAGCTGAAAAGCAGCTATTCTGCGCCGCACCTTAGAGGATGATACTACGAACGATGTCGATTTGTTCGCATCGAAAGGAGATATAACTCAAGCTCATATCAGTATTGTTTCATATTGTAACTTATTGGCTAACTTAGTATTACTCTCTGCCCTATATAGAGCGAAACACATTCACCTAACCTAGTCTACGGACATCCCTTGGGTTAAAAGTATTGTGCACTCTTTCCGTGGGGTCTTACTACAGATATAGTGGGGTTAGCTGCGTCGGATTGACTTAGCATGTGAGGATATATTTAATAATATGAGGTAATTGTTTAGATCCGATACTTTAGAGAGTTCCGAGTCCCGTCTGTCTAATCTATTACAATATCTTTATATAGATGGCGTCGGAATTAGATGCGCTTGTTGAGGCAGCTCTTGTGTGCTTTTTAAGGCATATTGTATATAAGGGCTAGACAGCTTCGACAGAGAAGCATCGTAGTGTGAAATTAATTTTGTAGCAAATATGAGTTGGCATCAGTGGAGCGTATGACGACAAAGTCGTCGCTGATTTGGCATAGACGGCAGGATCGGAGCGTCCTTTTATGTAAGTTGTCACCTCGTCTATTTGCGCATAAAGGGGCATTTTAATGCTCCTAGGAGGAGGCTTAGGCTGAATAAGATTGTTGCAAGGACGATTACTTAAGGTGGGGTTGCAGGAGCTGTAAGAAGTAGAATTACTGGCACATTTCATTTGTTAAATGCAAGCCTTGAAAGTTGGCAGAGTTCTGGAACAAGCTGCTGTTCCATGTTGTTTTTTCAAATGTATATCTTTTTGAAAGGTCTTGATAGGCTTCAAAAATGTTCAACAGTTGTAATCTTGATTGAGAAGCACTGCTTTTTATATATGTATGTATACATATATGTAGGACTTTTAGTTATGCTTCCTTACCATCGTTTTTCATTCAAGAAAACATTTGTTCGTTGACTTCCATTTCTCATCTTTATTTGTTGCGCGCCGCCAATATTAAGTTGCACCCATCGTACACCGCCATATATTGTACGTATCGCATTGCATTGCACATGCACATATCGATTTTTGCAATGACCTACGCAACAAACATTTGCCGCAAATTCGTCATCAACCGTACAACCTATGAAGTTCATATCGCGCGCTGTAGAGCACACAAACCCATATTTTTCAATACCTACACATACTTACATATGTACATATGTAACTATAATCAAACATTTAACTTTTTATAAGCACCAAGCCACTTACAATCCATAAGTCGACAATTAAATGCAGTAAAACAGTCTTTTCCTACTTTTTTTTGCTTTGCTGCTTGCTTTTCGTATTGATGTGATGTTGTTGGTTTGCGGCGGCAAATTGTATGCGATTAAATTTCAACTTTGCGTATTTCATCATCAACATTTATTGTTTGTTTTTATACTCAGCGTGCTTTGCACACAGAGTATATTAACTTTGATTGGATAACGGTTGGTTGTACATGTATAAAGGAATCGAATTAAAATTTGATTGAGCCATGTCCGTCCGTCCGTCCGTTAACACGATAACTTGAGTAAATACTGAGATATCTTCACCAAATTTGGTACACGAGCTTATCTGGACCCAGAATAGATTGGTATCGAAAATTTCGAAAAAGTGCGATAATTAATTACTAAAGACGGATGAAGCGATGAAACTTGGTAGGTGGTTGACTTTATGACGCAGAATAAAAAATTAGTAAAATTTTGGACAATGTGCGTGGCACCGCCCACTTTTAAAAGAAGGTAATTTAAAAGTTTTGCAAGCTGTAATTTGGACGCTGAGTATGTAATGTTCGGTTACACCCGTACTTAGCCTTCCTTACTTGTTTCTTATATTTTTTTTCAACGGTAGATAAGCAAAGTGCGAACTTTTTATTCCATTCGATTGCGCGTGTTTAAAGTTCAATGAAATATTTTTGAAAACACATCAATAAAATGAATTCTTTTATATGCTCGAGTAAGCATACAGTAGGTACTTAGTACAATTACAAAAAAGAATTAGCGACTTGTTGATAATTTAGTTGGTATTGTTTTAGAAATATTTTTTTATGATTTCGTTTTCCATTATTAATATGATTTCTTTATTCAAGTGTGGCGGGTTAGTAAAAATAATAAGCAATAACTAAAAATATCTCTAAATAAACAAATGTATGTAAATATTTACAGTTAAATTGACAAGGTTCATATTTACGTGTATATATGTAATCAGTTTTCGATTTGACGATTTTACTGTAAAACTGATAGATTTATTCAGTGATCTGCCAAATATAATACCGGCCATCACTAAACAGTGGCGCTATGCACTAACTGTTGCAACAACAACGGTAAATTAGCTAAATAATTTTAAAAATTCTTTTGTCAACCCTGAACTTGATAAAATAAACTCCGCTTTTATCATTGTCGATTTGACATTCGGCAATTTGTAGCGGTCTTTGTTGATGTAGTTAAGCTTTCAAGAAAGTTGGTAAAATTATATCTTTAATTAATTAATTAAATTAATATTTTGCAGTTTAATTTGTAATTTTTTTGCAGCGCGAACAATTGTTGAGATGTTTTGTCTTAATTCCTCTTCGACCTTTTCGGAAATTTTGACTTTCATTACCACAGACACCACTTTTTCTCAAGTGAATAATATTTAACAAGTGTTGGTAAAACTAAGTTAGCGAATCTCTCAATCGACAATGCAGCTAGCAATTGACTATGGTAAAAATCTCGATTTTTAAAATCGGCAGAAGTTATGGCCTAGTCAGAATGGGGTTTCTCATGTTCATGAGTTTTGATGCAAAAGCGAACAGCGTTACAATGGCGCAAGCTGTTGCGGCTGTAAATGTAAACATAACTTCAGACTTAGCAGTTGAAACTTATTTCGACTTGAACGTTTCGCGAAGAACCGTTATCAACATTCTCACCATACAAGAAAAAACTTGCTAATATATTTTTGACTCCTATTCATTTGTTAAAATGTAGTTTTTAATTGTGAGAAACATTGGAAAAGTACCCACGAGTGAGAAAAATAGTTTAATTTGCAAAGTCTGAAAGCACTCATAGCCAAAACAAATGCCAAATTCTTCTTCTTATGCTTTACATGTAACAAAAGTTAAAGATTCTCAACTTTTGTCTATCAGATGGCGCTAGTGTTGCTCGATTTACCATTTCCCATAAAAAGTAAGGAAGCCTAAGTTCGGATGTAACCGAACATTGCAAACTTACTTAATTGACGCTTAACCGTTGAAACGGTTATGGCCATCCAACAAGGCGTGCCAGTCGCTCCTTCTCTCTGCCAACCGGCGCCAATTGGTCACACCAAGGGAGTTTAAATCGTTTTCCACCTGGTCCTTCCAACGGAGTGGGGGCCGCCCTCTACCTCGGCGTCCATAGGCGGGTTCCGATAGAAACACTTTCCTGGCCGGAGCGTAATTTTTCATTCGCATAACATGGCCTAGCCAGCGAAGCCGCTGCGTTTTAATTCGCTGGACTATGTTGATGTCTGCGTATAGCTCGTATATCTCATCGTTAAATCCGAACATTACATACTCAGCTGCCAAATTACAGCTTGCAAAACTTTTAAATTACTTTCCTTTAAAAATGGGCGATGCCACGCCCATTGTCCCAAACTTTACTAATTTTCTATTCTGCATCATAAGGTCAACCCATCTACCAAGTTTTATCGGTTTATCCGTCTTTGGTAATGAATTATCTCACTTTTTCGATTTTTCGAAATTTTCGATATAGAAAAAGTGGGCGTGGTTATAGTTCGATTTCGTTCATTTTAAATAGTGATCTGAGATGAGTGCCCAGGAAGTTGCAAACCAAATTTCATTAAGATACCTCAAAATTTACTCAAGTTATCGTGTTTACGGACTGACGGACGGACGGACGAACGGACATGGCTAAATGAATTTCTTTTTTCGCCCAGATCATTTTGATATATAGAAGTCTATATCTATCTAGACTAGTTTATGCCGTTACGTGGTATCGTTATGCGAACAAAATTAATATAATCTGTGAGCTCTGCTCAGCTGAGTATAAAAATATGCAATCTTCTCATCGGTGCTGCATTGGAAATAATATGTGTCGGGCCTATAAGGCCAGTTGGAGCTTGGTACTATGATAAAAACACAAATTGACGTTTTTCCGCAATGAAAAATTTCTAATTTCTCAATTGCACACATACATATATATTATTTTTCAAATAAAAAATTTGAATATTTTACTTTGTTTATTTTTTGATTTTCTATTGTTCGGAGAAGAAAGAACGGTTATATTAATTAATCTTCAGAAAAACCATAACTACTCACTTTAGCCTACGTTTACATATGAAAACATCTATAATAAGTCCGTGGACGTTATACCACACGTTCATCCATGTCGCATCTCTATAAACTAGGTTAGGATCTGTCGAAGCAATGGGTAATGTTAACTTGTTTGCTCTACAACGCACCTTCCGCTTTCGTCGCTCGGCCTAAAATTTTATACACAATTTTAGGTACGAAAATGAAGATAATTTCTTTAAATGTAACACCAAGTAAGCAAACCCATCGATTACGTAATCTAATCTCATTTAAATTTTCTTTTCCTTTGAAGCCCGTTATATTGCTTTTGATGAAACTAACTTCAATATAAATTACTAGAAACTAAAGAATTTTAACCGATTATATCCCTATATCTGGGGTAATTTGCGATTAACTTTGAAATCTAAAACAATATTTTTCTTTAAGTTTTAATAAATTGCATTCCTATTCAACTCACAACGCCATATAAATAAATAAATTAATTAATTAAATCGCAAGCGCCTTTTATAAATATCTCATATGAATACTCGCCTACTGCAGGAGTAACTCAAACAATTTTATGATTATAAGTGAAATATCTCAGAGTTGCTGAGTAAGCAATATTTGTACTAATAATAATAAATTGCGAAATATGCCTTCGAGGGGACTTAGATCGACAATATGTTGAGTCATATATTTAATTTGCTGAGAAACTTTTCATGGCCGAGGTACACACATAGAGCTTGCCAGCCCACTACAGAGAGGGCCGTTCCTCAAACTTTCTATTTCCAAAGGATATAAGAATATAGTTTTTACCCTTGGTTTGAACCAAACACCTTTGGCGTGGTAGGCCAATACACTAACTCCAAACCACGGTCTCCAACTTGTACCCCTTAACCAAATATGACAATTCAGTTAATTAACATATTTTTTGTTTAACCGCAAAATGCGACATTTATTGCAAATGATATTGCGTAGTAAGCAATAAAGTTCATACCTATTAAAAATTAAAAAAAAAAAATATTTTGAGTTGTGTCAACTTGAATATACAATGCTACAGCGTATTTTTTTGTTTCAGTTTGGGAAGCTTAATCTATAAAAGAATCATGAAGGGGAAATTGGTCAGTGTTTAAGTACAAAATCAATGTTCAGGGAACATGAGTTTAACATTTTGCCGTATTTCGATAAACTTTCAAAGGCCTTTATAGTCCTTCGGAAAAACCGGTTAACCGAAGAAAAAACCCGGGTTATTCGATATTCGAAATTTTAGAAAAAAAAAACGGCCAAAAAATTAAGGAAAACCCGGTTCAAATAAATCGGGTCGATCACCCTAGTAAGTACATAGTAAGCGTGCAAATTGTTGCCGACCTGTCGTGCAGTATCGCACTACTGTGTCTGAAGTTTTCTGTTCTGAAAATAATGTCACCCTGTTGGTTCTTCTCAGTTCTCTCGTAAGTTTGTATGTTTTTTCATAAAATCCTCTTGTTCCAATGGTACATGAACCAGATACGGATAGAGATTTAACATGAACCATATGGTTCACATTGTTGTTGCATTTGCATGTTAAATCTCTATCCGTATCTGGTTCATGTACCATTGGAACACGAGGAATATTTCTCAATGAATAAGAAAAGGGTCACGATTACATACAAATTCAGCCGTTTTGCAGGATGCCAGGTGACCTAGTTCAAAAGTTAGAATGTGAGAGTGCTAACATTTTATTCAGCAAAGAAAAGGCAATAAAGCATAGGTAAACATTCCCGTATTTATCAGTCTTTTTTTAATTGCTACACTAATGAGAATTTTTATTCAGACATATTTCACAGTAATCAATTAATAATACCGATTAACGAGTCAATTGCATACATATATAGTCTAAATGCGCTTAAAAAAAATAAATATAATAAAAATTCAATTTTATACCTTAAATAATAGTTATCAACGTATTAATTTATGAGTAAATATGATTTACTTACTTTTCTTTTTAATCCGTACTACACTAATCGTTAATTTTAAACCTGAGTAATCATTTCGTAAATATCATGATTGATTAGTTATGATGATTAAGAAATTTCTTATCTTATTAAGCAGTTAATTAATATATACATAATAAAAATAAATTAAGTCATAAATTAACATGGCCTCAATGCCACATGGAGTTTGTGCTATTAATCCATATTGAATTAACCGTTACTTATTTATTATTAATTTGAATAGTGTGGATAATACAAGCGTATCATAACCTTATTAAGGTTCAGTTGTTCTTACTTAAGACTATCAATATAAATTTGACGCGTCCAACGCTTTTATTTAATTGTATGATCAATGCCCTAGATTAATGAGGACTGTGAGGACTAGTACCTAGGACCTACCTAATTATTGTCTAGCTTTTAGTATTATTATTGCTTCATGTAAGTATTGTTTTCAATAAAACCGTTTAACATAAATTTTTTTATTATTATTTTATTTTCAAGTTTTTAGACTTTATTTAATTGTCCATTATTTCTCATTCTATTTAGTTCATTTGGCGGCCACCGTGGTGTGATGGTAGCGTGCTCCGCCTACCACACCGGTTGCCCTGAGTTCAAACCCCGGGCAAAGCAACATCAAAAATTTTGGAAATAAGGTTTTTCAATTAGAAGAAAATTTTTCTAAGCGGGGTCGCCCCTCGGCAGTGTTTGGCAAGCGCTCCGGGTGTATTTCTGCCATGAAAAGCTCTCAGTGAAAACTCATCTGCCTTGCAGATGCCGTTCGGAGTCGGCATAAAAATCATGTAGGTCCCGTCCGGCCAATTTGTAGGGAAAAATCAAGAGGAGCACGACGCAAATTGGAGAGAAGCTCGGCCTTAGATCTCTTCGGAGGTTATCGCGCCTTAAATTTATTTTTTTTAATTTAGTTCATTTAGTGACTCATTATTACAAGGACTCTTTCCTGACAATTTGTTACAATCTAAGTCCTCAATACATAATCCTTCCAAAGACTTTACTCGACTTTGCGTATGCTTGTTCCTCGTCGAACACAAAATATTCTGATGTCACTTCTACCGGACTGTATGTAATATTTGTTTCAAATATGAGCCAAATCAAACCACAAATACGCTTTGTTGGAATATCTCGATCCTTGCGCCACCTAGCGGCGATTTTTTTCATAGCTCGCTTTCTATTCATGTATGTATTATGTGTTCCAAATATGAACAAAATCAAACCACAAATACGATTTGTTGGAATATCTCGATCATTGCGCCACCTAGCGGCGATTTTTTTCATAGCTCGCTTTCTATTCATGTATGTGTTATGTGTTCCAAATATGAACCAAATCGGTCCATGCGCCACCTATCGGAGTGTTTTTTTTCTTATTATTGCATTGTCATCGGGTTCTAAACTATATTCCAAGCTTCAAGCTTGTAGCTTATCGCGAAGTTATTTAAATTCGTTCACAACGGCCGGGCAGTCGGCCGGCCGGCCTGTCAAGTCAAGCTAAATAAAACCGTTTAAAAAAGTATAGAGTAAACCGCTTTAATGTGACCTTTTGTACCATTTTACTTTCAACAAGGTTTTCTTTGACATTATTGGCGAATTATCAAAATATATTTTGAGCATAATCGTAACATACTAATGCAAATAAATCCCTACTTGTCCTGACGTTATAAAACATTTTTTACATATTAACGATAAAATGTGCGGTTCACTTAATTGCTTGCTAGATAATTAGATTATTACGCGAAATCGTGATTCGGCAAATAGCATAGATGGTGATTCTGAAAAACGACAATTGTAATTGGACTTTGAACGTTTAACATAAATTGTTATAAGTATATGTACATATTTTGCATGGCATTTAATTTAGCGCGTATAAATTTATTTCTAGCTACACATAAAAAATTTGCTACAAATACATTAGACTTTGAGATACAGCAGTATTAATTGTATTTGATACTGAAGGTACTTTGATGAGTAACGCAATAACGCAATAACAAGTATACAACAACCTAAGTTCGAAGTTCAGTGTGCCGAGCAGAGTACAAAGTAAAATGAGTGCTTAAAGTAATGTTAATTTTTATGACATGGGGGCTCGTATTTGTAAAGATTAAAGTAGGCGTTGTGATATAGCTGGGAAAAAATGTTAAAGTTCGTATGCGTATAAAACGGAAAATAAATAATATCAATTACAAAAACCATTGTATAAAGCAATATGAGCAAAGCTCGCTAATTAAATACATAGGAAAATAAATATGTTTGTTTGATATTTGATAAGTTCAAAATGTGCCTATAAAAAAGTTAAAATTAAGTGTAAATCACAAACAGTTAAAAAAATTCGATTATTGGTAATTCGTAACGGCGTGTTGGAGCCAAACCAAACCCAGTAGCGCTATTCATTAACTTCTTAAACACATTTGACAGCGGTAAGCTCGCTTAACAATTCTGCTGTCCACTAATTCCCACTTTTTTCTATAGATTGATGCTTAAGTAAACAAAGTACTATCTCCGTTTTTCGAAGTTAGCCTCCAAAAAATAGATATCGGCTTTCGAAGTTCGAAATTCTACATTTCGAAATTTTATTTTTTTGTTAACGCGTTCAGCAAATTGGAAAAGTAAAAATGTGGTCGTGGTCCGCTCTTTTCCCTTATTTGAAGGGCTGAATTCGTTTTTTGAGAAATTTGGTATAACAGCTGTTATACGAGGTGAAAAATCAAAAGTCAGAGTCTGACTGTGGCCAGAAGTCAAAGTTCTGACCTTTCACCTCGCATAACAGCTGTTATACCAAATTTCTCAAAAATCGAATTCAGCCCTTCAAATTAGGAAAATAGTTTAAAAGCAACATTTTCTTGAATTTTTAAGTATGTACTTTCGTTTTGTAAGGAAAAAAAGGATACATTAGGGAGGGGGGTACAATTTTGTTAGCTGTCCTAATCATGTGAAAACGACTTCATAGCTTAAAAGGATATTAAACGAAAATGTGAAGCTTCTCAAGGCCAAAATAATGACATATCAATTTTAAAAATCGGACGTCAAATAACCAAGTTTCAACGTAAGACCTTTTCGGTTGTATTTCGAAGGATCGAACAAAATTTTCCGAAACCCTCTCAACATAATCTTTAAATTTAGGGGCGGACATTAGCAACTTTTCTTTTCGACCCAGTCTAATGTGCATATGTGAATTCATACATGTGGCGAATGTTTGAAAAAAACGTTCACAATTGTAAACAGCCTGGATCACCTGTTAAATCGCTGTTCGATTACTGAAATCATTTGCTCAATAGTGTTTTTCAAACATTTTTGTAGGGGACTGCCATATTGCATATTTGACATATTTTAAAAGGTTAACTTAACTGGCTGCTCATATTTTCTAAATAAACTCGATTTTGAAAATGAATATTAATATGTAATCTGATTTTCTGTAGACACATTAAAAAGAAAAGTTGGTTTGACACACAAAGAGGCAATTCATGCCAGTAAGATAAGACAATTTATTAACCGCGAGCATAAAACAAACGTTTCTTCCATTCTCTGACCATTCGCGACATCCGTTCTGTCAGCTATTATTTGACAGATAGATATGGCAATGGAGGAATAGAAAGATTTTTCACTTCTATGGATTCACAATGTTTTTTAATTCCTCTTTGAACTTTTCGTAAATTTTGACATTTCACTATCAGATATACCACTTTTTCTCAAATAGAATAAATACTTAGTACTTAACTTAAAACTAAGTAAAGGGCCAATTAATGGTAACTTATCCATAACCAGATAAAACAGCTGATCGAACCATCCTCAATGTAATCGTTTAATGGTGCCATACCATAGGCAACCAATTGGGTTTTGGTTTTTCGCCATATTCATAACCTAAAAATATTTGAGTTGGAGGATTTATTAATTTTTTGTAGATTTTATTTATTGTTTTGGATACGTTTTGGCTAAGAGACTTTTTTTTTTGTGGCATATGTTTATAATTTTTTGCGTCTTCTTCATTTTTATGAAATTTTCACGATTTTTAGGTTAAGGCACCAATAACTGATGCCAATTTGATATGGATAAGTAAAAATATGGTTAAGAATATTGGGTTAGGGTTAAGGAAGTTTTTTAACTGGCCCTTTAGAGAATCTCGATCTTAGAAACGCTGAAACTTAGTGAACCGCGCTGTAGATACGGATTCACTACGTTAAAGTGGGTATAGGCATATGGCTTTTAGTCAAATGTACAAACCAATTTTTATTGTAAGTGTGCCAGTGTCATTTTTTACAGTTAATTAACATAATAAAATAAAAATACTTTAATGTTTTCGCGAAAACAACCATCCAACAAAGAACTACCAGAATAGCATATTCCAATGGAATATATGCAAAACATATTAAATTAGCATTCTAAAATTACTTAATTCGCCTTTAGCAACAACAATGCGTATGCAAATGGTATAGATTTTCATTACAAGTAAACAACTGCAAAATAGGGGCCTGTTTACCATTACGTCAATGCAAAACAAAACAGAAAAAAAAATTAAAACGGGAACATAATAAAAAAAAGAAGAGGAAAAAGAGGTTTGAAAAAAGTGCTTATCGCAAGGAAAAGCAAAACAAAAAAAAAATGGAATAAAAAACGTGAATAACAATGTAGCGGCAATCCTTAAAGTCACACCATTAATATAATAAGAGATTTTTAATACGAATCGTTTTTTGTGAACATATTTTTGACGGGTTGAAAAAAAATTGCTATTTTTAATGTGTGGCTAATTGCGCTAAAAAACAAATTAAAAAAAAAAAATGGCTGATAAGAAAAAATTTAATAAATTACAGTAAAAACGTTATCAATTCCAATGTCGTTTAAGAAAAGTAAGATTGTTTTTTTGTCACACAATCAGCAATATTAATAGCAATCGATGACTTTACTTGACCCCAAAAAACTACGTCATTAGGCAGAGTTTAGATAATGGTGGAAAAATAATAATAGTTATGTATATATAAATAAGTCCTAGTAAACATTACATCATAAAGCTATTATTTTATACAATTTACGTCAAAGAAAACGTTCTGGGAAAGATAAGCGAAGAAAAAAACAACGGACCCCCATTCGCACTTAGCATACATTTTCAGTCTAATACCGACAATAAGGTTTTAAACAGATTTCAGCTTGGAAAAATGAGTATTGGAAATTTCACTTTTTCGATTAGCGTTGAAAGACTAGAATAGTGGTTACAGTTGTAGTCAGAAGAAATGCCAAACTTAAGTCATTAGCAAACTAACTTTAGCGATTACAAAATGTGAGTGTAATTGCCTGGGACGTCACAGGTTCTACTCGAGATGAGAGCATATTTAGTTATCCACATCGCATGAAACGAAACATTCAAAACTCTGGAGAATTGTTCCAGAAAAATTTCATTTTCCAAGTAGTATCAACCTTTCTCCTACCGTGTGCTACCGTTTTCTTTTTCAAACGTGCACAGGGAAGCCCTGCCCTCAAACTCCAAACTTCGCTATCGCTAAAACCCCATACCCAAAAATATCAAAAACGGTGTCAGGTACGTAGAAAAGTATGCAGTATTTAGTACCATGTGGTCAGAAGGCATAACAGCCTAATTCCTATACTATAACCTACGGTTGACTCTTCACTGACACCTTTGCCAGAAATGAAAACGCTATAAGCATCGTTTTAAGAGAAAAAGGAATACATTTTCGATAACTTCTTTGACGTTACAAAGCAGCGTTTGCAGTTTATTCGAAATACATCTGAGGCTAGTGTCAACTGCCAGAAGTAAAGAATATATAGAACGGCATGTAAACAACGAAATAAAAAAATAAAAAATTGTATAGTGACAAAAACGTCGTAAAATATGTATGTACATACATACATACATGTATACACACATACGTACCTACATACATATATACATATGTACATATATACATACATACATAAGTAAAGTGTGATAAGATACTAAAAAAAATTACATAAAAAATATTTAAAATACTGTAGAAAGAAATTTTTACGATTGAGGTGAAATAAAAAATGTATGCAAATATTCAATTTGTAATGCATTTAATATGTGTATGCATTCATATTTATCTGATTGTATATTACACTCCGCGCCCACTTATTATCATTGTCACACAAACGGCGCAAGTGATTCGCTACGTAACGGGAAGCACTCGCCAGCCGCGTGCTAGATTTTCAATACAATCTCGATATCTTAAATAAACGTACATTTTTCAGAGCCACGAGCAAACATTTTATTAGTACGTCGCTCCTACAAAATTACAGACACTTGCACATGTATGTACATATAAAATATGAAAAGTCTATGATTCAGGCCGTGACAACGGCAACAACAGCGCTCAACGAATTTAAAATATATGGGCAAGTGAAATCTATATATAAAAATCAAATCCTGTGTGTGTGTGTTCGCTATGGAAACGTATTTCCCACACTTCAATCATCACCAAATTTTGGCTATAGGTTCCTTCGATCAACACGAATGTTTTAGGCTAAAAATAATTTCGATATATAAAAGGAGCGTGGCACCTCCCATACAAATGGAATCTTTGGTACTGCATAACTCTGAAGGTATACATGCCAGAACATTGAAAATCAGTAAAGAGTTATATGAAGTCAATCCCTAACAACACCAAGGAGTATATCATACTGCATATCTCTCGATGTAGTAATGGTAGGATAATGAAAATTGGCAGGGAGTTATATGACGTTAAGTCCTAACACCAGTAAAATGTGGAATTGGGAAAAAGGGGCGTGGCACCTTCCCTACAAATGGGATTTTTCAGAACTATGGCCGCCGTACAAACTTAGGCAATTTTAACACCTAAAGTTTGATTCCATTGTTGAGTTTGGCTGTTATTCCTTTTGGACGTTTAGTAATCTGCCGCCGTTAAAAAATTTGTTAGCTTCAGTCTATCTACATCTTCTATAAAAGTCAAATTCTGTGTATGTGTTCCCTATTGAAACGTATTTCCCACACTTCAATCATCACCAAATTTTGGATATACATAGGTTCCTTCGATCAAGACGAAAGTTTTTCATATTTCAGAATTAAGAATTTTAAATAAATTTTTTTTTGGCTATGCGAGCGAGCATGTTTGTGTGTGTGTGTTAATTTTGAGCGATCATCTCTTAGTTGCGCTACTTGCTAAGATTTACAATGATAGAGTTTTTATTTGGAAAATTTACGATCTTTCTAAGAAAATTCAAATTTGAACCCTTTTTGTTTTATATTTCACTGTGAGATACAAATTTTTATTTGGTAAATGAATATTTGTTTAGTTAATAAGTAAATAGTAATCACAGAAATTTACTGTCAGTAAAATTCACAACAGACAATATAGTGCTATTAACAAGAGTGTAGGGATTAGGTCTTTTTAAAATTCCTTTTCAACTTTTAAAATTTTTTTTGTAAAAAAAAGAGTTGTTGTTTATACGTTGTTGTTTAAGAACTTGCATACAACTTAAGAGAGTACAATTTAATTACTAGTGAACTGTATTTTCGGTTTTCTGACTTGAATTTGCCTTTTTTTTGCTATTCAAACCTATTTTTCAAATCTCAAAACATGAACTACTCTTAGCTTCGTTAAAACGAGCAACATGGCAATTAAAGTAAAATGATATATGATATTTCGCTATAGAAATCCTTCCATAAATTTGAACAAATAAAATTAAAAATTATATATTAAAGCTATTTTTTCCTTTAAAATGGCGAAAATTTTATAAAAATAAAATTGAAATCGAGTGCTTTTATTCACTGAGCTAACTCGTACATGTAAATATTGTGAGAAATATGCAATCAAGTATTCTTGATTAAAAAAATGGAAGACAAATGTCGCCTTGAATAAATGAAAAGTTTTATACAAAGAGAAGCTCGGCCTAAAATCTTTTCGGAGGCTATTGCACCTTGTATTTATTTATTTATTTATGCAAAAGTAAGAAATTCTTACTCATTAAATTAAAGTGTTCGAAAATATATAAATTGCTTAAGCACTTCAATACTGAGTGAATTATATATGTATGCTAATTTATAAATTATTCAAAACTTGGGGTTGACGAGCAGAATGGTGGAAAAAACGTTTTATTACAAATCTATTTTTAATTAAAATTTGAAATCAAGCGAATAAATCGTGTTAAAGAAAAAATGCGCCCAACTTGCGGGTATCTGTTATGGAAGTTGCTCTTGAATGAAGCGTCAATGAAGGGGTGATTTACAGCGGTTATAGAAATGTCGGGTGGTATGGGTTCTACGTGGTAAACACATATATATAATACTTCTATATATGTAAATACCTTCCTATCTTCCTAATGTGCAAATTTTCTGTGAATCATTATTTGCTGAAACTGTGCAAATGTATGTTCTGCGCATGCGCGGGCTTTGTTAGTGTTATTGCATTGTAGTAGCGTGTGTAAAAAAAGTATTAAAGGGGTAGCAACGGGTCACTATTCCCTTTACCCAACTTCTGCACACTAGCTGTTATAAAATCTCAGTTTAGTCGATTAAACAATGAAAAGACCAACAAATACAATACAAGGCTTGATGTTGTATTTATTATTTAAACATGGGCTGCAGCCATACAAAGTACATTATTTACATAAATAGTCAAAAAAAAAAAAAAACAAAAACAAGGTGAAGAATTCATATTTTTAAAATGAAAAAAAAAAAAATCAAATATACATGTATAAAAATATACTTATACATATGTACATCCCAAAAGTATTTCTTTAAACGTTTTGAGTTTTTTAATGATGTAAATTTTTGATGAAGTAAATAAAATATAAGTCCAGTACTCACTGGCTGCTATTGGTGTTGAAATAATAACAATTTTGTAAATTTTTTTCTATCATACTCTTTTTCGTCCGTCCTTTTTTCGTTTCAAAAAACAAACGAATAACCAAATAAAAGCATTACTTCCTTACACAGCTGTGTTCGGTGATTATTAAAGATGTCATTGCTAAATAAATTTTCGATGGCTATGTGATCGTCCATGATACTATTGGAGAATACAAATCTTGTATTTTGAAAAATTTTATTTATTAAACTTAATTTTACATTTCCAATTGGGCATGCCTTGAGTACTTGTCTTAAAGCTTTCTCTGACACTATACAATATTCCATACGTCCACAGATGGTGCGACAAACGGACCTTTATTTTTGTGCGCTGAAAGTAAAGGCATTTCTTCACCTATCAATTGCCTTGGTATGTGAAACATTTTATTTTCTTTTGTAGCTTCATTTTCCTTTTTCGAACGAAATAGCCTAATATACAATATTGATAGAAGCAAGACGGCTTGTTGAAATATACATATATTTAAGCGCCATTTTTACAAAAATTTAACGACAGCCTTAAGATTTTGTCTCCTTCTCTCGTTGTATATCTGTACTGTAATGTTTGACAGGCTGCACAGTTCAGTAGTAGTGATAGAGAAGTATTACATATATGTGTAAACACTAAAAACTTTGTTTTTAAATATCTGCTACTTGTTAGGTTCTACATTTGAGTTTTGCAAAACTCATGGGAAGTGAAAGTAGCGTTTTTTTTCTGAATAAGCCTAACCCTAGTAAGATAACGTACGTCTGTGAGAGGTACGTCGGTTTAATTTTGCTCTCAGTTTCCCACAATCGTAAAGAGAGAACATTCTTATTCTCAGTTTTCTCAGCTACCATTGCCAGCTTGTCAGTGGGGGGTGTTTTTCAATAGTAACTTTTTTGTTTGCTGAAATATATACGATCATTTTTTACAAATACGTCTATGAGACGTATCGTTATCTTTAACGTGACTACGTGACATGACTAATTTTATATGTAATTTTTGCCGAAAATGGTGATTTTAGCTAATATTTTTTAAGTATAGTTTAAAACAGTTAATTCATGCAATTGAAGTACAAAAATATGCATTTTATTTTTTTTTTTTTTTTGCTATAAACTGAGGTCCTTCGAAAAAAACTGATTTTTGTAAGGACAAGTCCAAGACAAGTCAAACTTAATTTTTAATATAGTAAAGAAAACAATATTTTTCTTTAAAAAACGTTTAAAACAAGTGTATATATATCAAATAAATGATTAAAAAAAAAACAAAATGTAAGTTTTTTTTATATCTTTAGGGTCCTTAAACTTGAACACGTCTCTCAGACGTACGTTATCTTTCTAGGGTAAAAAAATGCCGTTCGTTATCTTTCTAGGGCTAATGTACCTACGTAAATGTGTAAATAAACCACCACATGTATCGAAAACAATGAGTTGTATCTAATTACCTTAATAAATCGACATATTTATCTAATAACACACAGTATTTAAGTTAAGTTAATAATTAAACATATTTATTTATTTGGATTTTCTAATTAACGGCAACACTGTTGTATGATCAACTCATTAATACCAGCGGCAGCATGAGTAGGCGCACACGGCAACTACATAAATTCAAACAACCAACTAAGCAGTTAGCAACAACAAAAAACGGAACAACAAAAACGCGTTCAGTTGAGTTCATATGTGTTTGGGTACAAAGTCCATTTTTCGTTTGGGTCGCTGTACAAAGTCCAATTTTACCATTCACACATAGCATGCCTTTTTATAACTATGTATATAGTATGTGTGTATGTATATATCGCCATAGTGTTTTTTAATGTGTGTGTGTGTATTCATGTTAAATTTCATTTCTGTTTTGTTCACGAAATTCTCTTTTTTAAACAATTAGTTTTTATTGTATTTATTTTTATATCTCTCGCAGTTATTGCTGTTGTTTTTGTTGGTTATCTATTAAAACAAGTAATATAAAGTTCATTTTCTTGTCAAAACGAAATGTGTACGTGTGTAGCAGCACGCAGCACTCACGGATACAACAGATACTCAGTGATACTAAAAAAAAAACTGAGCAGAAAACTTAAAATGAACCAAGAAGAGCGATCTTTAGGAGCGATAAAGCATTTAGCTCGCACTGTGTTCGCTCTTTACAAAATTTATCCAATTCACAAACACACAAATATTTGCATTTATTTGAGTTTTTTCTCTTAACCTAAAGGCGGTGACACAATGACATTTTTCATATAGATGCGTTTAACACAATCTTATGCATTCCAATAACATCGCCACAATCAACCGAGATGTTGCGTTTGTAAATATGAAGGAACTTCAGACTTGGCAATTGAAGTTTATTACGCCTTGCCACTTCATATACAAAATTTCGCAAAGCACTGTTAAAAACATTCTCCCTATACAACAAAAATACTTGCTAACATATTTTGTGTCGTATTCATTTGTTATATTGCAGTTTCTATTTGCGAAAAATGTTAGAAAATTTACCAACCAGTGGGAAAAATAATTTCACTTGCAAAGTGTGCCAACACCCTTAGCCAAATCAAATGTCAAATTCTTCTTCTTATAATTTACTTGGAACAACATTTGGGAGATGGCTGCTTTTCAATATCAGATGGCGCCAGTGTCGCTCATTCTACCATTCTCCATAAAAATACATGCAATCTACACATAATGCATTAGCATGTGTTAAACTCATCTATATGAAAAACTGCTTATAGCTGGAGACATTGGTGCTTCATCGGTAACCGTATCGGTAACCTTTTAACAGCTGATTCGACCAAACTTATGAGAATCAATGCAATCGATTATTGGTGCCGCTAAGGTCGTAACCGTATCGTAGCCAACCAATTGGGTTTTGGTTTACCGTCGTAACGATAAACAGCTGATTACGTTAGGGATACGACTACAGCGATACGACATACGGCACCAATGACTCCGGCTTATGTGTCGGAGCTGTAATCCTCACAAGCTCACTTGCTTTACATTGACTTCAAAGCAGGGGTACCCGAAATTCAAACTGTGGATGTGTGAGTAAAACTAAAATCATTTTATTGGTAGCGGTTTAGTTGATGAAAAATCAATTAGGTAGGACGTATGCACGCATGGTTGTTGACACACAAAAAGTAATTCGTAAATATGCCATATAAA
This sequence comes from Eurosta solidaginis, assembly GCF_040869045.1. Classification (NCBI taxonomy): domain Eukaryota; kingdom Metazoa; phylum Arthropoda; class Insecta; order Diptera; family Tephritidae; genus Eurosta; species Eurosta solidaginis. The sequence continues at coordinate 69,040,872 of NC_090321.1, forward strand.
TACTACGTTATTGCTTGAGTCTACGAAAAATGTAAACAAAATAAGTTTTTACCATGAGACCATTAAAACATTCTGCGCATGAGCGTTTGCTTGCAAAATATCTTTTCGCAAATACGCAAATAAACAATAGCCTCCTGCGATGTTGCTACTCTGCTTGTTCAGCATAGATCATGGCGCAACGATACAAGGTGGCAGCATGGAACAGCTGATTATACACTTTTTTTATTTCATTTGATACATCAACTTCAGGCGCAGTACGATTTTGACATTTGTCCATCGAATTTACAAAAACAAAGTACATGGAATTTTTAAGCTATTGCATAGATTTTATCGCGGGCTTGGCGACTAAATAAAAAAAAAAAACGTAACGGATATTTGTCAAAAAAGGTTCGAAAAGGTTCGAAAAGTTTCGAAAAAGGTTCGGTGTTAGCAACAGGCCAAATATGTAAAATTGGATCTCTATCATAAAGCTAAAGTTAAAGTGAAAGTTAAAGTTAAAAATAAAGTTAAAGTTAAAGTGAAAGTTAAAGTTAAAGTTAATGTTACAGTTAAAGTTAAAGTTAATGTTAAAGTTAAAGTTAAACTTAAAGTTAGTTAAAGTTAAAGTTAATGTTAAAGTTAAAGTGAAAATGAATGTTAAAGTTACCTGCAGAGGATATCAAGTCTCAAACGTATGTTTCCTATTTCTGTTACCATAAACCTATAATTTCAATTATAAATATTCATTTATTCAATAAAAGTAAAAAATTTGTTTTTTTATCGGTCACCACGCTTAAAAAGTGTAACTTGAATTAATATCAAAGACAAAACTTGAATTAATATCAAAGAAAACAAAATGTTGCATAAATATTATAATTGCATAAGTTGATAATATGCAATAGCTTTACCGCGGCAGTCCCCGAGTGCCACACGTACTTTTTTTTTATTTATGTTTGTAGGTATGTCACAATGCTGCCACCTGTATCATTCCGCTATGGCATAGATGAATGGATTTGCAACTCTTTGTTTCGAGAGAGCGCTGTCAAAATGCACATTTTTTATAACATTTGTCAATGATGCCACTTCAAACAAAAATGAATAGATCTGAATATGAGGATTTTTCACATACATTACGGCGATTAAAGTTTCAATCATTTAATAAAATGATAGTGGTAAAATATTCATTTCTTTAAACTTATTTTACAATAATACGACTAGTTAGAGTCAAATATAAACAAATCTAAGTAAAATTTACATTTTGATTAAATTAATTAGTCAGACATTGTAACGCATTTAACTCACAGTGAAAACCATATATTCTTTTGAAATTTCAGTAAATCGGACCTATGATATAATAGTTAACATCATTTAATGGATAGGGCTTATCCTACATGTCTGACGTTTCAGGTTCTGTGATCAAAATGGACTGGTTGCATCGGAACGTCATATTTACAAAACCTGTTTTTAGTGATAACTTTTGAATGGGAAATAATATTACCCTCCGCCTTCGAACTAATAATATTTACACTAAAACAAGTAGTTTTATCCTTTTTCCCATAATTTTTGAACGCATTTCTACAGTTGTAGGTCAAACAAAATTTTACCGAAATTTTTGGCCCGTTTTTCATTTTAGCTGGCACATTTTTTGTTCTGGCAGCCGCTTCAGCTGGCGCGACGGATTTTTCTGTGATTGTTGCCAGCTCAAATTTGAGAGAAATCCCTCGTGAGAGCGCAAAAAATGAGAGAGTTGCGTATCAAGTCATCTTTGTTGTTCAGCGACAACTAAATACGAATAAAGACGAAAGAGAATAATAATACGGGCGAAGTGGCGCCAATAATTATTCAACTAAATGGGGACCGCTGCTTCAAAGCAGCTCACCATTTGTTTTGTAGGTGGAATTCATTCATTATTTATTTTTCTATATTAAGTTTTCCCTTCTGTTAGAGCGTGCTATATTTTTGAGCACACCATATGTTTATATCAAGCTCTTAAGCCGCAGTTAAGCTGCAGTTACCCACGAACGTACGGAGAAAAAACGTGTCAGCTGACACGACCTAACTTATGAGTGGGCAATGTAAACGAAAACTCACCGACGTTCAACGCACGTACGTACGTAGCCCGGAACGTAGAAATCAAAACAATTCTGATTTTTTCCGTAAGAATGTATCAGCTGATCGCTCTCTCACTAGACAGAGTTGCCTAGTAAACTTTTGTGCGCTAATTTTTGACAGTTTGTAGTTTTATGCAAAAACACCTAATTAAAGTTTGAAAAATTGTGAAAATAATTCGAAATAATTATGTAAAAGTGCAGATTATAAATATGTAATCTATTTATATTTATTTAATATTAATTCCAGCCTTTTACAACATCAAAAATTAAATTGGAAAAGTTGATGTTTCCATAAGCATGCATGCAAACTAGTCAATGGCAACAGTGCTTTGCTGTAAACAATACACATACAAATATTGTATGTACATGTACCCAGGCGCACACATTGATTCCAACGGGCTTGAGGGTTCGGTCAAACGTGTTTCGTACGACAAACGGCCGTACGTATGGCACACGTCGGTGGGGTAACTGCCGCATAATGCGAACGTACGTAGAAAAAACGTGTCAGCTGACACGACCTATCCTATGAGTGTGCAATGTAAACGAAAACTCACCGACGTGCAACGCCCGTACGTACGTAGCCCGGAACGTAGAAATCAAAACAATTTTGATTTTTTCCGTAAGAACGTGTCAGCTGATCGCTCTCTCACTAGACAGAGTTGCCTAGTAAACTTTTGTGCGCTAATTTTTGACCGTTTGCAATTTTATGCAAAAACGCCTAATTAAAGTTTGAAAAATTGTGGAAATAATTCGAAATAATTATGTAAAAGTGCTGATTATAAATATTTAATCTATTTATACTTATTTAATATGTATTCCGGCCTTTTACAATATCAAAAATTAAATTGGAAAAAGTTGATGTTTCCATAAACATACATGCAAAATGGTCAGTGGCAACAGTGTTTATCTGTAAACAATACACACACAAATATGTTATGTACATGTACACGGACGCACACATTGATTCCTACGGCCTTGAGAGTTCGGCCAAACGTGCTTCGTACGACAAACGTCCTTACGTACGGCACACGTCGGTGGGTAAAGCCGTGGTTACTCACGAACGTACGTAGAAAAAACGTGTCAGCTGACACGACCTATCTTATGAGTGTGCAATGTAAACGAAAACTCACCGACGTGCAACGCCCGTACGTACGTAGCCCGGAACGTAGAAATCAAAACAATTTTGATTTTTTCCGTAAGAACGTGTCAGCTGATCGCTCTCTCACTAGACAGAGTTGCCTAGTAAACTTTTGTGCGCTAATTTTTGACCGTTTGCAATTTTATGCAAAAACGCCTAATTAAAGTTTGAAAAATTGTGAAAATAATTCGAAATAATTATGTAAAAGTGCTGATTATAAATATTTAATCTATTTATTCTTATTTAATAGTATTCCGGCCTTTTACAATATCAAAAATTAAATTGGAAAAAGTTGATGTTTCCATAAACATGCATGCAAAATTGTCAATGGCAATAGTGCTTATCTGTAAACAATACACACACAAATATGTTATGTACATGTACACAGACACACACAATGATTTCTACGGGCTTGAGAGTTCGGTCAAACGTGCTTCGTACGACAAACGGCCGTACGTCCGGCACACGTCGGTGGGTAATTGCCGCATAACTGCCGCATTACTCACGAACGTACGTACCAAAAACGTGTCAGCTGACACGACCTATCTTATGAGTGTGCAATGTAAACGAAAACTCACCAACGTGCAACGCCCGTTCGTACGTAGCCCGGAACGTAGAAGTCAAAACAATTTTGATTTTTTCCGTAAGAACGTGTCAGCTGATCGCTCTCTCACTAGACAGAGTTGCCTAGTAAACTTTTGTGCGCTAATTTTTGACCGTTTGCAGTTTTATGTAAAAACGCCTAATTAAAGTTTGAAAAATTGTGTAAATAATTCGAAATAATTATGTAAAAGTGCAGATTATAAATATGTAATCTATTTATATTTATTTACTATTAATTCCAGCCTTTTAGAACATCAAAAATTAAATTGGAAAAAGTTGATGTTTCCATAGGCATGCATGCAAGCTGGTCAATGGCAACAGTGCTTATCTGTAAACAATACACACACAAATATGTTATGTACATGTACACAGACGCACACATTGATTCCTACGGGCTTGAGAGTTCGGTCAAACGTGTTTCGTACGACAAACGTTCGTACGTACGGCACACGTCGGTGGGTAATTGCCGCTTTAGCCCGTAAGAACGTGTCAGCTGATCGCTCTCTCACTAGACAGAGTTGCCTAGTAAACTTTTGCGCGCTAATTTTTGACCGTTTGCAGTTTTTATGCAAAAGCACCTAATTAAAGTTTGAAATATTGTGGAAATAATTCGAAATAATTATGTAAAAGTGCAGATTATAAATATGTAATCTATTTATATTTATTTACTATTAATTCCAGCCTTTTAGAACATCAAAAATTAAATTGGAAAAAGTTGATGTTTCCATAGGCATGCATGCAAACTGGTCAATGGCAACAGTGCTTATCTGTAAACAATACACACACAAATATGTTATGTACATGTACACAGACGCACACATTGATTCCTACGGGCTTGAGAGTTCGGTCAAACGTGTTTCGTACGACAAACGTTCGTACGTACGGCACACGTCGGTGGGTAATTGCCGCTTTAGCCCGTAAGAACGTGTCAGCTGATCGCTCTCTCACTAGACAGAGTTGCCTAGTAAACTTTTGCGCGCTAATTTTTGACCGTTTGCAGTTTTTATGCAAAAGCACCTAATTAAAGTTTGAAATATTGTGGAAATAATTCGAAATAATTATGTAAAAATGCAGATTATAAATATGTAATCTATTTATACTTATTTAATAATAATTCCAGCCTTTTACCACATCAAAAATTGAAATAGAGAAAGTTGATGTTTCCATAAGCATGCATTCAAACAGGTCAATGGCAACATTTTTTTCGTTGCCACTACGGGCATAAATTTCGCTCAAATGTGGGTACGAACGGCATACGTATACGTACGTTACACACGTCGGAGGGTAACTGCCGCTTTAGTTTTGAATATCTGCTCGTCGCATTTAGCAATTTAACACGTTCAGTCGATTTGGGAGTTTAACGAATTTTGTATAAAAACCTTTTATAGAGCTTCCTGCGCCCATTTTTGAACCATAACATCAACATATGCATATCAAATACGGTCCTAAGTACATATATTTAAGGTGCTTAAACAATTTGCAAGTGAAATGATTTTTCCCAATCGTTGATACTTTTCTAACATTTTTCACAGTTAAAAACTGCAATTTAACACATGAATAGAACACAAAATATGTTAGCAAGTATTTTTCTTGTATAGTGAGAATATTTATAACAGTGCTTCGCGAAATTTTGTATGTGAATGGGCAAGGAGAAATAAACTTCAATTGCCAAGTCCGAAGTTCCGAAGTAAAAAAAAAACGCTTATCCTCACTTAGATAATGCTTAGAAGGCCCATCTCGCGGCAACTATCTACAGAACCTCCGTTGGTCACACTGTATATCCTATAGCTGAATCGGTTGCGGTGAATAGTGACACACACCATTTGTTGAGGTAATACATAGAGCTGAAACATAGACACATATTTCAGTTATGTACATCTGAGTGTAATGCGTATTGAAATTAGGAATACTAATTTTCTGCGCAGCAATTTCAGCAGAGTAGATAAAGTTTAACGCTTAGCAGTTCATATTAAGTTTAAGCGTAAACGTATATAGATGTAAAATAAAACACAGCTATTGTTGTGTTGACAAAACCTCCTGCAAACGAACTTAGATTTGATTTCGCAATATATTACTTTAATAGTTAATAAAATAAAATAAAATTAAAGAACAAGAGAAAGAAAATAAAGGAAAAGAAAGACAATTGAATAAAAAAACGAAAAAAAAAAAAAATAAATAAAACAAAACAAAACAAAATAAAATAAAAAAATAAAATAAAACAAATTGGGAAGGAGTTCCAAACACTGGCCGAACGCTAGTTAAAATTTGAAAGGGTCTTTATAAGTGAAAGTATTTTTCCCACACACTTACTTAGTTCTCAAATCAGTCTAATATTTGCTTACATACATAGAATTACCTGCGGAATGGTAATTTATTTTTATTTCTCAAGCCAGATAACATAACTTGCGGAAATGAAATAACAAAATGAAATTTATCTTTGCAAACAGATTGGGTCTACCGATAATTTATTTATTTTTATTTGAATGCTCATTAGACTGAGTCTGTTTCCCCAGGGGAAAAGCCCTCTATAGTATCTAAAGATGTAGCTTACATTTAAAAAATTTTTTGGTCTTGAGCAATCCTTCTAATATCTTTGAATGATCTATATTACAGGCCAATATCCCAACTGTCAACATGTTCAAAACTTTTTGAAAAGGTTGTTAAAAACAATTTATCATTCGCTATCAATAGAATAGTCGATCCATATCAGCATGGCTTTATTGTGGGACGTTCGACTGTCACAAATCTGGCTGTTTTCTCTCAGTATTGTGTCTCTGCATTTAAGGATGGATGTCAAGTTGACACCATATATACGGATTTTTCTAAGGCTTTTGACACCGTTTCTCACAAACTACTTCTATGGAAACTTGAAAACATGGGCTTTCCCTCAAGCTTTCTGTCGTGGCTGAAGTCGTATTTGGAAAATAGAATCTCTTTTGTTGAAATCGAGAAAACTAAGTCTTATGAATTCTTAGCAACCTCGGGTGTACAACAAGGTAGCATTCTTGGTCCTATTTTGTTCTTAATGTTTATTAATGATGTTGGCTCATGCATAAACAACTCGAATTATTTGCTTTATGCCGACGACTTAAAACTCTTTCGGAGGATCTCTTGTACCTCTGATGCATTGCGTCTGCAAGAAGATCTAAATGCTATAAAAATTGGACCATTCAAAATAATCTGCGACTCAATATTAGTAAATGCTGTCACATAACGTATACAAAGTCTATGAAAGTGCTTTGTTTCGTGTATTCGATTTAAAATGTAACTATGGCTCCAGTTAATGAGTTTCGCCATCTTGGTGTAATTTTTGACTCAACCTTTACCTTTGGTAATCATGTAAACTTTCTCATACCAAAAGCTTATACCAACTTGGCTTTCTTGCGGCGATATGCTACAGATTTCAAGGACCCATATACCAGGAAAATCCTATACAATACCTAAGTGCGTTCAAAGCTAGAGTATGCTTCAGTCATCTGGAATCCGATATACTCTTCGCACTCTTTAAGAATTGAAAGAATTCAGCGCAAGTTCATACGATTTGCTCTTCAACCTCTACACTTTGATAATCCCCTGCCATCCTACAATGCTAGATGCATGCTTATCAATGTCTTGCCACTTGAAGTTAGGCGTTTTGTTCAAAACGTAATGTTAATTTTTGACATAATATCCGGTGCCATTGACTGCTCAGAACTACTTGGGCAGTTGACTTTCAATGTCCCTAACAGAGCTCTCCGGTTCCACAGTACATTCCGCGTTGAAGCGTTGCGTTCGAATTACTTCAGTTTCGCACCTCTTCTAAGAGGTATTGTAGAATTTAATCGCCTATCCAGAAGCCTTGGTCTGGACTTTGCCATGCCAAGGTCTCTGTTTAAGGCACGCATTGAGTCTTATTACTTTTCTGAGTAAACCTCTTTTAAAATTGTTGAACTAGTACTAAGTCAAACTGTAATCTAGTCAGTAAGGTTGTTACCATTTGACTCAATAAAGCTATATGAAATATATGACCGCATTATATGAAAAAAAAAAAATCTGGAGAAAAAGACAGCTTCTCATGGCCAAACTAATAACATATGCCTTTAAAAAATCAAATGTAAAATAAATAGAAAATAATAAAAATTTGCTGTGTTTTGAAGGATACAAATAACAAGTAAAGGTGTCTAAGTTCGGGTGTAACCGAAAATTATGTACCCAGCGTGAGCTTCATTGCACATTTAATTTCAGATAAATTACTTTTCTACATAACACGTGGCACCACCCGTTTAAAAGAAAAATGTCTCCCTATTACCTCTTACAGTAAAACTAGATAAGTGAAATATCATTGATTCAAAACTATTTTTTGCTAAGTTATAGCTTATTATTCTAGTCTACGACACTTATAAACTTGTTTTATATCTAAGTTGCTGTGGTCTTTAACCGATCTCGTCCAATTTTACTAGAAATATTTTCTGCTCTATGGAAAATATGTGTAGACAATTTCATTACGATATGTTCAGTTTTCTTCGAGTTATGGCGCCCGAAACATAGAAAATTGCTTAGTCATAAAAGGGGCGATGCCAAACCCATTTTTTTAAATTTTAGTGTTTTCCAATGTGATGTTATAATTCAATTTAGAAAGTAAAATTCTATTGATATAAAGCTCTTTTTTGCAAAGATATAGCTTATTTTATTCATCCATGACCCTTTTAAAAATCTTTTATATAAAAGTGGACGTTGTCTTTAACCGATCTCGTCCATTTTTTCTAAAAATATTTCCTGCTATAAGGAAAATATGCGTACCCAATTTTGTTACATGTAAATTTTTCTTCGAGTGTAAAATTGATTTTATCACAAGTGGGCGGTGCCATGCCCATTTAAAATTTTTTTTTTAAATATTTATCAAGAGTCTCAATATAAGTCCACACGTAAAATTTCAACATTCTAGGTGTATTATTTACTTAATAATCAGGATTTTTGTGTTTTTCCAAAATGTTATATATAAAAAAAAGTGGGCGTGGTTATCATCCGATTTCGTTCATTTTCAATACCAATCTATTCTGGGTCCAGATAAGCTCGTGTACCAAATTTGGTGAAGATATTTTAATATTTACTCAAGTTGTCGTGTTAACGGACAGACGGACGGACATGACTCAATCAAATTTTTTTTCGACACTGATGATTTTGACATATGGAAGTCTATATCTATCTCGATTCCTTTATACCTGTACAACCGACCGTTATCCAATCAAAGTTAATATACTCTGTGTGCAAAGCACGTTGAGTTAAGCCGAGATCCTCTCAGCATACGCTTAATGCACCCTCTTCCACTGGTTGCTGGAAACCTTGTGATCTTCCTTAGCGTCGGAAGTTCGAAACTTTTGTTTCGATCTATTCCAGTATACACATTCAAGTGTATTGAAGAAGTTAAAGTTATTTTTAATATCTCTTTGTCTGAGTTGATGTCATCGCTACTTTTATTTTAGTTCTTAAGTCATAAATTAAACCAAATGGGATAGATAGATCGATGACAATGAATAATGGTTTGCTTTAAATTAGTTCGTTAGTAATAAATTATATTAGTTTAAAGTTGTGTTGCAGACATTTTTCAAACGTTTTCTGTTTTTCTGATATATGTGTATAGAAACGGAACGCTCTCATTATATCAAAGCAGATAATTATTTGCTTTTTTAATGTACATATGTATATTGAAGATAATTTTCATGATAGTTAAAGCTTGTGATGATATTCGTGTGCTAGGATATATTTTCTATTATAATTTCAAAGTAAACAAAAACACAATTTATAACTAAACAACTTTTCTGTTGCTTACGGACAGCATGGCGTATGAGTAACGTAATTTATTACATATTATTTACTTCAAAATATTTTTTTATTGACTCTAGTTCGAATCGCTAAACTGTTGAATAAATAACTCCAATTCAATTATTATAAGCCGGTGTTAAACTCATGAATTCTTAAATATAAGTATAAACTGAACACACCATTAAACAAACATCCATAAATAACTCCAATATTCAGTAATGCAAAATGGCCTTTATTATACTACTTTAAGGTACTTCACAATAACTCTTACTTCAAAATAATTGTGTGTTTAAATCAAACTGCTTACTGATTACTCAGCTTTCGCTGCTTTTATACTCTCTGTTGCCTCGTTCACCCATTTCTTCTAAGGTCTAGTAACTTCGCGAACTTCGTGCTTGGTTACCAGCCATATATGTACATGTACTATATTTGTAGTTTATAGTCTCTCGTATAGCCATATGCGTGTGTATATGTGAGTACTACTTCGGCTGATGATTACATGTGTTTATGAGCATCTCTCCGTTGCCTTGTATGTATTTGTGTAGATGATGATTGATTTGTTTACGTACATACGAGTGGCTGGTTAGTATCGAATTAGGGATGCTAGTATCACTTAGTGATGTGAATATTCGTCGCAATACAATGGCCAAAACCGCCTAGCTGGTTAAATGCTAATTAGTTATGATGATGATGATACTTTACTTTTGGGTATGAAAAAGTTTGCTGATGTTGTTAATATGCAATAAAATAAAGTCGACTTAGGTATAATTGTAGTTGGAGCTTTGGCAAATTTTTAATTTATATGATAATAGTACAATTTCGCTCAAAAGAAGTACAGCTATAAAATAAGTGTAAAGTCATGTATAGTTACCTTAAAGCGAATCATCGCTCACTACTTTTTGGTTGTCATGTTATGCACCAGCTCTGATTTCTTTCGGCATTCGCCATGTTTTTAGAAAGCCTTCTAAAAGTACTTAGACACCAGTAAGGAGCCTCAAAAATATAAGCAGAAGAAACATCTTAAACCGGCACCTTTGCACACCTTAAAAAAGCATGAATAATCTAAAAAAAACTCAAAAAATCAAAATCATTGTGAATTCATACAAGTGGCGAATGTTTGATAAAAACGTTCACAATAGTAAACAGCCTCGATCACCTGTTTAATCGCTGTTCGATTACTTAAATCATTTGCTCAATATTCTTTTTTAAACATTTTTGTAGGCGACTGGTACATTGCATTATTTACTTATTTTAAAATGTTCGCTTAAGTTGCTGCTCTCATTTAATCTATTAACTAGATTTTAGAAATGAATAGTAATATGTAGTCTGATTTTCTGTAGACAAATTTAAAAGAAAAGTGATTTGAAATACAAATGGGCAATTCATGGCACTTCAATTTAATAACCCGGTACAAAAAACAAACCTTTCTTCCATTCGTCACAGCCGTTCTCCCTGTCAGTAATTATTTGACAGGTAGGTATGGCAATGGAGGAATAAAAAATGTTTCACTTGTATGAATTCGCAATGAAAATAACCAACAACAACAGCAATGTATCCCTGCCAGCATTTTTTGAAAATTTTGATGAAAAAATATTCAAATATCATACCCCAAGATGATTAAAAATGTTCAGATTTAAAAGTATTTTCTATTCGAAAATTAATGTATCGTCGGGAGAAAAATCATACATATATATTATTTCTAATTGCTGTTTTTATGTACGGCTCTCTTTTTAGCTCTTATTTGGAATCCAAATCTATAAATAAAGTTTTGGTTGTAAAGATGGATATTCGGGCTATTAGCGAGCTTTGGGCAATTTTGGCCGTAGTGCTTTTGGTTAGCTATATTTTATTAAAATAATTTGTTAAAAATAAACGATTGTGCACACAAAAAAATCTATTTGTACTATGGCACTATTGTGAATATTTGCACTGCATTACCAACAGTTGCTGCCATACGCCAGATGGCAGCGCAAGCTGTAATTTAATTGATTTATGGAACAGCTGATTTCTGTTGATATTTGATAAGAGACTTTTATATTGGTACGGGTCCGGCTCGTGTACCCTAAATGTGATTATTCCTGAATAATCATTTATTGATTCATATTTCGAAACGCTTTTTATTCATAATTGATATCATTGTAAAATTGAACTTTAATTGTTTTAGAGTAATATTTGACTGCTTTTCACAGACATTTTCTTATCATATTCTTGAACATATTTCAATCGTTTTGGTTGAGATTTTTGAATGATTTTCGAATACGATTATCATGCATTTATTTTTTCTAAACTTCATGTTTGAAAAAGTGTGTGTATGTGAAAAAATAAAATTTTCAATGAAAAGTAAAATTTTAACAAGTATAAAATTCATTATTCAGTCTACAAACATAGTCAGAAAAGATTCAGAAAGCTGAGTTAAAAACGATTTTAAATTTTTGATCACATAAAGTAAACACATTTGATTCAAATATGATTCCAAAATGTGATATTCAGTTTTTGATCATCAAAGGTAAGCATTTTTGATTATTCTTTTTGTTGATTTCTAGGAAATATTATTCATTCATATATTTAATCATCCAAGGACTTCAAAAATGATTCCAAAAAGTGATCGAAAAATGCTTTTCAGTTTTTGATCAAAAGTATTCATATTGGATTATTTCTTTTATTCAATTGTATGATAACTCATTATTTAGTCGGAAAGAGCAATCAAATTGTATTGATTTGTAGGGAAATTCAAAATTTAATCACCTAAATGCTGAGTGGGTGACAATCTATGGAAATATAAAATTTAAGTAGTAAGTAATGCAAAACAAATACACGAAAAGAGTGATATCGATAATTAGATTTTCATGCGCCTTTCTCACTAATAAAGTTCTTTGAATAACCTAACAAGAAAAAAATCCAATATAAAGTAACCTCAAATACAGCTCGAAGTTGTCCTGGGGGTTGATCTTTTAAATATTTCTTTATAATATTTAAAATATGGTTCTTAAAGTGGACAAAAGATATCCATGTATTATACTCTGCCCTTAGTTAAAATATTTTTTAAACATTATTTTGGCAGAGGATCGGGAAATTTGCCGAAGCACTTCCTCCACGTTTGAGCCCTCTATAAATAATATGTGCTTAAGAATGCTTCATCGCACAAATCTAATTTAACTCCATTTCCCTCTTATCTCTTTGCAGGTTTGCAAATCACTCGATATTGTCTGTGAAATGGAATATTTCGGACTCGAGTATTGGACGCCCAATCAAGAGGAATCACGCACACGCCAATGGATCAATCTACGTAATCGGCTGTCCTGTGACAACAGCAGCAGTAGCATACATTTAATGCTCGCATTACGCGTCAAATTCTGGGTACCCGTACATTGTTTACTCCAAGAGAGTGTACGTAATATTTTCTATATGCAAGCACGTTCCGATTTACTCGAAACACGTTTACAAGCACGGGATTGGACCAATGCAGCTAAATTATCTGCGCTACTTTGTCAAGCCGACGGTATACGATTCAATCCACAAGCACTACAAGCGAAATGCCCAACACCAGTGCGAAGAAATAGTAATGGTCCCGGTGGACGAAATGATGTAGGCGGCGAACAACAAAACTCACACAGCACACACAAAGAGTATGTGTTGTCTTTTAAGAAACGTCGTCTATCGAAACAAAAGTCCATCGAACATATTGAGAATTTACATATGCCAACAGCGACCGAAGAAGGTACAACGACGGTATTAGCGACGCATATGTCGCCGGCTTCACAAACAGCAGCGCAGGAGTCATCCATGTGCAATGGTGGAACAACAGAGAATAAAGTAACATCTCCATTGAGCATTTATCAAAATTATCTCGTCTATGCGTCGTGTGGAGAAAGCAGTGTTGATGTAGAAATGCCGGAAGACTTTTACTATTGCATTGCTGTGGAACACGGCAAGTTGGCAACACTGAAAATGACAGCGAAATCAGCAAAATATTGGCTGTTGAAGCAAATTCAAGAACTTGATGGCTATGGTGAGGAGGTATTTAGTGGTGTTACAGCGCATGAGAATTCGGTGCGTTGTGATGTGGCGGTAGGCGCTAATGCGATAACGACTTGCGTGGGAGACGAAAAGAATGTGTAAGTATTTTTAACGAATGTGTGACAAAAGTGAGGGGAGGGGCGGGCGTATCGACATTATCACCTAGGTTAGGTTAGGTTGAACTGGCCGGTCCATGAGGACCTCACATAGACTGAATAAGTCCGTAGTGTTACCAGAAGTTTGTTTTAACGACCAAACTGAAAAACCCTATCAAAAACCAGGACCTATGTTATAAAATAACTCCGTCCTCTTGGCAAATACTAGAAGCTTCCCAGGATTTAAGCCACTTGCTGCTTCTAGATCTGACAGCTGTATCACTCCTAATAGCTGGAGTCTTAGCCTGGCAAGCGCATGGCAAGAGCACAGAACGTGCTCGATCGTTTCCTCTTCCAGCCCGCACTTCCTACATCTGCTATCACTGACCAAGCCTAATTTAAAGGCATGTGCCGCCAGAAGGCAGTGTCCAGTCAGAATACCCGTCATGAGTTTACAGTCCTCTCTTTTTAATGATAGAGGCAACTTTATTAGTCTAAGGTTGTAAGACCTGCACATAATCTTCGACACTTTACAGCCCCGCGCTTTAACCCACGCCTTTCCTGCTTGGTCGATCACCTAAGTCCCATGCAAAGGATTGAACTTAGGTGATCATTGCTTGTGACCTAAAACCATTTACCTTTTTAGTTACGAGAACTTTCTGAAAGTATTTGAACATAACCCATCAGTCATTGTTTCGTGTAATGTTACATCCTTATCCCCAATAGTCTACAAACCTTTTGATACTCTCCCAATAAGGTATGAATTACATTAAAAATAAGGGTAACCAGTTGAAAATACGGTCAGGCGAGAGTCGGCCACTTCATGCAGCCTTTTCAGCCCCTGCTGAAGGGATAAGTTTCTGGGTGACCCTTTACCATCACTGCAGCTCCATTGCTACTGTCAGTCCGCACCCATTTTTCTGTATGAGGTGCGGTTAGTAGGAAGAAAGCTGACACTACGGGTTTCTTCCTACTCACCGCGAAGTGAAAGCTTTCTGAATTTTGTCAGCGGTTTCCTTCTGCTAAAACGGTAGCCCCGTTGTAGACAAAAGCCAAGGGGCTCGACTAAGAATCCATCCAGACTTTTCTCGCCAGTAATCACTAGTCTTCTGTGACTTTGGTTTGCTTGGTATGTTAGCTATGAAATGTCTTACCATTTCAGACCTTTTGCCTGTTGTCGACAGCAGAAGCCTGCAACATTTTTGTGACTGCTGTCAGAGCTTCTTTGACATACCAAGTTTTTGATCTACATACGTCTTTATCCATCACTATATTCAGCAGACCACGTTCGTTCTTCACAAGTGTTTATACTTGCCCAAAAGGGATCTTGACCCACTTCTGACAGGATCACTTAATGGTATCTACCAAGATTGGCTTAAATTCAAAATATGCGGTCTTAATTATCCTCAGCTCCTCTACCTTGGGCTTAAATTCGAAGTAGGCTTTAGTTATCCTCAAAATCTACTCCACTAACCTTAATTGAACTTCATAAATCTTACTATATTCTTCTCTCTCTTCTTCTTCCAGCATCCCATTCAGCGCAATCGCCTCCGCAAAATCATTCCGACGCACCTTCAAGCTGGAATATGTTGGCGATTGCAATGATCGTCGTGAACTAGAAATTAAAATGCCAAAGCATGCCATTGCTGCCGGGCTCTATCGCTCTATAACGGAGCGTCACGCTTTCTATGTCTGTGATAAAGTACGTGGTGTTGTGACTGAACAATTTACACGCGATCTCAAGGGCACAATAGCCTCAATGTTCAAAGAAGATACCGAGCTGGGTAAACGTTATGTTTTCGATATACAACGCACTTGCCGTGAGGTGCACGATCAAGCGCGTCGTATCCTACATGAAAAGGGAATTGAAGCGTTGAGTAACAACTCAGCTGGCTTTGATAATGAAGATGTCTTCGAAAATATGTTAAGTGGTGCTACACAAACGCTAAGTGCGAGTACATTGTACACGTCAACGAAGAAAGAGAGCCGCAATCATAACACAACCGTATTGAATTTCGAGGACATATGTACTGTCACAGATAAACTGGATATGGCGCTGCGTGCCAAGCAGGAACGTGATGCTACCATAGCGCGTTGTGTAGAAGCGTGTGTCTCTGAAGCGATGACGTGCAAAATTTGTATGGATCGTGAAATCGACACAATGTTTAATCCCTGTTCGCATGTGACGTCCTGTGCTGAATGTGCTGCGAGATGCATTCACTGTCCGATTTGTCGTGTTAAAGTGACGAGTACAACGCGTATTTATCTACCTCCAGAATTGCGTATAAGTGCCTCCACATCAGCCGCCAACACCAGCGTAAGATGTGCTGCAGTACACTAGCTTGCTAAAGAGTCGTTGGATGTTGTGTATGGAAGGAGGGAGGAAAACTTTAAAACATTTTCGAAATGGAGTTGATTTTTTGTATATTAAAGCCTAAAGTAATTATTAAAACTAGTTACAAGCTAATTAATTAAGAACTAATTTATAACTTATCATTACTATACTAGTATATATTTAAAAATTTGTTTGATGCAAATGCATTTCACATATATGTTACCCTTGCCTTTTGTAACTAATTTGAAACATGTTTAAATATTCTAATTACGCTTAATTATGATTTATTTATTTATCGTATTAAAAGAAATCACGCATTTAAGGATTAACGGCCATTTTCTCATGTGAACTTTAAAATTAGAACAGATTTTTTTTTCACAAAAAATGCTTTTATCGGCCAAAAAAACCTACAAGTTTACTTGAGAACACAGCCCTTAATCAAGTATTTATTTCTTAAGACCCTGTTTACATGTGTAAACTTTTGTTGCTTTTTGCAGGCAACTTCGCCTTTTCTGTTGCTTACTCAACTAAAAGATTGGCAACTATTAAAAAAGAAATACCAAAGATTTTAAATTAAAGAATGAATTAATTCAAAATTTTTAAAACTCAATTAAAATAATAAACCTAATTCGATAAATACTTTTTATTTTATAAAAAACTTAAATTTTCAAGGAAGTTGCAAAAAAAAAAAAACAAGCGTGCATTTTCCTCGCCGTTATATCTGATTCAAGGCGAATTCTGTCCTTGCCGATATAATCCCATCAGCTGTTTCCTTCTTCTTGATAATTTTCAAGAATCGCCTTGGTTCAGCGAGATGTCAGTTAATCGAAATTAATACTAAATTTCTTTTGACTTGACATTCTTTTGCATGGCGAATTCGCTTGGCCATCACCTGGCATAGACTCGCCTTGGCCTGATCAATAAACAAAGTGTTGCCACAACAAAATTTGTCCTATGTAAACCTGGTCTAAATAGTTTCGCGCTTAGAACAATTATTTAACCCAAAATCGACAAAATTGTTATTCTATTAAAGTTTAAAGAGCTAATATTGCAAAGTTTACATTCAAGCTACACTGACAAGGGTAACACATTTTTTAAACTCGCCCTAACTTTTTAAACGAAAATGTAGAGAACACAGTTTTCTTAAATAATGCGTATTTTGCGTACCATTTTCAAAAAAAAAAAAATTTTTTATAAGTATCAGTGCACTCCGAAAAAAATCTACAAATGAGTTCGATGGCATTGTCGTGCTTGTGAACGTAGCTGTAATGCGACTCTAATGGCCAATTAAACTTCCTTAACCCCAACGCCGTAGTCATAACCATATTTTTACTTATCCATTAAAATTTGCATCAGTTATTGGTGCCTAAACCTAAAAATTGTGAAAATTTCATAAAAATGAAGAAAACGCAAAAAATTACAAACATATACCATAAAAAAATAAGTGTCTTAGTCAAAACGTATCCAAAACAATAAATAAAATCTGCAAAAAGTTAATAAATTCTCCAACTCAAATATTTTTAGGTTATGGATATGGCGAAAAACCAAAAACCAATTGTTTGGTTATGATATGGTTATGGCTTTAGCGTTATGGTATGGCACCATTAATCGATTACATTGATTTCCATAATGTTTGTTCGTTCAGCTGTTTTATCTGGTAATGGATAGGTCACCATTAATTTGACCATTTAAACTAAGGTGAATCGTTACATTTTTCCACACTTTTTAAACTCTAGTTAAATGAGCTGAAAAACTGGGCCTAAAATATTGAACAAAATTTTAAATTTGGAAAAAATGAAAAGCTAAAACCATGGTTCAACTATATGGTTGGCTCATCTCTACAGCAACAACATACCTTTGTTCAGATTGTCAAAATCAGCGTGTTGGTGTTGGAGAATGGAATGGAGAAAAAACGTAAAAATTTGCAATTCTTGTTTGTTGCGGAAAAATAAAGTCGCTAAATTAGATGCATTTACTAAAAAAATTACTTAAAGTGATATGAAACTACTTTTTTGTATAAAAAATTACCACTAAGCAGTAAATAATTATCATTGTGTTGGTTACATTTTGCGTTTTCCATCTTTTAACAATCCCTATACCAGTCAAATGAAAAAAAAAAAAAAACAAAATCAGCTGATGAGATGAGCCAACCATATAATTGAGCCATGGCTAAAACTGTCCAACAGGACTTCTTACAGAATCAAAATATAAAGAAGTATTTTTGAAGCTTTTATATTTTACGTAACAAAATTTAAAAAATCAATACAAACACAAATTTTTTTTATAATAAACCTTTCTGTATATTTTATAAAAATTAATGCCGAATGTTGTTAAAGGCAGCTAAAAATAGAAAACAATTTAAATAAGAACAAAATATTAAAAATTAAAAAGAAAATATTACAAAAAACAAAAATGTTTTATTTCAAACAGCTCTGATTGGACTTGGTTGTCATGTTATGTCTTTATCATCCAATGACAAATATCTGCCACAAGTATCTTTCTGTTTTCGACCACGGAAAACGTTGGTGGACCGACTAGGTTTATTTTTTATAAGCGCGGTGAATCGCAAAAATTCTGTGGCTCCCACCCCCGGTTTTGGAGGGACCCGTGGTAATTTTTTGGTTTTTCCTTAATATCATGTGAATCTTATTTTCCGCAGTCGACCCCTGTTCTAGACTATTACCAAATTGAGGGCATGTGCCTAAAGTATCAGGGCGTTTTAAAAGAAAATACGGCTAACCGGCTTATTGATGTCCTCATAAAGCAAAGGCCAACATCACCGCCATATACATGGGACCCATATATACGGATAATGGGACAAAGCAGGAGGGGAATAGCGCCTTTTAACATCAACCGTGACCAGAACAAGGAAAGCTCAGCAGCAGTCACGGTGCTGATTTCGTGGTGGTAAAGACTTCATCGCTAAGTAATGCAGTTTACGGCTGTGAACGAAAGTCTCACCGCGATCAGCATCAAATCAGTCCTTATCTCCGCCTTCACGCAAGCAAGGCATACAGCCGACTTTGATAAGTCATCAAAACATATCCCAATGAGCTTAGATTGATTGATATCGTGATAGCCAGAAATATGGTATATATCGTAATAGGTTCCAGCATAAGACAATATACAAAGGTCCTTGGCTCCCTGTCGATCAAAGAACACCAAACCATGTTGAAAAGGTCGCGATTGACGGCAGTTATTTTACCATTATCCTAGATGGCAACAATCTATGAGGTCCAAATATCAACTCGGACTGTTATAATTGGTTGCCTACAGGGTGGCGTACGGGTAGTTGTCCATCGGTTCCCTGTGCTTTTTTCTAGGGTGATATAGCCATTTTCACTTTGTCATAGTCTGATGGCGTACCGTATACCGATCGTCAGGGAGTAGAAAAGCGAATTCGTCATTTATTCGTTATGTAATAATGTAGAGAAATATTCCCTTCACAACTTAAGCATGGTTTGTACATCGACAGCCAAGCCACTTTAATGAATCTTGCAGAAATTAGCCCTTCTAATTGAATTTCCGGGCAGCCGGTATTTAAGGCCGTTCGCACTTGCGCTGTTTGACTAGCGCTTGTTCTTCTAACAATGCATTTATTTTGTATATTCGTGTCACAATAACCCTTACAAACATCGTATGTAGCGCGAGAGACACGTAGATACTCCTGCCTTACATCATCAGGTCGAATATTTCTCTCTTGCTGTTTCAACAGGGGTGGACCATAATGAGAGGGGTGTTAGAGGCGTTGGTTCCACAATACAGTTGAAGGGATGGTTGGTGTCATGCGGGATACATTACAAGCAGGACATATGTTCTGTATATCGGGGTTGATTCTGGATAGGTAAGAGTTTAACATGTTACAGTACCCAGATCGAAGTTGAGCTAGAGTGAAGCGCGTTTCCCTAGGGAGAGTGCGTTCCTCCTCGGCTAGTTTTGAGTATTGCTCTTTGAGTACAGGATTCACCGGGCAATTCCTGGCATAGAGGTCCGACGCCTGTTTGTAGATTTCACTGAGGGCCTGCTTGTGTTTTTTAGCTTCATACGGCTGTGTTCTCAGGTGTCGTATTTCTTCATAATGCTTACGGAGATGACTCTTTAAGCCCCTGGGCGCTGTAGGTTCATCAATCAGATGTCTGTTGGAATGTCCAGGTTTATGGGTATTCAACAGAAATTGTTTCGTTAGTATTTCATTTCTTTCCCTAATGGGAAGTATTCTTACCTCATTATGTATATGCTGTTCTGGGGACATAAGAAGGCAACCCGTGGCGGTTCTCACGGCGGTATTTTGGCAGGCCTGTAGCTTCTTCCAGTGAATAGTCTTTAGGCTTGGCGACCATATTGGGACGCGTAGCATGCAATTGGCTGGCCATTAGCTTTGTAAGTGGTAATGAGCGTTTCTTTATCTTTACACCAAGTACTGCCAGCAAAAGATTTGAGGATTTTATTGCGGCCCTGGAACTTCGGTACAATTGCGGCTGCATGCTCACCAAAATGTAGATCCTGATCAAACGTCACACCCAAGATTTTGGAGTGTAAGACAGTCGGTAGCGTAGTGCCATTGACGTGGATGTTCAAAATGGTCGATATTTGGGACGTCCATGTGTAAATAAGGTCGCCAATGATTTAGTCGGTGATAATGTCAGGTTTCGCGAGGTGAAAAAAATGGAGAGATCAGAGAGGTAGCCGTTTATTTTGTTGCAAAGTTCATCGATCTGTGGGCCTGGGCCTGTGGCCATTATTTTGTAGTTATCGGCGTAGGAAACGATAGTGACTACTTCTGGTGGTGAAGGTAGCTTTGATATGTAGAAGTTAAACAGAAGTGGGGATAGGACACCACCCTGTGGCACCCCTTGTTTAATTCTTCTTGGTTTGGATGTTGCGTTCCTGAATTGCACCGATGCCTGCCAACCAGACAGATAATTCGCATTCCACCTTTTAAGACTTGGGTTAAGGGTAGACCCTTCCAGGTCTTGCAGCAACGTGCCATGGTTGACCGTGTCAAAAGCTTTTGACAGGTCTAATGCAACAAGTACTGTCCTGTGATGGGGGGCTTTGATTTAATCCGCAAATTTTTTTGAGTACTAATGGCATTTAGCCAGTGGTTGTGCTATGTCGTTTTCTGAATCCATGTTGATGATTGGCTAGTTGCAAATTTGCTTTAATGTAGGGCAGCAGAGTGGCTTCAAGTGTCTTGGCTACTGGCGATAAGAGAGATATCAGACGATAAGAAACTCCTATGTTAGCTGGTTTCCCAGGCTTCACTAGCGGGACCATCTTGGCCATTTTCTATAGGTTCCCTCTGCTTATATTATAGACTTTGGCTGATACTCTCTTGGCTGGGAGTATAAACAATTTGCCCTGTCTTTGTTCTAAGCATTCCACCCAGTGTTATATGTACTGCTTCGTTTCTCAGTTACTTATTATATCCCTAGTGTGTGCCCTTGTAAGTCAAAGAAGGGCTCTGGACCATATAATGCGCCTATAGCCCCCTGTTTGCCTAGGTGGTCTGCCTGTTCATTACCTTCATCTCCATGATTCCCGGGAAACTATCCTAACAAAACCGTGTTTTTGGCTCCCAGTTAACCATATCATTAAGGACTCCGATGTATTCATCCACTAACTTAAAAGTAATGTTGCAGGACTGCAAGGCACACAAGTCTGACATAATGAGGAAATATTTTTATGTTTCGGTGCAGCAGGTGCTTCCTCTTTATCTTATATATTACTTCCAATTTCTGTTTTTATGTACGGGTCCCTTTTTCGCTCTTATTTGGAATCCAAATCTATAAATAGAGGTTTAGTTGTAATGATGGGCATTCGTGCTATTAGCGAGCTTTGGGCACTATTAGTTGTAGTGCTTTTGTTTAGCTATATTTTATTAAAATAATTTGTTAAAAATAAATGATTGCGAGCACACAAAGAAATCTATTCGTACTATGGCACTATTGTGAATATTTGATTAGAACGAACACTGCATTACCGGCAGTACAAGCGGATGTAAGCTTATAGATGCTGGATTGATAACCGGCAGTTGCAATATTCGCCAGATGGCAGTGCAAGCGCATGTAAGTTTATAGAT
Organism: Eurosta solidaginis; assembly: GCF_040869045.1. Taxonomy (NCBI): domain Eukaryota; kingdom Metazoa; phylum Arthropoda; class Insecta; order Diptera; family Tephritidae; genus Eurosta; species Eurosta solidaginis. The sequence goes on from NC_090321.1 coordinate 69,063,034, forward strand.
GTTTGATTGATAGAAGAGCTGATTTCTGTTGATAATTGATATGAGGCACTAAGTGCATCGGTAAGGGACGTTATCATCGCACCTGTGCAAATGCAAACTAGTCTATGCGATTTGCTTAGTTGCCGTTCTTTGCGTGGTCTTCGTCCACCAAACTAAGGAGGCATATGTGACTATTGCCTTCAAAGCAGTAGTAAGTATCAAGTTCAACATTTTGACAGATAGCTCCAATATTTGGCCATGTGATCGACACTTTCTATGATGCGCAGGGCTTGCTGCATGCGCTTGATATTGGTCTACAAGAGATCAGAGAGTACACTCCCTTGAGGGCATCCTGTAGTGCCCCCCAAATGACTCAGTGGTCCCTACCAGCTGATTTATTCTATTTAGCATGTACAGCACCCAGCGAATAATCATTTGACTTATGTCCTTCCTAATCATAGCTTGTTCAATAGTTTGATGTACCGTGTTATTGGAAGCCCCTGATATGCCAATGAAAGCGCAGAGGGCTAGTCACATAGACTGAATGAGTCCGTAGTGTTACCAGAAATTTGTTTTAACTACCAAACTGAAAACCCCTATCAAAAACCAGGACCTATGTTATAAAATAACTCCGTCCTCTTGGCAAATACTAGAAGCTTCCTAGGACTTAAGCCACTTGCTGCTCCTAGATCTGACAGCTGTATCACTCCTAATAGCTGGAGTCTTAGCCTAGCAAATGCAGGGCACGAGCACAGAACGTACTCAATCGTTTCCTCCTCCAATCCGCACTTCCTACATCTGCTATCACTCACCAAGCCTAATTTAAGGGCAGATGCCGCCAGAAGGCAGTGTCCAGTCAGAATACCCGTGATGAGTCTACAGTCCTCTCTTTTTAATGATAGAAGCAACTTATTTAGTCTAAGGTTGTAAGACCTACACATAATATTCGACACTTTACAGAGCCGTGCTTGAACCCACGCCTTTCACGCTTGGTCCCCCTCTCGCCTTCGCTTGATCTCGCGCATCCTAATTGGGACATATACGGAGCAAGTTTCAAGGGATGCGCACTTTTTAGCTAGTTCATCCGCTTTTTCATTCCCATCTATTCCCATATGCCCTGGGACCCAATATAGATGTATGCTTCGCCCTGTCCTGATTCTCTCCAGAGACTGCTTACACTCTAACATGCATTTAGATGCTGTAATATGCGAGATTATTGCCTTAATTGCTGCTTGATTGTCGATATAAAAGTTAACATGGTTGCAGCTTAAGCCATTCTCTTCCAGGGTTTCTACTGCTTTAGTTACGGCTAATATTTCCGCTTGGAAAACGCTACAGTAAGCCGGCAGCCTGTAGGATGTCTTGATTTCCGGATCAGCACAGTATACCGCAGATCCTGAATATCCCAAAAGACATCTGATTAATAAGCCAACACCACCTAGGGGCTTAAGGAGTCATCTCCGTAAGCATTTTGAGGAAATACGGTACCTGAGAACTCAGCCGTATGAAGCAAAAAAACACAAGCAGGTCCTTGGTGAACTCGACAAACAGGCGTCGGACCTTTATGCCAGGAATTGCCCGGTGAATCCAATACTCAAAGAACAGTACCCAAAACTTGCGGAAGAGGAACGCATACTCCCCAGGGAAACGCGAGTCACTCTAGCTCAACTTCGTTCTGGGTACTGTAACAGGTTAAACTCTTACCTATCCAGAATCAACCAACGCCTCTAACACCCCTTTCATTATGGTCCACCCCTGTTGAAACAGCAAGTTTCCTTGGACACCCGTTAGAGGATATTCATGACAATTTGTGATCGGTCTTAGCTGTTAAGTGGGGCGAAGCACTGCTACAACAACAACAACAACCGCAGACCCTACTTCTTCCACTACTTTGGAACCATCTGTGTCCGCCATTTTAGCACCCTTACGCCAACTGTCCACCTCTATTGTGGCCTTAAGATCTCCCTCGCAGCGCAGATAGGGAATCAGGTAGTCTGTTTGTCTTGTGATTGATGACGCTATACTACTATGGCCGTATGGTCGGCGCTCACGCTGCCTCGAGGCACCGAGCCTGGTTGCAGTTGTTAACGCTATGTTCTTTGCTACCAGGTCTACAGGTGGAATGTGCAGAATGGCATACAGTACAGGCGTCGGGGTTGTTTTCAGGGCTCCCGTAATGCTAATCATTGATAGTCTGCATACCACCTCAAATTTTTTGAGGTAGGTTGTTTTTTGTGTGGCTTTCCACCAAACAAGAACTCCATAGTACAGAATAGGGCTTACAATCGCTGTAAAATTCGATAAACCTAACGTACACCCCAGCATTCTTATACATGCATAAAGTGCCGTTGAGGTCTTCCTCACCCTCTCCTCCACGGTGAGTTCCATGACAGTTTACTGTTTAGGATGATTCCTAAATATTTTGTGCAAGGTTTCTCCACCTCGGCCACCGTGGTGCGATGGTAGCGTGCTCCGCCTATCACACCGTATGCCCTGGGTTCACACCTCGGGCAAAGCAACAACAAAATTTTAGAAAAAAGGTTTTTCAATTAGAAGAAAAATTTTCTAAGCGGGGTCGCCCTTCGGAAGTGTTTGGCAAGCGCTCCGGGTGTATTTCTGCCATGAAAAGCTCTCAGTGAAAACTCATCTACCTTGCAGATGCCGTTCGGAGTCGGCATAAAACATGTAGGACCCGTCCAGCCAATTTGTAGGGAAAATCAAGAGGAGCACGACGCAAATTGGAAGAGAAGCTCGGCCTTAGATCTCTTCGGAGGTTATCGCGCCTTACATTTTTTATTTTAAAGTTTCTCCTGTAGGGTCACCCCTCTTAACTTATGCCTGGTCCAATTTGGGACCTTATACCTCTTTGTAAACATGACTGTTATAGCTGATCGGAAACAATGATTGTCCTCCAGCGAAACGTATTGTCCTCCAAATAATTTTAATTACACCGCCATAAATTTATATATTATTTAATAATCTCGTATATTCAGTAAAGAAAATGCAAAATGAAAACGTGCTCACCGTAGTGAAGTGATAAATTCAACAACAAAATTATTCTTATGAACGAACATAACGAGAAAGCAAAATGTCAAATATGTATGACTCGGTATACAATTTCAGTGTTAGCGAGTGATGCTGACTTTGAGATTACACTGAAGTAACCGGTTGACGATTCCGAGTAGTAGATAGTTCTAAACATTCAGCCCACCTCGTCCTGTGCGACGAAACACTTATCCGCCCACCGTAGGCGTAATATGCGGCTCATCGATTGGAAGCGTCACTAGTTTTGAAATTGCCCTTTTTATAGTTGCTGATTTGGTACGTACAGTTGCAGCTCTTACATGAGAATCTCCACCAGGGTGTACTTGGATAACTCGACCCAAAAGCCATTGAGTAGGGGGTGCCCGTTCGTCGCGTAAAATAACCAGGTCACCTATCTTCAAATTTTGTTGCGATTGCTGCCACTTATTTCGAATCTGAAGCTCCCTCAAATACTCGGCGCTCAAGCGCTGCCAAAAATGTTGATTGATTTGTTGTATTTGTCTACAACGGGGTAGCCTGGAAGCCTTGATATCAAGTAAGCTTTGCTTGGGTGGTGCTATCAAGGGACCTTCATTCAACAAATGTGCAGGTGTAATCGCCGTGATTTCGTTCGGATCATTTGAGAGAGGGGTCAGTGGTCTCGAATTGAGTACAGCCTCTACCTCTTTTAGCACGCTATAGAATTCTTCGAATGTCAATGTTGCTTCGCCGACAACGCGTTTAATATGGTGCTTCATGCTTTTTATTCCTGCCTCCCATATACCTCCAAAATTGGGAGACCCGGGGGGAATAAAGTGCCAAGAAACTCCTCTAACGGATCCATAATGCGCACCGGCCTCTACCCAATTTCGAAAATGAGCGATGTCGTCTTTCAACATGGTGTTTGCTCCTACAAATGTTGTAGCACTGTCGCTGTATATATCGGAGCTGTTGACAGCGATGGCGAAACATTTTATGCAGCGGTTTGTGTATTTCTTGATGGATAATCGCCCGTCAATAGGCCAGAACCGACGCCTAATAAAGTTCTGCGTCGTCTGAACCCCACCGTGCAACGTACACTCATGTGTTTGGGCTATCAGCAGCGTAGTCAATTTATCATCTTTTGGTAATATAATGGGAAATCGTTCCGCTTCTGATAAGAAGACATGCTTGAGGCGTCCATTAACTCGTAAAATGGTTGGGTTGAGCCTTCGCAGCTTACTTTTGGTCGAGAGCGCTTTACCTTGACGTAGACAAGAGATCTCATTAGAAAAATTAACATTTTCACCGTACCTGAGCCATAAATTAAGGACAGCCGCTCGTTCTGATGCAGCTAGAAATCTTCTACACCAGGCTGTCACCGCGACGAGTTTGTTGATATTTGAATATTTCGCCAGCAAATGCTCTCGTAACAGATCAGTGATGTTAGTGGTCATGACGGCAAGTGCAATCGTGTTTGATGTAGCACTTAAGGTAGGTTGAGTTGGCCAGTCTCCCTCGGCGCTAGTCAGCCAAGACGGACCCGACCACCATATATTAATATTGGTAATATCAGATGGCATAACTCCTCTAGTTGCGACATCAGCTGGATTACACTTCGTTGATAAATATCTCCACGCAGATGCTGATGTTACTTCGTGCATTTGAACCAAGCGATACGCTAGATACTGTCGGTGTTGACCTGGATCAGAGCGAATCCAACTCAGCGTCGTTTTCGAGTCTGCCAGCAATATATTTTTGCATTGTCGATTTTAAGGGCATCTGCCATCTTAGAAGCAAGCTTAGAAGCTAAAACCGCTGCGTTTAGCTCAAGACGTGGGATAGTTATCTTTTTGAGTGGCGATACCTTAGTTTTAGCCATCGAGATTGACACGTGTACAGTTCCATCCGCCTCGATCACTCGTAAGTAGCACACCGCGGCGTAGGCTGATTTTGATGCATCCGCAAAAATGTGCAATTGACGGTTGAGTATGTTGGTTGATGTGTGAACCCATCGTTCAATCTTTATTGACTCGAGGCAGGGGAGCTCATCTCGAAACCTTCTCCATTTTTCCTGATGTGGGTTTGGAATAGGATCATTCCATTCACACCCAAGTACCCAGAGCTCTTGAAATATAATTTTGCCTACAATGATGACTGGTGCTAAAAGGCCCAGTGGATCGTATGTTCTTGCGATATCAGATAGCTGTTGGCGTTTTGTAATGCGTCCTGTGTTCGAGGTACGCGATATTTTGTATTTGATGGTATCTGACAGGTATTTCCAAAAAATACCCAATACCCTGGTTTCTTTGTCCAATGCTAAGCTACAGTATGCTTCAGACGATGCTTGAGTATCCGAACTGATCTTTTGCAGAAATTCCGTGGAGTTGGAATTCCATTTCCGTAAAGAAAACCCTCCACAGCGCAAGAGCTCTTGAAGTTCGTGTTTCAGATTTCCCGCCTCTGTCACGGTGTCAGCGCCGTGCAAGCAATCGTCCATGTAGAATTATTCGCGTAAAATTTTCGAGGCGCGGGGATATGTAGCGTCTTCTTCCATTGCAAGATAATGGAGAACTTTGATCGTTAAGTATGGGGAGCAATTAAGTCCATATGTCACGGTAAGTAGTCGAAATACTTGGGGTTGGCCCTCTGCATTGGAACAATAAATACGCTGCATATCTATGTCTTAATGACACACCTTGACTTGTCGGTAGCACTTCTCAATTTCGGACATGAAAGCGATTCGGTGCAAACGCCACTTGATGAGGAGTGAGGCGAAATCAGTTTGTAATTTCGGGCCTATATGCAAGCAGTCATTCAATGACACACCAGTGCTATACTTTCGCGACGCGTTGAACACTGTTCGCAGCTTTGTTGTTGAGCTTGATTCCTTGTATACTCCATGGTGAGGAATGTAGCAAGTTGGGTTTGGTTCAACACTCTCCAATACAGGCTGCATGTGGCCGAGCTAGTTGTACTCATCCATGAACTGTTCGTATAATGTTTTGCATATTTGGATCGCGGTGAAGACGATTTTGTTGATACTTGAACAGTCTTCGCGCGTCTTGTTTTGATTCTCCCAATGCGGATAAGTTGGCAAATACTTTGAAAGGATAGCGCACTGAAAAACGTCCAGTGTCATCGCGTTGTGTGGTCTCTGCAAAGTATGCCTCGCAATACAATTCGTCCATTGTCATTTGCAGTGGTGATGCTAAGTCTTCATGCTCACATCTGTTTAACCAATTCGTTTAGCTCAACAGAAGTGTTCGTACACCACTTCGCTTGCAAATGTTTCTGTGTGTTAGAAACTATAGGTCCGTAGACAATCCACCCCAGATGTGTGTTTTGTGTTATAGGTGCGTTATTAGTCGACTGTTTTAGGCCACTGTACGATAGGGAACCATAGATGTCAGCGCCCACTAATACGTCTACTCTTCCAGGTCCAACGAAAGTTGGATCTGCTAATTTAAGATCGCAAAACTCACTGACTGCGTGATGATTGATCGACGATGTGGGAATCATGTGCCCCAATCGTGGTAAAATCAGTGAGATGCCTTTTATATTAAAATCAGGCTCTAGTAAAGAGCGCAAAGTGAATTCAACGAGCCCTTTCGACGTGCCGACAGGTACCTTACCTATGCCTGTAATAGGCACAGCCACCGAGGTTCGAGGCAAGCGTAATTATTGAGCCGCGAACAAATGTATTACTTAGTTGCCTGTGATCCGGGATCAAGTAATGCACGTAGCTTGAGGAAATGACCACTCGGTGATTCAACTCCTATTAGTGCAGTTGCAAGCAAAACGTTGGGTAGATTTTCTGATGAGGGCGGCGAAGCCGGTGGCAGGAAATTATGATTCACCAGCACCGTATTGCCGTTGAAGAAATCGTGAAGGAAAGTGTGGTGCTTTGCAAGTGTATTTTGATGTACAGCTAGTCAGGGCATGTGCCCCCTCAAGCAATTTTCGCACAGGTTGTGGTTGCGAACTAGATTTATTTTCGCTCTCGGTTGGAGTTTACGAAAAGCTAAACAAGCCCGAAGTGCGTGCTTTTACGAACAGCATACACTGATTGAGACTAGTTTGGTGACTGCGGACAGAGTTCGATGTCCTTAATGATGCACCAATGTTGAAGGTTGCTATCAAATTTGGGCAGCTCAATTTTTGGTAGAGTGATATTTGGCTGATGAATTGTGCCAGTAGTCAAAGAGTTGGAGCTGCTGGGTGGTTTGTTAAATAAATTTGATATATCGTCGTTGAGTTCGCCCATCGCTTCACAATAAGCGCTCTCCACGGCAATGAATCGGCTTTCGCTTAATGCGTTGCGACGGCTTTCAATGTTGTCAGACGTTTCTTCCATATTCGCTACATCATCTTTGGCCTGATAATAACGATTCCAATAATCTTGTAGTAACGCTTTTCGAGTACAGAAATATCTATAGGTTTGCTTTTGCTTAGCAGTTTTGCAGGTGTTTATTAAAAAATTAGAAATAAATTTTGCTACGTTTTCCTCGCGTTCAAGTGCCATTTTTTGGTGATTGTAGGTGGTTATATGTACAAAATGTATTACTTACGTTGCAAAAAAGGTGGCGTGATTAAACGGCAATTGTAAAAGCAATCGTAACTCTACTCGGTACGCGAAAAAAAGTGGCGTGATAAATTTATTCTGAGGTTATGACACCAATATGAAAAATTCCAAATTTGCGAAGAGTCAGGTTACCCGCAAGGGATGCCAGAGCTGCTCGGAAACAATGATTTTTCTCCAGCGAAACGTATTCTTATGAACGAAAATAACGAGAAAGCAAAATGCCAAATATAACTCGGTATACAATTTCAGTGTTGGCGAGTGATGCTGACTTAGAGATTACACTGAAGTAACCGGTTGAAGATTCCGAGTAGTAGATAGTTCTAAACAAGGACCATATCCGTCTTCTCCGCATTGACTTTCAACCGGACATTGGATGCCCAGATATGAATATCCCGAAGTGCCCGATCCATCAAAGAGCTAATCGTTGGAAGGCACTTTCCATTTATGACAATTGCAACGTCATCAGCGTAAGCCGTAAGTTTTACGGGCCCCTCATCGAATCGCCTGAGCAGTTGGTAGACGACCAGCGTCCACAGCGAGGTGAAATCACTCCTCCCTGCGGCGTGCCCCTGTCCACTGATTTCGTGGCCTCGTACAATCCCCATTGTGATGTAATATTCCCGCGGTAGGTATGCCTGTCGTAAGAGGCGACTAAAATACCAGATTCAAGGGGCTGTGTAGCGCAACCCTTCAGCGCAATATATAGCTTCTCCAAACCCAATTGTCAACCTCACCTATCCGCGGCGAATTCTGTTTCACTAACCGACGAGGCTCTGGCGACCCTAAGCTCCTCATGGAACTTGGGGGTGGGGAGGGAGGGATGGCCTGAAGGTTTAATGTGGCCATCTAAATCATTCCCGATATGGTCGGACTAGCACCTTAATGGTGCTGTGTTACCGGAGCGTACCGGATCTGTATCTGGAAAAGGACCATCACATTGATAACACTCCCCAAAGCCTTCGGGGAGTAACCTTATCGCTACAACAACAACAACACCATGTAATATTCATGCAATTTACCATGCAGCCGATCCATCTGGTTAAGGCTGGATGTACTTTAATGTAATTAAGACCATCCATAATCGCCCATTTAGAAACATAATTGAAAGCCCCGGCAATGTCCAATAATACTCCTAGAGCATATTCATTATATTCCAGGGCTTTCTCTATGCTTATTACCACCCTATGCCGTGCGGTGTCTACCGACTTGCCTTTGGTGTACGCATGCTGTGTTGTGGAAGCAGCTTTTCATCCACGTAGGACTTTATGTACACATCTATCAGCCTCTCAAAGGTTTTGAGCAGAAATGATGTTAAGTTAATTGGTCTATAGTCTTTGGGATACACGTGACCGATCTTTCCCGCCTTTGGTAGGAAAGCTACACGAGCAGTTCTCCAAGTGTGCGATACATGATTCAGTCTTATGCACCCATCGAATATTATTTTAGGCCATTCCACGACCGCTCTACTTGAAACTTGTAGCATGGCCGGGAATATACCACCTGGGCCCGGCGATTTAAAATTAGAAAACATTTTAACTGCCCATTCGATCTTGGTATCGGTCACCAAGCCACGCACTACCCGCTCCGTGATCGAAGTGTGAGTGCTGTCTGCTGGCTCTTCTAAATCATCTCCCGATGGGAAATGTGTATCGAGAAGCACCTCAAGGGATTCCTCACTATTACGTGACCATTCCCCGTTCTCTTTCTTTATTAGTCCCTGGACTATGTTTCCCCTTGCTAGAACTGTTTTCAACCGTGCTGTTTCGCGGGAGCACTCTATGTCCATACAGAAACTTTTCCATGAGATTCTCTTCGCCCTGGAAATTTCACGCTTGTAGATCCTCAGTAGATCCCGACACGCTTCGATACCCTCGGTCTTTGCTAGCTTAAACCTTTCTTTTATCTGTCTTCTTAGAATACTCAGCTCATTGCTCCACCATGGCGGCTTTGATTTTCCTCTGAATGTTCTTAGAAGGCTTTGTTATAAGCAGTCATAAGCGTCCTTGTTAGGAATTCATTAGACTCCTCCAGTTCCTTCACATTGGCATCCTCTTTGGGTTGTCCCAGTTTTGTTTCTAACTGTTTCTGGAATTTAGTCCAGTTCGTTGTCCTGGGGTTTCTAAAGGTTCCTCCCTTTTCTACACTCTTTAGGTGGATGCTGAAGCTGATATACGCATGGTCGGAGAAGGATGGTCTTTCAAGAACCATCCAATCATAACCTAATATATCACGTTCGGAGCTCAATGTAATATCCAAAACATAGCTGGATGTTGGGCTAATGTATGTAGGGACATTTCCCCTGTTGGCTATCTGCAAATTGGTTTGCAGGAAGTGACAAAATAGAGATTCGCCCCTCTCGTTCGAATCTTCTCCCCACTCATTGTGGTGCGCATTTGCATCCGCGCCTATGACCAACCGCTTTTTGCGCCCTTCGTCCTGTACTAGCCTCTTGCATTCCATCGGTGGAACTTCCGCCAGTATAAATGCCTGCTTATCCTCAGTAGTGTAATTAGGCAGTATATATGAATGCAGCTGTTTTCTTTCCATTACTGCAGCTCGCACCCGTTCTTCCGTTTGCGCGTAGTAAACGCCAAATCAGCGCGCGCTATGTCCGGATACCTTTCCTCCCGATGAGAGCCACGGCTCCTGGATCAGCACCACGTCAAACGAACCCTCCTCAAGGGTTAGGAGGAGTACGCTCGAAGCAACTTTACTGTGTTGGAGGTATATCTGTAGGACTCGTAGCACCATTGGGCTGTTCGTCTCCCTCCAGCAACTTCGTCGTGACGTCGTCGTCGTCCCCTTGCCCTTTTCGTTTGACTGTTGGTCCTCTTCTAACATCTTCGTGGTGGCGTTGGCTACCTCCACCTGTCACTTTTCTCTTAGGCTTTTGAGGTCCTTTTCGACTTCGCCCACTTCTACCGTGTTAGGATTTTTATCCTCGGGACTTCTTTTCCTGAGTCGCATGTAAATTTTGCCTGTACCAAAAGACATTTTGCCAAGTTGCGTGTATAATATATCCTCCGCCTGCTTATTTATTTGGAAGACGTAGAACTGACCTTCCCCCGAAGGCCGAGATACAGTAAGTACCTTCCAATCCTGTGTCGGTATGTTCTGATTCTGATTCTGCGGAAGTCGCAGTCTTCATCACGCATGGTATCCATACCTTAGCTTTTGGTATTATATATTATACCACCCCCGAATCAAAGGTTGGAAGGGGCTTACTTGGTTGTTCCCGCATCATAATAAGCAATTAGCTAATAAGCTCCCTTTCTACAGACCTCCACCTTTCAGTAGTCATCTGTCCGACAGGACTGCTACGATAAACCAGCGCCACAGTCAGTGACTGCTTTGCCATATCACTCATCTTCTCGGCAAAGGCCGGAGTCTTAGTGTTATCTCCCTTTGGCACCTTCGAGAAAGCCGGAGTCTTAGCGTTAAATCCCTTTAGCACATCCGAGAAAGCCGGAGTCTTAGCGTTATACCCTTTGGCTTATCTACTACTTCTGTAGTTGGAACTTCCCTCTGACTCGCAGCTTTCGAGGTAGTTGCTACCTCGCTATTGGGGCCCATTTGTCCTAAAGCTTTGGGCCTTCATGTCTTGTCTATGCGACTGCCCTGCCTGGCGGCTCTGGGACTGGCTCCTTTCTGCCTCTTGAAAGCAGGCTTGTCGCCTTCCGCCGAACGTTGCCTCTTCATTCTGCTATTCGATGCTTCTTCCTGCTAGTACGGGTTGCAGAACCGGGGGTTTCTCGCAGCAAACCTTTTGAACTGCCTTCGACCTACTTCTACCGCCTCTTGGGTCCATTCCAAGCGCTCGATCTCCACTTCTGTTGGGTCGACCACTGCTCCCAGGCATTGGACAATGCTTAGTGCTGCACGGTACTGCGAAAGAGCTCTTTTACTTCCTCTGCTCCGTACCCTTCTCCACTCTTCTACTCCGTTTTCATTTGTGTGGTTTTCCAACACGGAGTTCATTGAATCAGCACTACTCTCGCTCCCCGAGTCCGACGCATCGCTTAATGCGTATTTGTCGTCCTTGGCTTGCGACTCAGACCTCCTCTTATCATCATCCTTATTACAATTAGGTAATTAGTCGTTCATCTTGGTCGTACGACCACCTGCCCGACAAGGCGGGCTCAGCGGTCAAGTATTATATATGGGGAAAGAACCGTCCACCACAGCAGCGCCCCTTACTGTGGTAAGGCCATTAATACTTCCCACTCCGTTCGAATACAACCGAATTTATCCCCTGACTGCAAACCTCAAAATAGGCACGGCCCGGATAACACCCTGGATTACGGGGTTGGCAGTGCTTAGTCCGTAACATCCCGCCGCCCTCCTATGAGACGAAACGGCGTAGATGCCAGTCCTAAACAGCTCCGCCTCATAGTCGAGCGCTATGGAGTTCGGCTAACCCCTCACACCCACGACAAGGTGCCTACCCTAGGGAGGGTTTTAGACTTCAAAGTCTTTAAAAAATTTTCCGTGAGGAAATGTTAGCCGTCTTCGTGAATTTTCTTGACTGGCAGGCAAATTTGTTCCTGCACAAAAGTGAGGTTGTTTAGGTTAGTCTCCTCAATGAGCTGGTCCACAATTTCCTCCATGCCTTTTAGGAGACAGTAACTGAGGCTAATTGGTCAATACGACGAGGGCAGTTTTCCAGGTTTCTCTGTATTTGTTATATAAGTTATCTCCCGTCTCGTGGGAGATGTAAAAAAATTAAAGGTGCGGAGAACTCACTGTCCTCCGATACTTGTGAAATGAAAACAAGGAACGATTTCAGATTAACGTCACAACTTCTTTATTCGTGCCACTTGCACGCTAATCAACTACTGCCCTCAACATACGTTGTAACTTACTTAAATAACTTCTTAGATTAACTAAAATGTTTACATTGCAGTTCCCATGCTTTACCCAGAACTGCTCCCTTGTGTAAACAGGAAATGCTTAGCGTGCGATTCCCATAACTAATGTAAGGTGACCTGATCGATGGTTGCGCGTGTGCCGCGTCAGCGACTTTATTCTGTTGAACTAAATAAGTCACATGCTTAGCAACGTGATCGTAGGGTGTGCCGTATTATGGTACCTATGCGTGTAACTCCTCCCCCTTTAAAGATCTGGGTCTCGTAGATCAAATGTCGAAAAGCGTGAGGGGGAGAAATTTTGTAAGGAGTGATTGCGGCCTTCTGGTGATGATTTAGTACTGACGCTTGTGACTGGCAGGCTAGGATCTGAGCGATAAAATGCAGGTGCAGATTTGCCTTTGGGGGTCCTATTTATGCTAATGTTTCCCGTCCAATGCGTTGGAATTTGAACCGGTGGAAGGTCTAGTTTCTTTGTGTAACATCTCCACAGTGTTCCGGCAATAAGGGCTATTGCGCAAATCGAGATAGCTTCTGTAACGATAGAAAAATTGATTTTTTCATTGACATAGCCTAGATACTTAACATTCTCCATTGTGATGTCGTGGATGTTCTCCAAGTTGACTTTCATGGTATGGTTTTTTATGTTAGAAAGTACGGCTGGGAGGGCGTGTGCGGTAACAGCTTCATTGCTGGAAAATTCCTGATCGCCAATCTTGATTGACTCGTTGTTGAATTGAATTACGTATGTGCCATTAATAGTAATTGTGGCATTGTTGCTCCTTATTATGCCCTGGTAGTTTGAAATGAAAATGGTGTTTTCGTTTACCAGCTCTATACGGGATCCGTTTCGTCTAATAAATTGACAACTAGCAGCCCCACCTTTTAAGAGTCGTGGCAGGCAGCTGTTTTCTTCCAGCGCAATCAAGGACTCGGAGCTGCATACTGTGGATGAGCCGATAACCATGCAATCCTTCGTCAACCCGTATGTCTCCTCTTGATTGACCAGCATTCTGTCGAACGGTAAGTCCACTTGTTTACCAGCGTAGATTCCAGCGCGGGTAATCAGAAGATTGTATTTACTGGCCGTCACTTTCGGCATCGATAGGACGTAGAGTAGAAGTGTCCCGTTTGTGAGGACCGATGGTTGGCCATATTCGATTGCCTCAATTACATTCTGGTATGGGAGGGTTTCTGTTTCGGATAGGATTTGGTTCACTTCGTCTATGTCTAGCAAGTTGGTATTAACAATTCCTCGCTTTGCCAATTGACATGCTCGCACAAATTCATTGACCTCTTCACGAATAAGGACGATGTTGCGAAGTGCGCTTTGCTCGAATTCGATTCCTTCTGTTTCCTTTACTACGTAGTTGGTGCGGTTCACCACTTCTTCAATTCGTTTCAATACTTCTTCGGTGGTTGTGAATAGCTTTCTATTGACCTTATATTGATAGTTGTTGTTCGCTATTATCTGGTTTTGGCTGTGGAGGATGTTATTCCAATCTGTTGCGTCAGGCGATCCTGCCAGCCATTTCCATGCTGACCCAATCCAGTCAATGGATCGGGTGACTCTAGTCTTGCTTGTGCTTCCCATCAACTCTTCGAGTCGTTCGAGTGTTTGGTTGATGTAGTGCTGGGCTAAGAGTTGCTCGTCGGTTCGTTTGATTAGATGACTTGCTAATTTATCCATTTGAGTCACCATCGTGGTGTACTTTTGTAGGTCGATGACGTGTATGAGTTTGAATGAGCCCCCTATGATCCACCCATCCCCGCTCTGGATGGTTATTATTGGGGCCTTGTAGTTGAATATGTGTAGTGCGCTGATGGCTGATGCCAGCAGTGGGAATCTGCAACGCAAGATGTTAATTCTAATTTAATGTAGTTAGTAGTTGTTATGTTCTAAGTACTAAGTTACGGTTATCTATTTCATAAAAAAGAAAAAAATGTTATTGATAGTAGGAAAGTATTATTAGTAAGCAGAATTCTTAAGATTAGATTGATTATCATTAAACTAGCCTTATCGTTTTAGTTTAGGATTTTCGCCTTTCTAGCGATGTTAATTTGTTAATGTGTCGGTGGTTTACAAATTATGATTAGTGGGGAAGATTAAAATAAAATTTAAAAATTTTGCTTTATACTGTTATTACAAAGGGCTTCAAAAATAAAAAGGGAACAAAAAATTAGAAAATTAAAAAGGTGGAAAATTTTGGTTGTCTTTTTTTTGTATCCTTTTTCATTGGATTAATATTTTAATTTTATTTTTATTAGTTTATTTGTGTTTGTTAAAAAAAAAATTTGTTTTATTTTTGCTTAGCGGATTAGGCGCATAAGCTCAAAGTTTTCTTTTTTTCTTTTTCATCTACGGATTAGGCGCAGAGAATTAAATAAATATTTGCTTAGCGGATTAGGCGCATAAGCTCAAATTTTTCTTTTTTCTCCTGGACCAGAGGTGTTAACATTTCTCGAACCAGCTATGGGGAGATCGCCAGAATCCCGTTTGGAAGTAGTGTAGCCATGACTGATACTTTATTGTCTTTTGAAACGATTTCTTTCTTGTATAGAGGTTTTTGCTTCCCCTTTATTTGCTTATCCTTCACGTATATGACGTCATTTTCGTCATAACGCTCCGGTAGCATCCTTTTTATACCTTTCATGAAAATGAAATGGTATATTAATTTCGTCACGAAACCGAAAATTGTAAGTCCTTAAAGGAAAATAGATAGACCCACCATTAAGTATACCGAAATAATCAGGTTGAAGAGCTGAGTTGATTTAGCCATGTCGGTCTGTCCGTCTGTCGTCTGTCCGTCTGTCCGTCTGTCTGTTTGTATGCAAACTAGTCCCTCAATTTTTGAGATATCTTGATAAAATTTGGTGAGCGGGTGTATTTGGGTGTCCGATTAGACATTTGTCGGAACCGACCGGATCGGACCACTATAGCATATATCCTCCATACAACCGATTTTTCAGAAAAAGAGGATTTTTGTAATATCTTACCCAATTTAACAGATTGAAGCTTCAAACTTCACCATATACTTTCGTATATTGCACATATTATTGCCTGAAAAAATTGATGAGATCGGTCGTATATATAGTATATATCCCCCACAACCGATTGTTCAGATAAGGAACTTTTCGTAATTACTGCCCCATTTTAAGAGCTAGAGGCTTCAAATTTCAACGAATGCTTAGGTATATAGCATATATTGTTGTCTGAAAAAATCATAAAGATCGGTGGTATATATAGTATATATTTGGTGGTATATATAGTATATATATATAGTATATATATATATATTTTCGCAAATTTTAGCCCCATTTTAACAGCTAGAAGCTTCAAATTTCACCGAATACTTACGTATATGGCATATATTGTTGTCTGAAAAAATCATAGAGATCGGTTGTATATATAGTATATATCTCATACAACCGATTGTTCAGATAAGAAACTTTGCGCAATTTCTACCCCATTTTAACAGCTATAAACTTCAAATTTCACCGATTGCTTAGGTATATAGCATATATTGTTGTCTGAAAAAATCATAGAGATCGGTTGTATATATAGTATATATCTCATACAACCGATTGTTCAGATAAGAAACTTTGCGCAATTTCTACCCCATTTTAACAGCTATAAACTTCAAATTTCACCGATTGCTTAGGTATATAGCATATATTGTTGTCTGAAAAAATCATAGAGATCGGTTGTATATATAGTATATATCTCATACAACCGATTGTTCAGATAAGAAACTTTTCGCAATTTCTACCCCATTTTAACAGCTATAAACTTCAAATTTCACCGATTGCTTAGGTATATAGCATATATTGTTGTCTGAAAAAATCATAGAGATCGGTTGTATATATAGTATATATCTCATACAACCGATTGTTCAGATAAGAAACTTTTCGCAATTTCTACCCCATTTTAACAGCTATAAACTTCAAATTTCACCGATTGCTTAGGTATATAGCATATATTGTTGTCTGAAAAAATCATAGAGATCGGTTGTATATATAGTATATATCTCATACAACCGATTGTTCAGATAAGAAACTTTTCGCAATTTCTACCCCATTTTAACAGCTATAAGCTTCAAATTTCACCGATTGCTTACGTATATAGCATATATTGTTGTCTGAAAAAATCATAGAGATCGGTTGTATATATAGTATATATCTCATACAACCGATTGTTCAGATAAGAAACTTTTCGCAATTTCTACCCCATTTTAACAGCTATAAGCTTCAAATTTCACCGATTGCTTACGTATATAGCATATATTGTTGTCTGAAAAAATCATAGAGATCGGTTGTATATATAGTATATATCTCATACAACCGATTGTTCAGATAAGAAACTTTGCGCAATTTCTGCCCCGTTTTAACAGCTAGAAGCTTCAAATTTCACAAAATGCTTACGTATATAGCATATATTGTTGTCTGAAAAAATCATAGAGATCGGTGGTATATATATTATATACTTCATATTAACTCTCATTTTTGCCCCTTTTTTACGGCTAGAAGCTTCAAAATTCATCAAATTTCATCAAATAGTTACGTTTACGTCATATATTTTTGAAATACGTGATTCGTAGTCATAGTTTTTACATGCAGACCACAAAAAACGTGAAGCTTTGCATCCTCACACAGATTACCTACCTATTTTTATACCTTTCATGAAAATGAAATGGTATATTAATTTCGTCACGAAACCGAAAATTGTAAGTCCTTAAAGGAAAATAGATAGACCCACCATTAAGTATACCGAAATAATCAGGTTGAAGAGCTGAGTTGATTTAGCTATGTCCGTCTGTCCGTCTGTCTGTTTGTATGCATACTAGTCCCTCAATTTTTGAGATAGCTTGATAAAATTTGGTGAGCGGGTGTATTTGGGTGTCCGATTAGACATTTGTCGGAACCGACCGGATCGGACCACTATAGCATATATCCTCCATACAACCGATTTTTCAGAAAAAGAGGATTTTTGTAATATCTTACCCAATTTAACAGATTGAAGCTTCAAACTTCACCATATACTTTCGTATATTGCGCATATTGTTGCCTGAAAAAATTGATGAGATCGGTCGTATATATAGTATATATCCCCCACAACCGATTGTTCAGATAAGGAACTTTTCGTAATTACTGCCCCATTTTAAGATCTAGAGGCTTCAAATTTCAGCGAATGCTTAGGTATATAGCATATATTGTTGTCTGAAAAAATCATAAAGATCGGTGGTATATATAGTATATATTTGGTGGTATATATAGTATATATATATAGTATATATATATATATTTTCGCAAATTTTAGCCCCATTTTAACAGCTAGAAGCTTCAAATTTCACCGAATGCTTACGTATATAGCATATATTGTTGTCTGAAAAAATCATAGAGATCGATTGTATATATAGTATATATCTCATACAACCGATTGTTCAGATAAGAAACTTTTCGCAATTTCTACCCCATTTTAACAGCTATAAACTTCAAATTTCACCGATTGCTTAGGTATATAGCATATATTGTTGTCTGAAAAAATCATACGAGATCGGTTGTATATATAGTATATATATCATACAACCGATTGTTCAGATAAGAAACTTTTCGCAATTTCTACCCCATTTTAACAGCTATAAGCTTCAAATTTCACCGATTGCTTACGTATATAGCATATATTGTTGTCTGAAAAAATCATAGAGGTCGGTTGTATATATAGTATATATCTCATACAACCGATTGTTCAGATAAGAAACTTTTCGCAATTTCTACCCCATTTTAACAGCTAGAAGCTTCAAATTTCACCAAATGCTTAAGTATATAGCATATATTGTTGTCTGAAAAAATTATAGAGGTCGGTTGTATATATAGTATATATCTCATACAACCGATTGTTCAGATAAGAAACTTTTCGCAATTTCTACCCCATTTTAGCAGCTAGAAGCTTCAAATTTCACAAAATGCTTACGTATATAGCATGTATTGTTGTCTGAAAAAATCATAGAGATCGGTGGTATATATATTATATACTTCATATAAACTCTCATTTTTGCCCCTTTTTTACGGCTAGAAGCTTCAAAATTCATCAAATTTCATCAAATAGTTACGTTTACGTCATATATTTTTGAAATACGTGATTCGTAGTCATAGTTTTTACATGCAGACCACAAAAAACGTGAAGCTTTGCATCCTCACACAGATTACCTTCCTATTTTTTATTTTATATTTATCTTAAAAATCGTTAAGGAATGCAGATCTGTTCACTATATATTTCTTATCTTATACATCCGATTATTACGAACGGGATAAGATTATTGTTCAGCCCCATTCATGAAAGGTATGAAGTCTTCGGCACAGCCGAAGACAGTCCCGTTCTTACTTGTTTTATTGTGTCTTTTTAACTGAGCCATTTGCTTTTCCCTCAATAGTGCTTTAATTTGGCTATTCATTTTTCTGCTCTGGTCAAGGAGTTCTTGGAAGTTGGAGGCTTGTGAGCGATTAAAAAATATGTCTGTTGGTCTTTTGTTCGTTACCGAGTGGACTGAATTATTATAGCGATCTACAGCTATGATAACAAGTTCCTTGGTCCTGAGGGCTTCAGTCTCCGCCTTTAAGCATCTAAAAATTTCAAGTAACGTAGAGTGAAATCTCTCGATTTGGCCGTTCACCCCGCTCCTCTGAGTTGGGGTGCGGTAAAGCTGAATTCCTAGAGATTCTAACAAGCTTTGTATAACAGGGCTAATCAATCCGCGTTCGTTATCAGTGACTAAAATTCTAGGGGTGGTGAAATAGTGCAGAAGTTTCACTATTTTTTGCCTAAGGTGCAGGGTTCCTTTGTTTCTGATGTGAAAAAGCTTTGCGAATTTAGAAAATTTATCGATGCAACTCAAAAATTTTTCCCCTTGAATTTCGAATATATCTAAGTGAAGGATCTCGCATGGTCGCGATGGGATTGGTGTAGCCTGTAATTCTGGCCTATGGGGGTGCCTGTCGTACTTACTGAGTCTACACGTCTCACAAGCCAGTACATATTTCCTAATTTGACTGCTCATCTTGGGAAAATAGCAACGCTCAAGAAGTTGTTTCCTATTCTCCGTGGCATTACGGTGAGCCCTCTTGTGCTCCTTTGCTATTGCTTCACACACACTATCTGGATTTCTTAAGTCCTCCACAAGGGTTTGCGCTATTCGTACCTTATAGTTGGTAAAATGGTCTAAATAAACTCTCTGTAATAGACCTAACTGATCTTCCGGTATTTTGATACCATTGATGACATTTGGGCACAGTTTTTCTTTCAAGATGCTAATTAGTTCGTTTTCACTAATGTTTTCTATCCCTACGTAGTGGCGTGAGTGTCCAGGGTGCGGTTCTTCGTAGATTTGAAGTCTGCCCCCGAACACAATTTGGTTTCTGAAAACATTTAGTGGTACTTCCACGAACGGGATCAGGTCTGTGTTATCCTGTTCTGCGCTATGGACTGTATCGGAATCTGATCCCATGGTTGCATTCTGACTACCGACCTCGGATGTGGGCGGCATTGAATCCGTCAATTGGTTTACTTGGGTTTTTAGACGAGAAAGGGCATCAGCCACGACGTTAGATTTTCCGGGTTTGTAGATAAGTTCATAATTGTACTCTTCGATCCGGGCTTTCCATCGCTTCAGCTTAGCATTGTAGTTGCGATTGCTGAGGGAGAAAGTTAGTGGTTGGTGGTCGGTGAATATACGTATTTTCCTGGCACCATACAAGTAATTTCGCAGATTGTCTAAGACCCAAACGATGGCGAGCATCTCTTTTTCATTTGTAGCGTACCCTTCCTCTGTGGTTGTTAAGCTTCTCGATATAAACGCAATTGGATTGTCTCTACCATCATAGTCCTGCGACAATACCGCGCCAAAAGCGTAGTCTGAGGCGTCTGTTGTTAAGTTAAAGGTTTTTTCGAAGTTGGGAAGTGTTAGGACTTCTGAGGTTGTCAACATTTCCTTAAGGTCATCGAATGCCCTAAGGGCGTCCCTGTCTAGTGATATTGGCACTTTTTTGGACTGCGTAGCCTTAACTTGTGCGTGTTCACCCCTTGTGAGGTTAGTGAGCGGTTTCGCGATTTTGGCGTAGTCCCGAATAAATTTCCTATAGTAAGAAGTTAAACCTAAAAAACTTTTGAGCTCTTTTAGATTTGAGGGTGGCAACAGATTTCTTATCGAATTTATTTTCTTAGGATCCGGCAGGATTCCTTCGGAGGTTACTATATAACCCAGAAATTCAACGCTTCTTTTTAAAAACTGTGTTTTTTTGAGGTTAACTTTGAGTCCCGCGTCTAGTAGTCTAAAAAGAATTGTTTCGATGTCCTCCAAATGGGTGGCCTCGTCCTTGCTGAAGATAATTATATCGTCGATATATACAAAACAAATTCGACCTATAAATTCTTTGAGGACATCGTCTATCATTCTTTGGAAGATAGAGGGCGCATTCTTTAGCCCGAAAGGAAGTCGCAGGAATTCATATTTTCCATTCATGGTGGAAAATGCTGTTTTAGGGATGTCACACTTTTTCATTGGGATTTGATGGAATCCTGACGTTAAATCCAGTGTGGTAAAATATTTGGCTTCGCCAAGGCTGGCAATAGTCCCGTTGATGTCCGGGATGGGATATGTATCGGGAATCGTTACGGCGTTTAACCTTTTAAAATCAATGACCATCCGGTATTTCTTTTCTTCATCCGAGCCGGATTTCTTTGGGACAATCCATAGGGGGGAGTTATAGGGACTCTTTGACGGACGGATGATGCCTTGTGAAAGCAGTTCTTGAATTTGTCTTTCGACCTCTCCACGCATATTGACGGGGTAGGGAGAGCTTTTGGTGTAAATGGGGTTTTCGGTTACTGTTTTTATCTCAGCCTGGAGGTTGGTTTGAATTTCCGTGGATTGGTCGACTGGACCGAATAAAGTTTCGTACTTTTCTAGTATTCCATATAGCTTGCTTTTCGTATGTTCGGTGACATAGTTGTCAAGGGGGATGACTATATTAATGGAGTTAACTTGTTGCGCAGTCTTTCGCTTAAGAGGCAGAAGGATGTCTGGTTTAAGGATGAGGGTATTGAGTTCCCTATCTAACACCGCTTTAATTTCTGAGAGAGTATCATCCCCTATTATCCCGTCAAATGATTCTAGATCGGGAAGGACAAAGAATGTAGTCGGCAGATCCCTACCAACAAACAGAAAAAAGTTTCCGCAAACCTTCTTGTCGATTTTGATTCTACCCCCCGCCGAGATTACATGGAATGGTTTTTCCACTGGGGTAGTGTTTAAGGCTACGCGCTCGCTAATGTAGTTTTTATTTGCGCCGGTGTCAACTAAGAACTCTAATATACCTTGACCTTGAGTGACGTACTCTAAATATGGTACGCCGGACACGAGGCTCCCATTGTAAAATTTAGTTGGTCAATTGTTGAATCTTTTTGTTCATTGGAGGCATCTTCTCCCTCCTTTTCGTCTACGGCCACCAGATGAAACAATTTTTGTTTCTTGTTTGTTTCGTTGTTTGAAAATTTTGTTGGAAACTGACTTTTCCTTGGCCCGTCGTACCTAGAGAACCTGGAATTTCCTGTCTGGCGGGTTTGAGAGGATGCACCGGCATCCGCTCTTAAAGCCGTGGGGGGTCACTGTTGTTGCGCCAGCTTTGCGCAGATTGGTGGCTATTCCTGGTTTGCCCTGACCTGGCGTATGGGGAGTTGAATCCCATCTGATTTTGATGTCGGTCTATAAAGCTCCCATTGGAGTGGGTTGCATTGTTGTACCTTGAATGGTTCGGGGCTGGATTCTGCGGTGTGCCAGAGTAGTCTGTGCTGCCGCGAGGAAAATAACGCTGTGATGGAGTTTGGTACGAATCGCCGAACATTCGGCCACTTCTGTTTAATACCTGTGGGGGGCGGTAAATAGCGTTTCGCCGATCCACGTTCATGAACATGAGGCATGACGAATATGCCTCAGGTAAGGATTTTGGCTTCTGCATAAGAAGCAAGGTCGGCAAGTCGCCGTTTAGCCCCCTGATGAAGACATTCAAGGCTCTTCGTCTATGTGCCTCGGCCAATGCCTTAACCGTTTCTGTGTGCACATATTTATCAGTTCTTATTGTATTTATCATGAGTGACAATTGTTTGTTTATTTGGGCATAGAATTCGGACAACTTTTGCCGCCCCTGGGTCATGAGGGTAAGTTGCTGATCAAGGGTTTCGATATCCCTAACGTCCGCATAATGCAAGGAGAGAATCTCCTTGATTTTCTTCCAATCCGAATCTAAAATATTGTGAGACACCAAGGCGGCATCTGGCGCTCCCCTAATCTTGCATCTTATGTGCCTTAAAATTGCCCTATATATTGGCTTTTGCCGAACGGGCTTATAATCACTTAAAACCTGCTCTACACTATAGATCCAGGAGGTATAGTGCTCCCGAGATCCATCAAACACTTGAAGTTCTTTCACACAATCTGGTAACCTTGCTATTTCTTTGAGGTCCTCCTCCGTCTGAGGAGTCACAAGAGGCTCTTCTACTGGTGTTGCCTCACTATCGACAGATTGCCGATGAACCTCTTCTACCCTACTTTCTAGTCTCTCTAGGGTTTGGCTAAGTCCTTGTATG
Source organism: Eurosta solidaginis (assembly GCF_040869045.1). Lineage (NCBI taxonomy): Eukaryota > Metazoa > Arthropoda > Insecta > Diptera > Tephritidae > Eurosta > Eurosta solidaginis. The sequence continues at coordinate 69,086,105 of NC_090321.1, forward strand.
GACTCGTCAGCGTTCGTCAATTCTACGCTTTTGAGGCGTTCCTCGAATCTCCTCAGCTGAGCGAGGATGGCGTTCACGGCGCCATTCATTTCAGTCAGCGACTTCTTCATTTTGTCGGCGTTCATGATTAGGTATGCTGAAAAGATAAGAACTGTAAGAAAATATACGTGTGACCTACACAATCCAATGTCTCATTTGAGGATTCTTGTCGCGTTTAGATTGGAGAATTTTCAATTTTCTCTCTTCCTCTTTCACTTTTCCCTGTTAGATTGGGGAATTTTCAATTTTATCTATTTTTCTTGCACTTTTCACTGTTAGGTTGGAAAATTTTCAATTTTCTCTCTTTCTCTTTCACTTTTCCCTGTTAGATTGGGGAATTTTAAATTGTTTTCTATTTTCCTTGCACTTTTCACTGTTAGATTGGAGAATTTTCAATTTTTTTTTTTGTGCACTTTCCACTTAACACACGCGACGCGAACCCTGTACTCCGAAGCTCGGGCGCCAGTTATCTCCCGTCTCGTGGGAGATGTAAAAAAATTAAAGGTGCGGAGAACTCACTGTCCTCCGATACTTGTGAAATGAAAACAAGGAACGATTTCAGATTAACGTCACAACTTCTTTATTCGTGCCACTTGCACGCTAATCAACTACTGCCCTCAACATACGTTGTAACTTACTTAAATAACTTCTTAGATTAACTAAAATGTTTACATTGCAGTTCCCATGCTTTACCCAGAACTGCTCGCTTGTGTAAACAGGAAATGCTTAGCGTGCGATTCCCATAACTAATGTAAGGTGACCTGATCGATGGTTGCGCGTGTGACGCGTCAGCGACTTTATTATGTTGAACTAAATAAGTCACATGCTTAGCAACGTGATCGTAGGGTGTGCCGTATTATGGTACCTATGCGTGTAACTTATATATAGACTACTTTTAACCTCTGTGCATCTGTTTCGAGTGTAGCCGATCCGGAGATATGCCTTATATATCATGGATAAGGCTGGTGCTATACGGCTTATTCCCTGATGTAACAGGCAAGAATGGAGCTCATTCGGTCCTGGTGACTTGAATGCGCTGAAAGTAGACAAAGCTCAGGCTAGACTAGGCTAGGCGTCTTTGCATGAATTTGAATGATTTAATAAGTATGCAGTATATTTTTGCAATTATTATTTGAATGTATTTAAGTCGCCTTAAGTTTTTTCATCAACTCCTTGTGTTGCTGTGGAAATATTTTATATTTTTTTTCATCATTAAGGCCATTGAAATTTTAATTAGGCATTTAAATGCGTGCGAACATAATAACAGTTTGGAAACAAATAAAACTAATTAAGTTTACGCTTTGTTCTTTTCATAAAAACATAAAGCTAATATAAGAAGAAATTTCTACAGAAATATCATTTTAAAAAGCTGTATAAATATTTGTCATCATTAAAGCCATTGAAATTTTAATAAGCCACTTCAAACCCAAAATTTACTCAAGGTCGAGGAAAAAAAATTCCTTTGTATAAATTGTTTTAACTTAAATTATTAACTATTGTTCAAATTCTTGAAATCTAGAAGAAAACTTTTTTTTTTTATAGCGCCCACCAAATTGAGATCGGTGTAGTTTATACTTAAAAAGTGGTGAAAATTGTAATAAAATAAAATGAATTTACGCCATTTCTTCGCGCTCGTGTTGTTGATATTTAGCTCCATTTCGACTTATACGAGGTCTGAATTTCGCATTGTAGAGGGCCTTCCTTTGGAGATTGAGTCAAGCCCATATTTGGTGTCAATATATTATAGTGGCAAAAATCGTTGCGTCGGTTTATTGGTCACTTTGCAGAAGGTGGTTACAGCAGCGATTTGTGTGAAAAATTCAGTAAAAAGCGAATTTTTTGTTGTAGCTGGTGTAACGGAATTATGAGATATACCCTTTGGCCAAACTAACAGTGTGGCCGATATACATGTCCCATATGATTATGATCCCGAAACATATCATACGGATATAGCTTTGATGATATTGAAACAATCGTTTGAAGAGAGTAATAAAATAAATACAATCCAATTTTGCGGAATTGATGAATTAAAAGAGGGCATGGAAATTCGAATTAGTGGATGGGGTTGGACAATTCCACATTATGGGCAGACTTCGAATATACTCCAAACTGCTCTCTTGAAAATAATCTCACCTCCTGTGTGTGCCAAATGTTATAAGAAATTAGGGAAACCTTTCACAAACCCAATGATTTGTGCTGCGCGTTTTAGTTCTGATGTGTGCAATAAAGATTTTGGGGCACCGGGCGTGGTGAATGGAAAACTTTGTGCCGTGGCATCACATCATGCGGATTGTTCGAGCACACTCTATCCGAGTATTTATACATCTTTAAGTAATGAATTAGTTAAAGACTTTTTAGATCGAGCAATGAAATACTAATTGCAGGGCGTTGTTATAAAGTTCCTTCTTTAATGAGTAGAACATGAGATAAAAAGAAAATTGCGGAATAATTTCTTTAAGGCCCTGGCAAACTCTGTATAAAACAGCTGATGCTAGCAACCTTATTTATTTATTTTTTTTATTTGGATCAAAGTCGACGCAAACACAAAGAGGTCGACTACTAATGTAAATATTAACATGAATTAATGTTACAATTTAAAATAATTAAATACAAATTTATAAATTAAACAAACATTCAAAGCTGATGCAGTTATACAAGTTGTTGTAGTGCAAGCACCAGTTACGCAGTTACGATTAGTTTTGGCAAAATTTTGCCGGCATAGAGGCACAAAGTGCCTGGACATTCCACGAGGAACAGGAAAATTGAGTCGACTAACAAGATCAGAGGAGTCAATCCCGCCCATAATGTGCTTATGAATGAACATTACCCCGAGTAAAGTTCTTCGATTTTTTTTAAGACCACGTAGTGCAAATATAATGAAATCAATATATTATGTTATTGACGCCATAGCATAACGTCTTATTGATAACCATACTGCAGCTAAGCATTTTGTTTTTGGTTGAAGTACATAGCTGAGCCTAGCCTACAGTGGCGTAACAATAGGGTGGCAGGGCTGGCAAAATGCGACGGGCCCCAGCCCAAGAAGCCGCGAGCTCAAAATTATTTTTTTACATTGTACTTGAGTATTTAATTTTATTTGAAAAGTATAATTTTTTAATGTATAATGGAACGATTTTCCGTCATCCCTTGTCAAATTTGGTTTCGAGACAAACCGGCGTTGTGCCATCATCAGTGTCGAGTTTCGCTCTGATCTGTTGTTGTCGTTTATCCTATATTTATAGCACGTAGGTACATGAGCAGGTATTGTCAAAATTGATGCTTGTGTATATTATTATTATTATTTTATTTATTACGGCCAAAAAAGCCTAATTCATTGTATAGTACAATTTACAAAATTCATAATTGTTTCTTAAAACTATTTCATTAAAAAGAAATGAGTATATTCATTGTTTAACTGGTATTAAATATTTAAATTTTTACAATATAGAAATAGTTTTTCTTTAAACTTAACAGCGTTTTCACAGTCTTTTATCTCTGCTGGCAGTTCATTATACATTTAGTCTACGTATTCTAAGGTCTTTTTTTCGAACTCGGTTCTTACTTTGGGCAGTCTTAAATTTCTGCTACTCCTAGTTCCATAGTTATGGATCTCATGATTGTACTGTATCCTATCACTCAGATAATTTGGTAACATTCCCTGTGTTATGTAATGTATAAACTTCAAAGAGTAATAACAGATTAATTGTTTAATACTAAGCCAATTTAACATAGGAAGCATAATACTTTTTGACGTTCTATAAGAGCATTTTAGTATCAAACGCATTGCTTTGTTTTGCTGTATTTGGAGCTTATTAATTAACGTATCATTTGTTACTAGTAGTATTGATGGGCAGTAAATAAAATGTGGTTCTACAATTGATCTATATACTAATATTTTGTGATGTTGGCTAATAAGCTTACATGTTCGATACATAAATCCTATTTTCTGTGCAATTTTCCTCTCTAAATGATTCATGTGTTCTGTGAAACTTAGTTTCTCATCAATTATTACACCTAGGTACTTCATTTGATCTACTCTTTCAATTGTATTGGTTTTTATTTTCAGACTAGATAGGATTAAGTTATTATGGTTCTTGTTAAATATCATATACTTAGTTTTATCAATATTAAGTTTTAGCTTTCTACTGCATAGCCACTTAAATAAATTATTTAAGTCTTCTTGTATTTTCATGACAGCGCAATCTACATTTTTGTCACTAATGCTAACTAATGCATCATCCGCAAAAAGACTTATTTTACAATTTCTCAAGCAAGATTTTATATCATTGATGTAAATTATAAACAATATCGGAGCAAGTACTGAGCCTTGTGGTAGCCCAATGTTAACATCAACAACCAATGAAACTGCGTCTCCAATTACCGTCCTCTGCTTTCTGTTACTCAGGTAACTACGAAACCATTCCATAGCTTTTCCCTTGATCCCAATTTTATCCATTAACTTCAGCAATTCATTTCGATCGATTGTTTCAAACGCCCTCTTTAAGTCTAAGAAGCAAGATACTACTACCTTTTTATCAGCAACAGCCTCTTTCCACTCTGCAATTACCATATTCAATGCTGTTTCGCAGGAGTGGCTTTTCCTGAAGCCTGATTGCTCTGGTATGATTATATTATGATCGTCTAGGTATGCTACTAGTTTCTTTTTCAGCACTGTTTCCATAATTTTTTCATCAATAGGTAGGGTATTAATCGGATGCAGCTCGTCAGGTTTCATTGTATTTTTTACTTTTGCCACTGGTATTATTGTGGATATCTTCCAGCAGCTGGGAACAATGCCACTATCAAACGATTCGTTTATAATGTCATTATATAAGTGTGCAATGTACACCATAGAGTCCTTGATAACACCCTCTGATAATAGGTTTTTACCGCCATATTTGTTTTTAAATGATTTTGTTATGTTCATTATATCTTCTAACTCGATAGTGGTGAGCTCAAATGTTGCTACCGAGTTGGTTGTTTCACTTTCATCAACAAGTTCAATTGTTTCAATACTATCATTGATTTGAATTATGCTCTGGACAAAGTAACAATTCAAGACATTAGCTATATCGTTGCTATTTTCTAGACATTCACCGTTAAATACTATTTTTTTAATATGTTCTTAATTATCTGCAAGTTCCACACCATCTTTCAAACATTTCCACATGGATTTCATATTTCCTTTATTGATAATCACTCGATCTTCCATGTATTTCTTCTTTTTAAGTATTATAGTTTTTTTATATATTTTTTTAACGGCATTATGATCATCTCAATGACCTGTGCTAATCGCAATTTTATATAATTCAAATTTTCTTTTATGTAGTACTGTTAGTTAACGGTCGTACCACTTATTTCGCAATTTTATATTGATCCTCTTCTCGTATGTCAACGTTTGCATGGCTTCATACAAGATATAATTCAAAGCCTGGACCCTATTTTCTAACACTATATTAGATATAGAACTTATATCACATATCCGCAGCAGATTTATCAGGTTCTCCGCGCTGTAGTTCTCCCAACAGACGGCATTAGCATATTTTCTCATTCTGCAATATTTTATATTCGCTGGCACATTCAATTTTGATCTGGTCATTATTGGCAAATAGTAGGTCAATTTTTGTAGCTGAGTGCTCCGTTACTCTCGTATTAAAATCAATTTTTTGTACCATGGCCATTTTTGCAAACACACTTCTAAGTTGGTTAGAGTGGATGGTATATTCATGTTCACGATCTCATTTAAATATTTAACAAAATCTGCATCGCTGCTACTAGGTGAGTGGTAGATTACTCCAAATATCCACTTTAGAGCGCATTTTTTAATTTTTATAATAATACACCATATGTTCATGTCGAAAGACTTATTGCATATAACGTTGAATTCTACTTGTTCATGTATATAAAATAACACACCACCCGTGTGCCTACCGTGTGCATCACAACGGATTAATTTATATGTAGAAATATTTAACTCGGATTCCATTATATTATCTGTTGTACAGGTTTCGGAGCACACTACTAAGGCAGGTTATTTAACTTCCATAAGACGTTCTAGTTCTACTTTATTTGAAACAATACTATTAATATTAAGATATATGCACTGCAGTATACAGCCTTCCTTAGTACGTGTAGTATACGCTTTAGTTTTCCGTGATATAGTCACATTTATTTGGTTTGTTGCTAGTATCCCATATGTTTTTTCCTAACATTCAGCTTCTGCTGATATACAGGGCAAAATCTATCCATAGTCTCGTGGTTTATATCTAGTCCCATATTCAGATCTTTGTTTGCTCTAATGCAGTTGATTCATTTATTAATTGCTGTCTCATTGCATTCTTTGGAAAAATGTGCGCCATGACATTTAGTGTACACTTCCGTTTCTTTACAGTCTTTAGCTTTATGATTGAAACCTTTGCACTTAAAACAACACAAAACCTGCACTACATCATATACTCGGCAACGTTCCCAACCTACATTAAGCCTCTCTCCAGCTAGTACATTTGCGAACGCTTCAATATTCATTTATATCACAGCATTATAATAGTTTTTCGTGTTCTTTTTCACTTAATATTGCTTAACAATTTTGATGTCCGTTTCACTTAAATAAATGTTTTGTCGTTTAATTCTTTGCACCAGTTCCTCGTCGCTATATTTAAAATGTATACCAGTCACCATGACTGCTGATTTCACTTTTTTGGGAATCTTAACCTCATAGTTATTTCCCAGATTATTCTCAATGGCATTTTTTATTTTGTCACGCTCATGGTCATTTTTGCTTTCAACAATAACAACTCCGCATTGCCTTGCTACTATATTAGTTATTTGCAGCCCTTTAGGGTCAACTTTCGAGTTTAGGTCGGTTTTAGTTATTTCTATATTTTGCCTTTTATTCGGCTTGACAATTAAGGGATGATTCTTTCTAATGTCTGGCAACACTTCTTTTTTTATACTCAGTTGCGCAGAGCTCACAGAGTATATTCAGTTTGATTGGATAACGGTTGGTTGTACATATATAAAGGAATCGAGATAGATATAGACTTCCATATATCAAAATAATCAGGATCGAAAAAAAATTTGATTGAGCCATGTCCGTCCGTCCGTTAACACGATAACTTGAGTAAATTTTGAGGTATCTTGATGAAATTTGGTATGTAGGTTCCTGAGCACTCATCTCAGATCGCTATTTAAAATGAACGATATCGGACTATAACCACGCCCACTTTTTCGATATCGAAAATTTCGAAAAATCGAAAAAGTGCGATAATTCATTACAAAAGACCGATAAAGCGACGAAACTTGGTAGATGAGTTGAACTTATGACGCAAAATATAAAATTAGTAAAATTTTGGACAATGGGCGTGGCACCGCCCACTTTTTAAAGAAGGTAATTTAAAATTTTGCAAACTGTAATTTGGCAGTCGTTGAAGATATCATGATGAAATTTGGCAGGAACGTTACTCTTATTACTGCATGTACGCTTAATAAAAATTAGCAAAATCGGAGAAGGACCACGCCCACTTTAAAAAAAAAATTTTTTTAAAGTAAAATTTTAACAAAAAATTTAATATCTTTACAGTATATAAGTAAATTATGTCAAGATTCAACTCCAGTAATGATATGGTGCAACAAAATACAAAAATAAAAGAAAATTTAAAAATGGGCTTGGCTCCGCCCTTTTTCATTTAATTTGTCTAGGATACTTTTAATGCCATAAATCGAACAAAAATTAACCAATCCTTTTGAAATTTGGTAGGGGCATAGATTTTATGGCGTTAACTGTTTTCTGTGAAAATGGGCGAAATCGATTGATGCCACGCCCAGTTTTTATACACAGTCGTCCGTCTGTCCTTCCGCATGGCCGTTAACACGATAACTTGAGCAAAAATCGATATATCTTTACTAAACTTTCTTCTTTTTAAGTATTATAGTTTTTTTATATATTTTTTTAACGGCATTATGATCATCTCAATGACCTGTGCTAATCGCAATTTTATATAATTCAAATTTTCTTTTATGTAGTACTGTTAGTTAACGGTCGTACCACTTATTTCGCAATTTTATATTGATCCTCTTCTCGTATGTCAACGTTTGCATGGCTTCATACAAGATATAATTCAAAGCCTGGACCCTATTTTCTAACACTATATTAGATATAGAACTTATATCACATATCCGCAGCAGATTTATCAGGTTCTCCGCGCTGTAGTTCTCCCAACAGACGGCATTAGCATATTTTCTCATTCTGCAATATTTTATATTCGCTGGCACATTCAATTTTGATCTGGTCATTATTGGCAAATAGTAGGTCAATTTTTGTAGCTGAGTGCTCCGTTACTCTCGTATTAAAATCAATTTTTTGTACCATGGCCATTTTTGCAAACACACTTCTAAGTTGGTTAGAGTGGATGGTATATTCATGTTCACGATCTCATTTAAATATTTAACAAAATCTGCATCGCTGCTACTAGGTGAGTGGTAGATTACTCCAAATATCCACTTTAGAGCGCATTTTTTAATTTTTATAATAATACACCATATGTTCATGTCGAAAGACTTATTGCATATAACGTTGAATTCTACTTGTTCATGTATATAAAATAACACACCACCCGTGTGCCTACCGTGTGCATCACAACGGATTAATTTATATGTAGAAATATTTAACTCGGATTCCATTATATTATCTGTTGTACAGGTTTCGGAGCACACTACTAAGGCAGGTTATTTAACTTCCATAAGACGTTCTAGTTCTACTTTATTTGAAACAATACTATTAATATTAAGATATATGCACTGCAGTATACAGCCTTCCTTAGTACGTGTAGTATACGCTTTAGTTTTCCGTGATATAGTCACATTTATTTGGTTTGTTGCTAGTATCCCATATGTTTTTTCCTAACATTCAGCTTCTGCTGATATACAGGGCAAAATCTATCCATAGTCTCGTGGTTTATATCTAGTCCCATATTCAGATCTTTGTTTGCTCTAATGCAGTTGATTCATTTATTAATTGCTGTCTCATTGCATTCTTTGGAAAAATGTGCGCCATGACATTTAGTGTACACTTCCGTTTCTTTACAGTCTTTAGCTTTATGATTGAAACCTTTGCACTTAAAACAACACAAAACCTGCACTACATCATATACTCGGCAACGTTCCCAACCTACATTAAGCCTCTCTCCAGCTAGTACATTTGCGAACGCTTCAATATTCATTTATATCACAGCATTATAATAGTTTTTCGTGTTCTTTTTCACTTAATATTGCTTAACAATTTTGATGTCCGTTTCACTTAAATAAATGTTTTGTCGTTTAATTCTTTGCACCAGTTCCTCGTCGCTATATTTAAAATGTATACCAGTCACCATGACTGCTGATTTCACTTTTTTGGGAATCTTAACCTCATAGTTATTTCCCAGATTATTCTCAATGGCATTTTTTATTTTGTCACGCTCATGGTCATTTTTGCTTTCAACAATAACAACTCCGCATTGCCTTGCTACTATATTAGTTATTTGCAGCCCTTTAGGGTCAACTTTCGAGTTTAGGTCGGTTTTAGTTATTTCTATATTTTGCCTTTTATTCGGCTTGACAATTAAGGGATGATTCTTTCTAATGTCTGGCAACACTTCTTTTTTTATACTCAGTTGCGCAGAGCTCACAGAGTATATTCAGTTTGATTGGATAACGGTTGGTTGTACATATATAAAGGAATCGAGATAGATATAGACTTCCATATATCAAAATAATCAGGATCGAAAAAAAATTTGATTGAGCCATGTCCGTCCGTCCGTTAACACGATAACTTGAGTAAATTTTGAGGTATCTTGATGAAATTTGGTATGTAGGTTCCTGAGCACTCATCTCAGATCGCTATTTAAAATGAACGATATCGGACTATAACCACGCCCACTTTTTCGATATCGAAAATTTCGAAAAATCGAAAAAGTGCGATAATTCATTACAAAAGACCGATAAAGCGACGAAACTTGGTAGATGAGTTGAACTTATGACGCAAAATATAAAATTAGTAAAATTTTGGACAATGGGCGTGGCACCGCCCACTTTTTAAAGAAGGTAATTTAAAATTTTGCAAACTGTAATTTGGCAGTCGTTGAAGATATCATGATGAAATTTGGCAGGAACGTTACTCTTATTACTGCATGTACGCTTAATAAAAATTAGCAAAATCGGAGAAGGACCACGCCCACTTTAAAAAAAAAATTTTTTTAAAGTAAAATTTTAACAAAAAATTTAATATCTTTACAGTATATAAGTAAATTATGTCAAGATTCAACTCCAGTAATGATATGGTGCAACAAAATACAAAAATAAAAGAAAATTTAAAAATGGGCTTGGCTCCGCCCTTTTTCATTTAATTTGTCTAGGATACTTTTAATGCCATAAATCGAACAAAAATTAACCAATCCTTTTGAAATTTGGTAGGGGCATAGATTTTATGGCGTTAACTGTTTTCTGTGAAAATGGGCGAAATCGATTGATGCCACGCCCAGTTTTTATACACAGTCGTCCGTCTGTCCTTCCGCATGGCCGTTAACACGATAACTTGAGCAAAAATCGATATATCTTTACTAAACTCAGTTCACGTACTTATCTGAACCCACTTTACCTTGGTATGAAAAATGAACGAAATCCGACTATGACCACGCACACTTTTTCGATATCGAAAATTGCGAAAAATGAAAAAAATGCCATAATTCTATACCAAATACGAAAAAAGGGATGAAACATGGTAAGGTAATTAGATTGTTTTATTGACCCGAAATATAACTTTAGAAAAAACTTTATAAAATGGTTGTGACACCTACCATATTAAGTAGAAGAAAATGAAAAAGTTCTGCAGGGCGAAATAAAACACCCTTAAAATCTTGCCAGGTATTACATATATAAATAAATTAGCGGTATCCAACCGATAATGTTCTGGGTCACCCTAGTCCACATTTTGGTCGATATCTGGAAAACGCCTTCACATATACAACTACCACCACTCCCATTTAAAACTCTCATTAATACCTTTAATTTGATACCCATATCGTACAAACTCATTCTAGAGTCACCCCTGGTCCACCTTTATGGCGATATCTCGAAAAGGCGTCCACCTATAGAACTAAGCCCCACACCCTTTTAAAATACTCATTAACACCTTTCTTTTGATACCCATATTGTACAAACAAATTCTAGGGTCACCCCTGCTCCACCTTTATGGCGATATCTCGAAACGGCGTCCACCTATGGAACTAAGGAATACTCCCTTTTAAAATACTCATTATCACCTTTCTTTTGATGCCCATATTGTACAAACAAATTCTAGGGTCACCCCTGGTCCACCTTTATGGCGATATCTCGAAAATGCGACCACCTATACAACAACCACCACTCCCTTTTAAAACCCTCATTAATACCTTTAATTTGATACCCATATCGTACAAACACATTCTAGAGTCACCCCTGGTCCACCTTTGTGGCGATATTCCGAAAAGGTGTCCACCTATAGAACTAAGCCCCACACCCTTTTAAAATACTCATTAACACCTTTCTTTTGATACCCATATTGTACAAACAAATTCTAGGGTCACCCCTGGTCCACCTTTATGGCGATATCTCGAAACGGCGTCCACCTATGGAACTAAGGATTACTCCCTTTTAAAATACTCATTAACACCTTTCTTTTGATACCCATATTGTACAAACAAATTCTAGGGTCACCCCTGGTCCACCTTTATGGCGATATCTCGAAACGGCGTCCACCTATGGAACTAAGGATTACTCCCTTTTAAAGTACTCATTAATACCTTTAATTTGATATCCATATCGTACAAACGCATTCTAGAGTCCCCCTGGTCCACATTTATGGCGATATTTCGAAAAGGCGACCACCTATAGAACTAAGGCCCACTCCCTTTTAAAATACTCATTAACACCATTCGTTTGATGCCCATATTGTACAAACAAATTCTAGGGCCACCCCTGGTCCACCTTTATGGCGATATCTCGAAACGGCGTCCACCTATGGAACTAAGGATTACTCCCTTTTAAAATAATCATTAACACCTTTCATTTGATACCCATATCGTACAAACGCATTCTAGAGTCACCCCTGGTCCACCTTTATGACGATATCTCGAAACGGCGTCCACCTATAGAATTAAGGCCCACTCTCTTTTAAAATACTCATTAACACCTTTCGTTTGATGCCCATATTGTGCAAACGCATTCTAGAGTCACCCCTGGTCCATCTTTACGGCGATATCTCGAAAAGGCGTCCATCTATAGAACTTAGGTCCACGCCCTTTTAAAATACTCATTAATACCTTTCATTTGATACCCATATCGTACAAACGCATTCTAGGGTCAACCCTGATCCACCTTTATGGCTATATCCCTAAATGGCGTCCACCTATAGAACTATGGCGCACTCCCTCATAAAATACTCTTTAATGCCTTTCATTTGATACACATGTCATACAAACACATTCCAGGGTTTCAACTGAGTATGTAATGTTCGGTTACACCCGAACTTAACCTTCCTTACTTGTTTGTCCATCATTTTTTGTTATCGCTGCGTATGACACTTTGGCTTCAACACTATTAACATTTTTCTTTATTTCATTACACATTTTTTATTCTCTTTACTTATTTCTGCAATCATTTTCTTATTGTCATCCTTGTTTGTTTTCAATTCATCACAGACCTGCTCGCTCCTTCGTTTGAAGCCTTCAGAAATTTCCCGTATTTTGTTCACTTCTACAACACTCTTTTCGCATGATTCATGCGCTTTTTGCATTGTCTTAATTCTGTCGCTAAATGCAAATTCTACTGCTTTTAAAACTTGCTTTATTTCTCTTTCATGTTTCTTGAGAGCATTATCAAATTCATTCCTGTACTCAGATAGTTGTTTGCCATTTTTGCTCACTACCATCTGCATATCTTTTAGAATGTCAGCTACGTTATGAACATACTGCACACAATCAGTACACATAAATCTAAGCATTTCACATGCTTCTAATTTATTAACACTGTATTGGTCTATGCCAGAGCATTTTGGTGCTAAATGATAATATTTCCCACACACCCCTTCGCAACGAATTTTTGACACTTCTCCACGTATTGTACTTTTGCACTTGTCGCATTTACTCTCCATTTTTTATATAGAATGAATATATGTATATGTATGTATCAAACTTTGTAAGTGTATGCGTTTTGCTTTCTTTATTTAGAGTCACTTTCTCGCAAATATATTAAATTTAAAAAATCAAACTTTATTTGGTATAATATTCTTGAAAACAACTTCTGATTCCGCTTTTTGAGTCTCTGTCTCACACATTATTTATTCTTAAAAAGTATTTGAATATAGTTTTACCACTTTAAAATGTAAAATTCGAGGAGCAGAAATAAACACAACCGTACCGTTTGACAGTTAAAGATGTGTATGTGCTGTGTGCTCATTCAGAACCGAGGGTGGTTTTTACTGATCGGTTAGTGTGGCTGACTGAAGCAGGTAAAAGTCCGTAATTTTAGTCGTTTGGCCTTCTTTGTGGGTTTGTTGTTTTGTCGCGTTGATTGTTTTGTCCTTATTTGTTGTTGTGTGTTTGTGTGTTGCACCTTGTAAACAAGTTTTAAAAGCTCGAATATTGTGTCAGAAATAGTGTTTATCTGTTCGTTTATTATTCTACCGTCGAATGTTTTCTCTTTTTAGATTTCCATGTTTTCGAGTACGTTGAGACGTAGGCCTTTGCTTGTATGTGAAGAACTCCAACTGTTTTATTAATGTTTGCTGGGAAACATTCATTTTCGACCATATGATTCGCGAAGTTAGAAGGAGGGAGGGAGGGATGGCCTGAAGGTTTAACGTGGCCATATAAATCGTAAATCGTAAATAAAAAGGACCATCACATCGATAACACTCCCCAAAACCTTCGGGGAGTAACCTTATCGCTACGTTAACAACAACAACATGTAATATTCCTGCAATTTAACATGCAGCCGCCATTATTGAAAGCCCCGGCAATGTCCAAGAAGACTCCTAGAGCATATTCATTATATTCCAGGGCTTTCTCTATGCTTATTACCACCCTATGCCATGCGGTGGCTACCGACTTGCCTTTGGTGTACGCATGCTGTGTTGTGGAGAGCAGCTTTTCATCCACGTTGGACTTTATGTACACATCTATCAGCCTCTCAAAGGTTTTGAGCAGAAATGATGTTAAGTTAATGGGTCTATAGTCTTTGGGATACACGTGACCGATCTTTCCCCAGCTTTGGTGGGAAAGCCACACGAGCAGTTCTCCAAGAGTGCGATACATGATTCAGTCTTATGCACCCATCGAATATTATTTTAGGCCATTCCACGACCGCTCTACTTGAAACTTGTAGCATGGCCGGGAATATACCACCCGGGGCCCGGCGATTTAAACTTAGAAAACGTTTTCACTGCCCATTCGATTTTGGTATCGGTCACCAAGCCACGCACTACCCGCTCCGTGATCGAAGTGTGAGTACTGTCTGAAATGTGTATCGAGAAGCACCTCAAGGAATTCCTCACTATTACGTGACCATTCCCCGTTCTCTTTCTTTATTAGTCCCTGGACTATGTTTCCCCTTGCTAGAACTTTTTTCAACCGTGCTGTTTCGCTGGAGCACTCTATGTCCGTACAGCACTTTTCCATGAGATTCTATTCGCCCTGGAAATTTCACGCTTGTAGATCCTCAGTAGATCCCAACACGCTTCGATACCCTCGGTCTTTGCCAGCTTAAACATTTCTTTTACCTGTCTTCTTAGAATACTCAGCTCATTGCTCCACCATGGCGGCTTTGATTTTCCTCTGAATGTTCTTAGAGGGCAAGCTTTGTTATACGCAGTCATCAGCGTCCTTGTTAGGAATTCCTTAGACTCCTCCAGTTCCTCCAAATTGACAATATCTTTGGGTTGTCCCAGTTTTGTTTCTACCTTTTTCTGGAATTTAGTCCAGTTCGTTGACCTGGGGTTTCTTAAGGTTCCCCCTTTTCTACAGTCTTTAGGGGGATGCTGAAGCTGATATACGCATGATCGGAGAAGGATGGTATTTCAAGAACCATCCAATCATAACCTGATATATCACGTTCGGAGCTCAATGTAATTGGTTTGCAGGAAGTAACAAAATAGAGATTCTCCCCTCTCGTTCGAATCTTCTCCTCCCAACTCATTGTGGTGCGCATTTGCATCCGCGCTTATGTCCAACCGCTTTTTGCGCCCTTCGTCCGGTACTAGCCTCTTGCATTCCATCGGTGGAACTTCCGCCAGTATAAATGCCTGCTTATTCTTTTGCTCAACGGCCACCACTACGGGGTCCTCAGTAGTGTAATTAGGCAGCATATATGAATGCAGCTGTTTCCTTACCATTACTGCAGCTCGCACCCGTCCTTGCGTTTACGCGTAGTAAACGCCAAATCAGCGCGCGCTAAGTCCGGATACATTTCCTCCCGATGAGAGCCACGGCTCCTGGATCAGCGCCACGTCAAACGAACCCTCCTCAAGGGTTAGGAGGAGTACGCTCGACGCCACTTTACTGTGTTGGAGGTTTATCTGTAGGACTCGTAGCACCATTGGGCTGTTTGTCTCCCTCCAGCAACTTCGTCGTGACGTCGTCGTCGTCCCCTTGCCCTTTTCGTTTAGAGTATTCGAGGCCCCCTTCAGCCTTTCGTAACTGTTGCGCCGGGTGTACCTCTATGCGACTCTCAGCACCATTTGATTGTTGGTCCTCTTCTAACATCTTCGTGGTGACGTTGGCTACCTCCACCTGTCACTTTTCTTTTAGGCTTTTGAGGTCCTTTTCGACTTCGCCCACTTCTACCGTGTTAGGATTTTTATCCTCGGGTCTTCTTTTCCTGAGTCGCATGTAAATTTTTCCTGTACCAAAAGACATTTTTCCAAGTTGCGTGTATAATATATCCTCCGCCTGCTTATTTATTTGGAAGATGTAGAACTGACCTTCCCCCGAAGGCCGAGATACAGTAAGTACCTTCCAATCCTGGGTCGATATGTTCGGATTCTGATTCTGCGGAAGTCGCAGTCTTCATCACGCATGGTATCCATACCTTGCTCCGTACCCTTCTCCACTCTTCTACTCCGTTTTCATTTGTGTGGTTTTCCAACACGGAGTTCATTGAATCAGCACTACTCTCGCTCCCCGAGTCCGACGCATCGCTTAATGCGTATTTGTCGTCATTGGCTTGCGACTCAGTTCTCCTCTTATCATCATCCTTATTACAATTAGGTAATTAGTCGTTCATCTTGGTCGTACGACCACCTGCCCGACAAGGCGGGCTCAGCGGTCAAGTATTATATATGGGGAAAGAACCGTCCGCCACAGCAGCGCCCCTTACTGTGGTAAGGCCATCAATACTTCCCGGGGTGGCCCGTATAGGGAAGGTTCCGTTCGAATGCAGCTGAATTTATCCCCTGGCTGCAAATCTCCCAATCCAAATCTCCAATAGACGGACCGGATAACACCCTGGATTACGGGGTTGGCAGTTCTTAGTCCCCAACATCCCGCCGCCTTCCTATGAGGCGAAACGGCGTAGATACCACTCCTAAACAGCTCCGCCTCATAGTCGCGCGCTATGGAGTTCGGCTAAGCCCTCACACCAACGATAAGGTGCCTACCCTAGTGAGGGTTTTAGACTTCAAAGTCTTTAAAAAATTTTCCGTGAGGAAATGTTAGCCGTCTTCGTGAATTTTCTTGACTGGCAGGAAAATTTGTTCCTGCACAAAAGTGAGTTTGTTTAGGTTAGTCTCCTCAATGAGCTGGTCCACAATTTCCTCCATGCTTTTTAGGAGACACTAACTGAGGCTAATTGGTCAATACGACGAGGGCAGTTTCTCAGGTTTCTCTGTATTTGTTATATATATAGACTACCTTTAACCTCTGTGCATCTGTTTCGTGTGTAGCCGATCCGGAGATATGCCTTATATATCATGGATAAGGCTGGTGCTACACGGCAAGAATGGACCTCATCCGATCCTGGTGACTTGAATGCGCTGAAAGTAGACAAAGCTCAGGCTAGACTAGGCTAGACGTCTTTGCATGAATTTGAATGATTTAATAAGTATGCAGTATATTTCTGCAATTATTATTTGAATATATTTAAGTCGCCTTGAGTTTTATTCATCAACTCCTTGTGTTGCTGTGGAAATATTTTATATTTTTTTCATCATTAAGGCCATTGAAATTTTAATTAGGCATTTAAATGCGTGCGAACATAATAACAGTTTGGAAACAAATAAAACTAATTAAGTTTACGCTTTGTTCTTTTCATAAAAACATAAAGCTAATATAAGAAGAAATTTCTACAGAAATATCATTTTAAAAAGCTGTATAAATATTTTTCATCATTAAAGCCATTGAAATTTTAATAAGCCACTTCAAACCCAAAATTTACTCAAGGTCGAGGAAAAAAAATTCCTTTGTATAAATTGTTTTAACTTAAATTATTAACTATTGTTCAAATTCTTGAAATCTAGAAGAAAACTTTTTTTTTTATAGCGCCCACCAAATTGAGATCGGTGTAGTTTATACTTAAAAAGTGGTGAAAATTGTAATAAAATAAAATGAATTTACGCCATTACTTCGCGCTCGTGTTGTTGATATTTAGCTCCATTTCGATTTATACGAGGTCTGAATTTCGCATTGTAGAGGGCCTTCCTTTGGAGATTGAGTCAAGCCCATATTTGGTGTCAATATATTATAGCGGCAAAAATCGTTGCGCCGGTTCCTTGGTCACTTTGCAGAAGGTGGTTACAGCAGCGATTTGTGTGAAAGATTCAGTAAAAATCGAATTTTTTGTTGTAGCTGGTGTAACGGAATTATGTGATATACCCTTTGGCCAAACTAACAGTGTGGCCGATATACATGTCCCATATGATTATGATCCCGAAACATATCATATGGATATAGCTTTGATGATATTGGAACAATCGTTTGTAGAGAGTAATAAAGTAAATACAATACAGTTTTGCGGAATTGATGAATTAAAAGAGGGCATGGAAATGCGAACTAGTGGATGGGGTTGGACAATTCCACATTATGGGCAGACTTCGAATATACTCCAAAATGCTCTCTTGAAAATAATCTCACCTCCTGTGTGTGCCAAATGTTATAAGAAATCAGGGAAACCTTTCACAAACCCAATGATTTGTGCTGCGCGTTTTAGTTCTGATGTGTGCAATGAAGATTTTGGGGCACCGGGCGTGGTGAAAGGAAACCTTAACTCGGCTGAACGCATCACTTCAGAACTCATAGCATATAGAATTTATGCTAAGATCCAGCTTTTTTGGAACAGTAGCTGAGATATGGTGCTATTTCAATCAGCAGTCGAAATTACGATATTTCTTTTTGTGTTATTTGTAAATAAATGTTTATAATTGCGATTAAAAAAAAAAACATTTTTTTATTGTATGCAATGAAAGTGTGACACATGCAAATGCCTTAGGTTGTGAGATCAAACTTTATTCTTAGCTTTAAAGTTCCCTCTTTAATGAGTAGAACATGAGATAAAAAGAAAATTGCGGAATAATTTATTTAAGGCCCTGGCAAACTCTGTATAAAACAGCTGATGCTAGCAACCTTATTTATTTATTTTTTTTATTTGGATCAAAGTCGACGCAGACACAAAGCGGTCGACTACTAATATAAATATTAACATGAATTAATGTTACAATTTAAAATAATTAAATACAAATTTATAAATTAAAAAAACATTCAAAGCTGATGCAGTTATACAAGTTGTTGTAGTGCAAGCACCAGTTACGCAGTTACGATTAGTTTTGGCAAAATTTTGTCGGCAAAGAGGCACAAAGTGCCTGGACGTTCCACGAGGAACAGGAAAATTGAGTCGACTAACAAGATCAGAGGAGTCAATCCCGCCCATAATGTGCTTATGAATGAAGATTACCCCGAGTAAAGTTCTTCGATTTTTTTTAAGACCACGTAGTGCAAATATAATGAAATCAATATATTATGTTATTGACGCCATAGCATAACGTCTTATTGATAACCATACTGCAGCTAAGCATTTTGTTTTTGGTTGAAGTACATAGCTGAGCCTAGCCTACAGTGGCGTAACAATAGGGTGTCAGGGCTGGCAAAATGCGACGGGCCCCAGCCCCAGAGGCCGCGAGCTCAAAATTATTTTTTTACATTGTACTTGAGTATTTAATTTTATTTGAAAAGTATATTTTTTTAATGTATAATGGAACGATTTTCCGTCATCCCTTGTCAAATTTGGTTTCGAGACAAACCGGCGTTGTGCCATCATCAGTGTCGAGTTTCGCTCTGATCTGTTGTTGTCGTGTGTCCTATATTTATAGTACGTAGGTACATGAGCAGGTATTGTCAAAATTGATGCTTGTGTATATTTAGTTATGTGTATGTGCTGTGTGTTCATTCAGAACCGAGGGTGGTGTTTACTGATCGATTAGTGTGGCTGACTGAAGCAGGTAAAAGTCCGTAATTTTAGTCGTTTAGCCTTCTTTGTGGGTTTGTTGTTTTGTCGCGTTGATTGGTTTGGGCTTATTTGTTGTTGTGTGTTTGTGTGTTGTACCTTGTAAACAAGTTTTAACAGCTCGAATATTGTGTCAGATATAGTGTTTATCTGTTCGTTTATTATTCTACCGTCGAATGTTTTCTGTTTTTAGATTTCCATGTTTTCGAGTACGTTGAGACGTAGGCCTTTGCTTGTATATGAAGAACTCCAACTGTTTTATTAATGTTTGCTGGGGAACATTCATTTTCGACCATATGATTCGCGAAGTTAGACTCTGGTATAACGATTGGATTCCGTGTTTTTTTGTTGTAATCTCTAATATGCTCTCTGAACCTCGGTCTTATTTCCCGTCCGGTTTGTCCTATGTAACTATGTTCGCATCCGCAGGTAAGCTTGTATACGCCGTGGCTGCAAAATGGATTCTCTGAGTTAGTGTTAGTTCTTAGTTTCCGCCCTAGATTGTTCGATGTTTTGAACGCTGTGTTCATGTTTTATTTTTTAAAGAAGTTTGCCAATTTATATGTTGCTTTTCCAGTATATGTCATAGTCATCCAAGTGTTATTATTGTCCTTTTCATTATTTCTTTTTGGTCCTTCTGAGCTTATCTATATCCGTTTTTTGCAGCATTATATATGACTTCAAGCTCTGTATTATATGCCTCTTGTGTAAGAGGTGTTCTTTCAAGTCTATGTACCAAATGCCTTAATGCTGCATTTTTAAGCTGTTGGGGATGATTTGAGGTATTATGTATTATTGTGTCGGTGGCCGTTGGCTTTATATATATGTCATACTTAAATCTTTTGTCAACTGTACCAATATATATCGTGAGGTCTAGATAGTCGATTCCTCCGTCTTTTTCGGTTTCCATTGTAAACTTTTATATTTCCGTGCTGGTTGTTGAGGTACTCCAGTACAAGCTCTTCGTTATTAATACTTTTTATACTCAGTTGAGCAGAGCTCACAGAGTATATTAAGTTTGATTGGATAACGGTTGGTTGTACAGGTATAAATGAATCGAGATAGATATATACTTCCATATATCAAAATCATGAGGATCGAAAAAAATTTTATTGAGCCATGTCCGTCCGTCCGTCCGTCCGTCCGTTAACACGATAACTTGAGTAAATTTTAAGGTATCTTGATGAAATTTGGTATGTAGGTTCCTGAGCACTCATCTCAGATCGATATTTAAAATGAACGATATCGGACTATAACCACGCCCACTTTTTCGATATCGAAAATTTCGAATAACCGAAAAAGTGCGCTAATTCATTACCAAAGATAGATAAAGTGATGAAGCTTGGTAGGTGGGTTGAACTTATGACGCAGAATAGAAAATTAGTAAAATTTTGGACAATGGGCGTGGCACCGCCCACTTTTAAAAGAAGGTAATTTAAAAGTTTTGCAAGCTGTAATTTGGCAGTCGTTGAAGATATCATGATGAAATTTGGCAGGAGCGTTACTCCTATTACTATATGTACGCTCAATAAAAATTAGCAAAATCGGAGATGGACCACGCCCACTTTTAAAAAAAAATTTTTTTTTGAAGTAAAATTTTAACAAAAAATTTAATATCTTTACATTATATAAGTAAATTATGTCAACATTCAACTCTAGTAATGATATGGTGCAACAAAATACAAAAATAAAAGAAAATTTCAAAATGGGCGTGGCTCCGCCTGTGTCTAGGACACTTTTAATGCCATAAGTTGAACAAAAATTTACCAATCCTTTTGAAATTTCGTACGGGTATAGATTTTATGACGCTAACTGTTTTTTATGAAAATGGGCGAAATCGGTTGAAGCCAAGCCCAGTTTTTATACACAGTCGTCCGTCTGTCCTTTCGCATGGCCGTTAACACGATAACTTGAGCAAAAAATGATATATCTTTACTGAACTTACTTCACGTACTAAAGTGAGGTCAGACTTTATCTTGGTATAAAAAATGAACGAAATCCGACTTTGACCACGCCCACTTTTTAGATATCGAAAATTACGAAAAATGAAAAAAAAATGCCATAATTCTATACCAAATACGAAAAAAGGGATGAAACATGGTAATTGGATTGGTTTATTGACGCGAAATATAACTTTAGAAAAAACTTTGTAAAATGGTTATGACACCTACCATATTAAGTAGAAGAAAATATAAAAGTTCTGAAGTGCGAAATAAAAAACCCTTGAAATTTTGGCAGGTATTACATATATAAATAAATTAGCGGTATCCAACAGATGATGTTCTGGGTCACCCTGGTCCACATTTTGGTCGATATCTGGAAAACGCCTTCACATATACAACTACCATCACTCCCTTTTAAAACTCTCATTAATACCTTTAATTTGATACCAATATCGTACAAACACATTCTAGAGTCACCCCTGGTCCACCTTTATGGCGATATCTCGAAACGGCGTCCACCTATGGAACTAAGGATCACTCCCTTTAAAATACTCATTAACACCTTTCGTTTGGACCAGCCGTTTCGAGATATCGCCATAAAGGTGGACCAGGGGTGACCCTAGAATTTGTTTGTACAATATGGGTATTGTACAAACAAATTCTAGGGTCACCCCTGGTCCACCTTTATGGCGATATCTCGAAACGGCGTCCACCTATGGAACTAAGGATCACTCCCTTTAAAATACTCATTAACACCTTTCTTTTGATACCCATATTGTACAAACACATTCTAGAGTCACCCCTGGTCCACCTTTATGGCGATATTTCGAAACGGGTTCCACCTATAGAACTAAGGCCCACACCCTTTTAAAATACTCATTAACACCTTTCGTTTGATACCCATATTGTACAAACAAATTCTAGGGTCACCCCTGGTCCACCTTTATGGCGATATCTCGAAACGGCGTCCACCTATGGAACTAAGGATCACTCCCTTTAAAATACTCATTAACACCTTTCTTTTGATACCCATATTGTACAAACACATTCTAGAGTCACCCCTGGTCCACCTTTATGGCGATATTTCGAAACGGGTTCCACCTATAGAACTAAGGCCCACACCCTTTTAAAATACTCATTAACACCTTTCGTTTGATACCCATATTGTACAAACGCATTCTAGAGTCACCCCTGGTCCACCTTTATGGCGATATTTCGAAACGGGTTCCACCTATAGAACTAAGGCCCACACCCTTTTAAAATACTCATTAACACCTTTCGTTTGATACCCATATTGTACAAACAAATTCTAGGGTCACCCCTGGTCCACCTTTATGGCGATATCTCGAAACGGCGTCCACCTATGGAACTAAGGATCACTCCCTTTAAAATACTCATTAACACCTTTCTTTTGATACCCATATTGTACAAACACATTCTAGAGTCACCCCTGGTCCACCTTTATGGCGATATCTCGAAACGGCGTCCACCTATGGAACTAAGAATTATTCCCTTTTAAAATACTCATTAACACCTTTCATTTGATACCCATATCGTGCAAACAAATTCTAGAGTCAACTCTGATCCACCTTTATGGCGATATCCTTAAATGGCGTCCGCCTATAGAACTATGGCCCACTCCCTCATAAAATACTCTTTAGTGCCTTTCATTTGATAGACATGTCATACAAACACATTCCAGGGTTTCCCTCCGTTCATTTTCCTACATGGTTATTTTCCCTTATGTTGTCACCATAGCTCTCAACTGAGTATGTAATGTTCGGTTGCACCCGAACTTAACCTTCCTTACTTGTTTAAGTTCTGCTTTAAATCCAAAGTGAGACAACTAAAGACTATAACACCATTTCAAGTTAATCGTTGAGGATTTCAACCAAACTAAACAAAAAGATGTAGATTAATTTTTAGAGATGTACACGTTACACGTGAGAGAGGTTAATGATATGCAAAATTTGTGAATTGTGAATCCTTCAACTTTGTTTTTGCTTTAAAAT
The DNA here is from genome assembly GCF_040869045.1 of Eurosta solidaginis. Lineage (NCBI taxonomy): Eukaryota > Metazoa > Arthropoda > Insecta > Diptera > Tephritidae > Eurosta > Eurosta solidaginis. Next base: position 69,109,602 of record NC_090321.1, read on the forward strand.
TTCCGTTCGTTGAAGCCTAGAAACGCCGGAAACGCAAATTTGGTGATCTTTGTGAAGATGGGCTTCTTCAAGTTACAACAAGTTTGTTCAAAGTAGAGCTTCAAGACTCGAGAAATCGAGATCTCGGTTTCACGCGAGATTCTCAAATCTCGAAATACTCGTAAAGATCACGAGATTCTCGAATCTCGAAATACTCGTACAGCTCGCGAGATTCTCGAATCTCGAAATACTCGTTAAGTTCGAGAGCTTCTCGACATAGAATTTAGCCGCTGTAATAGTATTATATGTACTCTGGTTTTTTTTTTACTGGGATGAAACATGGTAATTGGATTGGTTTATTGACGCGAAATATAACTTTAGAAAAAACTTTGTAAAATGGTTATGACACCTACCATATTAAGTAGAAGAAAATATAAAAGTTCTGAAGTGCGAAATAAAAAACCCTTGAAATTTTGGCAGGTATTACATATATAAATAAATTAGCGGTATCCAACAGATGATGTTCTGGGTCACCCTGGTCCACATTTTGGTCGATATCTGGAAAACGCCTTCACATATACAACTACCATCACTCCCTTTTAAAACTCTCATTAATACCTTTAATTTGATACCAATATCGTACAAACACATTCTAGAGTCACCCCTGGTCCACCTTTATGGCGATATCTCGAAACGGCGTCCACCTATGGAACTAAGGATCACTCCCTTTAAAATACTCATTAACACCTTTCGTTTGGACCAGCCGTTTCGAGATATCGCCATAAAGGTGGACCAGGGGTGACCCTAGAATTTGTTTGTACAATATGGGTATTGTACAAACAAATTCTAGGGTCACCCCTGGTCCACCTTTATGGCGATATCTCGAAACGGCGTCCACCTATGGAACTAAGGATCACTCCCTTTAAAATACTCATTAACACCTTTCTTTTGATACCCATATTGTACAAACACATTCTAGAGTCACCCCTGGTCCACCTTTATGGCGATATTTCGAAACGGGTTCCACCTATAGAACTAAGGCCCACACCCTTTTAAAATACTCATTAACACCTTTCGTTTGATACCCATATTGTACAAACAAATTCTAGGGTCACCCCTGGTCCACCTTTATGGCGATATCTCGAAACGGCGTCCACCTATGGAACTAAGGATCACTCCCTTTAAAATACTCATTAACACCTTTCTTTTGATACCCATATTGTACAAACACATTCTAGAGTCACCCCTGGTCCACCTTTATGGCGATATTTCGAAACGGGTTCCACCTATAGAACTAAGGCCCACACCCTTTTAAAATACTCATTAACACCTTTCGTTTGATACCCATATTGTACAAACGCATTCTAGAGTCACCCCTGGTCCACCTTTATGGCGATATTTCGAAACGGGTTCCACCTATAGAACTAAGGCCCACACCCTTTTAAAATACTCATTAACACCTTTCGTTTGATACCCATATTGTACAAACAAATTCTAGGGTCACCCCTGGTCCACCTTTATGGCGATATCTCGAAACGGCGTCCACCTATGGAACTAAGGATCACTCCCTTTAAAATACTCATTAACACCTTTCTTTTGATACCCATATTGTACAAACACATTCTAGAGTCACCCCTGGTCCACCTTTATGGCGATATCTCGAAACGGCGTCCACCTATGGAACTAAGAATTATTCCCTTTTAAAATACTCATTAACACCTTTCATTTGATACCCATATCGTGCAAACAAATTCTAGAGTCAACTCTGATCCACCTTTATGGCGATATCCTTAAATGGCGTCCGCCTATAGAACTATGGCCCACTCCCTCATAAAATACTCTTTAGTGCCTTTCATTTGATAGACATGTCATACAAACACATTCCAGGGTTTCCCTCCGTTCATTTTCCTACATGGTTATTTTCCCTTATGTTGTCACCATAGCTCTCAACTGAGTATGTAATGTTCGGTTGCACCCGAACTTAACCTTCCTTACTTGTTTAAGTTCTGCTTTAAATCCAAAGTGAGACAACTAAAGACTATAACACCATTTCAAGTTAATCGTTGAGGATTTCAACCAAACTAAACAAAAAGATGTAGATTAATTTTTAGAGATGTACACGTTACACGTGAGAGAGGTTAATGATATGCAAAATTTGTGAATTGTGAATCCTTCAACTTTGTTTTTGCTTTAAAATTTCCGTTCGTTGAAGCCTAGAAACGCCGGAAACGCAAATTTGGTGATCTTTGTGAAGATGGGCTTCTTCAAGTTACAACAAGTTTGTTCAAAGTAGAGCTTCAAGACTCGAGAAATCGAGATCTCGGTTTCACGCGAGATTCTCAAATCTCGAAATACTCGTAAAGATCACGAGATTCTCGAATCTCGAAATACTCGTACAGCTCGCGAGATTCTCGAATCTCGAAATACTCGTTAAGTTCGAGAGCTTCTCGACATAGAATTTAGCCGCTGTAATAGTATTATATGTACTCTGGTTTTTTTTTTACTTCGGATTTTTTTTTTCATTTTATTACGTTTGTATAAATTGTTTTAACTTAAATTATTAACTATTGTTCAAATTCTTGAAATCTAGAAGAAAACTTTTTTTTTTTATAGCGCCCACCAAATTGAGATCGGTGTAGTTTATACTTAAAAAGTGGTGAAAATTGTAATAAAATAAAATGAATTTACGCCATTACCTCGCGCTCGTGTTGTTGATATTTAGCTCCATTTCGACTTATACGAGGTCTGAATTTCGCATTGTAGAGGGCCTTCTTTTGGAGATTGAGTCAAGCCCATATTTGGTGTCAATACATTATAGCGGCAAAAATCGTTGCGTCGGTTCCTTGGTCACTTTGCAGAAGGTGGTTACAGCAGCGATTTGTGTGAAAGATTCAGTAAAAAGCGAATTTTTTATTGTAGCTGGTGTAACGGAATTATGTGATATACCCTTGTCCCATATGATTATGATCCCGAAACATATCATATGGATATAGCTTTGATGATATTGGAACAATCGTTTGAAGAGAGTAATAAAGTAAATACAATCCAATTTTGCGGAATTGATGAATTAAAAGAGGGCATGGAAATGCGAACTAGTGGATGGGGTTGGACAATTCCACATTATGGGCAGACTTCGAATATACTCCAAACTGCTCTCTTGAAAATAATCTCACCTCCTGTGTGTGCCAAATGTTATAAGAAATCAGGGAAACCTTTCACAAACCCAATGATTTGTGCTGCGCGTTTTAGTTCTGATGTGTGCAATGAAGATTTTGGGGCACCGGGCGTGGTGAAAGGAAACCTTAACTCGGCTGAACGCCCCACTTCAGAACTCATAGCATATAGAATTTATGCTAAGATCGAGCTTTTTCGGAACAGTAGCTGAGATATGGTGCTATTTCAATCAGCAGTCGAAATTACGATATTTCTTTTTGTGTTATTTGTAAATAAATGTTTATAATTGCGATTAAAAAAAAAAAACATTTTTTTATTGTATGCAATGAAAGTGTGACACATGCAAATGCCTTAGGTTGTGAGATCAAACTTTATTCTTAGCTCTAAAGTTCCCTCTTTAATGAGTAGAACATGAGATAAAAAGAAAATTGCGGAATAATTTCTTTAAGGCCCTGGCAAACTCTGTATAAAACAGCTGATGCTGTCACTGCCCATTCGATTTTGGTATCCGTCACCAAGCCACGCACTACCCGCTCCGTGATCGAAGTATGAGTACTGTCTGCTGGCTCTTCTAAATCAACTCCCGATGGGAAATGTGTATCGAGAAGCACCTCAAGGGATTCCTCACTATTACGTGACCATTCCCCGTTCTCTTTCTTTATTAGTCCCTGGACTATGTTTCCCCTTGCTAGAACTTTTTTCAACCGTGCTGTTTCGCTGGAGCACTCTATGTCCGTACAGCCCTTTTCCATGAGATTCTATTCGCCCTGGAAATTTCACGCTTGTAGATCCTCAGTAGATCCCGACACGCTTCGATACCCTCGGTCTTTGCCAGCTTAAACATTTCTTTTACCTGTCTTCTTAGAATACTCAGCTCATTGCTCCACCATGGCGGCTTTGATTTTCCTCTAAATATTCTTAGAGGGCTAGCTTTGTTATACGCAGTCATAAGCGTCCTTGTTAGGAATTCCTTAGACTCCTCAAGTTCCTCCACATTGACAATATCTTTGGGTTGTCCCAGTTTTGTTTCTACCTTTTTCTGGAATTTAGTCCAGTTCGTTGACCTGGGGTTTCTAAAGGTTCCCCCTTTTCTACACTCTTTAGGGGGATGCTGAAGCTGATATACGCATGGTCGGAGAAGGATGGTATTTCAAGAACCATCCAATCATAACCTGATATATCACGTTCGGAGCTCATTGTAATATCCAAAACATAAAACATTGCTGGATGTTGGGCCAATGTATGTAGGGACATTTCCCCTGTTGGCTATCTGCAAATTGGTTTGCAGTAAGTAACAAAATAGAGATTCGCCCCTCTCGTTCGAATCTTCTCCTCCCAACTCATTGTGGTGCGCATTTGCATCCGCGCTTATGACCAACCGCTTTTTGCGCCCTTCGACCGGTACTAGCCTCTTGCATTCCATCGGTAGAACTTCCGCCAGTATAAATGCCTGCTTATTCTTTTGCTCAACGGCCACCACTACGGGGTCCTCAGTAGTGTAATTAGGCAGCATATATGAATGCAGCTGTTTCCTTACCATTACTGCAGCTCGCACCCGTCCTTCCGTTTACGCGTAGTAAACGCCAAATCCGCGCGCGCTAAGTCCGGATACATTTCCTCCCGATGAGAGCCACGGATCCTGGATCAGCGCCACGTCAAACGAACCCTCCTCAAGGGTTAGGAGGAGTACGCTCGACGCCACTTTACTGTGTTGGAGGTTTATCTGTAGGACTCGTAGCACCATTGGGCTGTTTGTCTCCCTCCAGCAACTTCGTCGTGACGTCGTCGTCGTCCCCTTGCCCTTTTCGTTTAGAGTATTCGAGGCCCCCTTCAGCCTTTCGTAACTGTTGCGCCGGGTGTACCTCTATGCGACTCGCAGCACCATTTGATTGTTGGTCCTCTTCTAACATCTTCGTGGTGACGTTGGCTACCTCCACCTGTCACTTTTCTCTTAGGCTTTTGAGGTCCTTTTCGACTTCGCCCACTTCTACCGTGTTAGGATTTTTATCCTCGGGTCTTCTTTTCCTGAGTCGCATGTAAATTTTGCCTGTACCAAAAGACATTTTTCTAAGTTGCGTGTATAATATATCCTCCGCCTCCTTATTTATTTGGAAGATGTAGAACTGACCTTCCCCCGAAGGCCGAGATACAGTAAGTACCTTCCAATCCTGGGTCGGTATGTTAGGATTCTGATTCTGCGGAAGTCGCAGTCTTCATCACGCATGGTATCCATACCTTGCTCCGTACCCTTCTCCACTCTTTTACTCCGTTTTCATTTGTGTGGTTTTCCAACACGGAGTTCATTGAATCAGCACTACTCTCGCTCCCCGAGTCCGACGCATCGCTTAATGCGTATTTGTCGTCCTTGGCTTGCGACTCAGTCCTCCTCTTATCATCATCCTTATTACAATTAGGTAATTAGTCGTTCATCTTGGTCGTACGACCACCTGCCCGACAAGGCGGACTCAGCGGTCAAGTATTATATATGGGGAAAGAACCGTCCGCCACAGCAGCGCCCCTTACTGTGGTAAGGCCATCAATACTTCCCGGGGTGGCCCGTATAGGGAAGGCTCCGTTCGAATGCAGCCGAATTTATCCCCTGGCTGCCCTCCTATGAGGCGAAACGGCGTAGCTGCCACTCCTAAACAGCTCCGCCTCATAGTCGCGCGCTATGGAGTTCGGCTAAGCCCTCACACCAACGATAAGGTGCCTACCCTAGTGAGGGTTTTAGACTTCAAAGTCTTTAAAAAATTTTCCGTGAGGAAATGTTAGCCGTCTTCGTGAATTTTCTTGACTGGCAGGCAAATTTGTTCCTGCACAAAAGTGAGTTTGTTTAGGTTAGTCTCCTCAATGAGCTGGTCCACAATTTCCTCCATGCTTTTTAGGAGACACTAACTGAGGCTAATTGGTCAATACGACGAGGGCAGTTTCTCAGGTTTCTCTGTATTTGTTATATATATAGACTACCTTTAACCTCTGTGCATCTGTTTCGTGTGTAGCCGATCCGGAGATATGCCTTATATATCATGGATAAGGCTGGTGCTATACGGCTTATTCCCTGATTTAACAGGCAAGAATGGACCTCATCCGATCCTGGTGACTTGAATGCGCTGAAAGTAGACAAAGCTCAGGCTAGACTAGGCTAGACGTCTTTGCATGAATTTGAATGATTTAATAAGTATGCAGTATATTTCTGCAATTATTATTTGAATATATTTAAGTCGCCTTGAGTTTTATTCATCAACTCCTTGTGTTGCTGTGGAAATATTTTATATTTTTTTCATCATTAAGGCCATTGAAATTTTAATTAGGCATTTAAATGCGTGCGAACATAATAACAGTTTGGAAACAAATAAAACTAATTAAGTTTACGCTTTGTTCTTTTCATAAAAACATAAAGCTAATATAAGATGAAATTTCTACAGAAATATCATTTTAAAAAGCTGTATAAATATTTTTCATCATTAAAGCCATTGAAATTTTAATAAGCCACTTCAAACCCAAAATTTACTCAAGGTCGAGGAAAAAAAATTCCTTTGTATAAATTGTTTTAACTTAAATTATTAACTATTGTTCAAATTCTTGAAATCTAGAAGAAAACTTTTTTTTTTTTATGTATAAATAGCGCCCACCAAATTGAGATCGGTGTAGTTTATACTTAAAAAGTGGTGAAAATTGTAATAAAATAAAATGAATTTACGCCATTACTTCGCGCTCGTGTTGTTGATATTTAGCTCCATTTCGACTTATACGAGGTCTGAATTTCGCATTGTAGAGGGCCTTCCTTTGGAGATTGAGTCAAGCCCATATTTGGTGTCAATACATTATAGCGGCAAAAATCGTTGCGCCGGTTCCTTGGTCACTTTGCAGAAGGTGGTTACAGCAGCGATTTGTGTGAAAGATTCAGTAAAAAGCGAATTTTTTGTTGTAGCTGGTGTAACGGAATTATGTGATATACCCTTTGGCCAAACTAACAGTGTGGCCGATATACATGTCCCATATGATTATGATCCCGAAACATATCATATGGATATAGCTTTGATGATATTGGAACAATCGTTTGAAGAGAGTAATAAAGTAAATACAATACAATTTTGCGGAATTGATGAATTAAAAGAGGGCATGGAAATGCGAACTAGTGGATGGGGTTGGACAATTCCACATTATGGGCAGACTTCGAATATACTCCAAAATGCTCTCTTGAAAATAATCTCACCTCCTGTGTGTGCCAAATGTTATAAGAAATCAGGGAAACCTTTCACAAACCCAATGATTTGTGCTGCGCGTTTTAGTTCTGATGTGTGCAATGAAGATTTTGGGGCACCGGGCGTGGTGAAAGGAAACCTTAACTCGGCTGAACGCATCACTTCAGAACTCATAGCATATAGAATTTATGCTAAGATCCAGCTTTTTTGGAACAGTAGCTGAGATATGGTGCTATTTCAATCAGCAGTCGAAATTACGATATTTCTTTTTGTGTTATTTGTAAATAAATGTTTATAATTGCGATTAAAAAAAAAAAACATTTTTTTATTGTATGCAATGAAAGTGTGACACATGCAAATGCCTTAGGTTGTGAGATCAAACTTTATTCTTAGCTCTAAAGTTCCCTCTTTAATGAGTAGAACATGAGATAAAAAGAAAATTGCGGAATAATTTCTTTAAGGCCCTGGCAAACTCTGTATAAAACAGCTGATGCTAGCAACCCTATTTATTTATTTTTTTTATTTGGATCAAAGTCGACGCAGACACAAAGCGGTCGACTACTAATATAAATATTAACATGAATTAATGTTACAATTTAAAATAATTAAATACAAATTTATAAATTAAACAAACATTCAAAGCTGATGCAGTTATACAAGTTGTTGTAGTGCAAGCACCAGTTACGCAGTTACGATTAGTTTTGGCAAAATTTTGCCGGCAAAGAGGCACAAAGTGCCTGGACGTTCCACGAGGAACAGGAAAATTGAGTCGACTAACAAGATCAGAGGAGTCAATGCCCATAATGTGCTTATGAATGAAGATTACCCCGAGTAAAGTTCTTCGATTTTTTTTAAGACCACGTAGTGCAAATATAATGAAATCAATATATTATGTTATTGACGCCATAGCATAACGTCTTATTGATAACCATACTGCAGCTAAGCATTTTGTTTTTGGTTGAAGTACATAGCTGAGCCTAGCCTACAGTGGCGTAACAATAGGGTGGCAGGGCTGGCAAAATGCGACGGGCCCCAGCCCCAGAGGCCGCGAGCTCAAAATTATTTTTTTACATTGTACTTGAGTATTTAATTTTATTTGAAAAGTATATTTTTTTAATGTATAATGGAACGATTTTCCGTCATCCCTTGTAAAATTTGGTTTCGAGACAACCCGGCGTTGTGCAATCATCAGTGCCGATTTTCGTTCTGATCTGTTGTTTGTCGTTTGTCCTGTATTTATAGTACGTATGTACATAAGCAGGTATTGTCAAAATTGATGCTTGTGTATATTTAGTTATGTGTATGTGCTGTGTGTTCATTCAGAACCGAGGGTGGTTTTTACTTATCGATTAGTGTGGCTGACTGAAGCAGGTAAAAGTCCGTAATTTTAGTCGTTTAGCCTTCTTTGTGGGTTTGTTGTTTTGTCGCGTTGATTGGTTTGGGCTTATTTGTTGTTGTGTGTTTGTGTGTTGTACCTTGTAAACAAGTTTTAAAAGCTCGAATATTGTGTCAGATATAGTGTTTATCTGTTCGTTTATTATTCTACCGTCGAATGTTTTCTGTTTTTAGATTTCCATGTTTTTGAGTACGTTGAGACGTAGGCCTTTGCTTGTATGTGAAGAACCCTAACTGTTTTATTGATGTTTGCTGGGGATAATTCATTTTCGACCATATGATTCGCGAAGTTAGACTCTGGTATAATGTTTGGATTCCGTGTTTTTTTGTTGTAATCTCTAATATGCTCTCTGAACCTCGGTCTTATTTGCCGTCCGGTTTGTCCTATGTAACTATGTTCGCATCCGCAGGTAAGCTTGTATACGCCGTGGCTGCAAAATGGATTCTCTGAGTTAGTGTTAGTTCTTAGTTTCCGCCCTAGATTGTTGGATGTTTTGAACGCTGTGTTCATGTTTTATTTTTTAAAGAAGTTTGGCAATTTATATGTTGCTTTTCCAGTATATATCATAGTCGTCCAGGTGTTATTATTGTCCTTCTCATTATTTCTTTTTGGTCCTTCTGATCTTATCTATATCCGTTTTTTGCAGCATTATATATGACTTCAAGCTCTGTATTATATGCCTCTTGTGTAAGAGGTGTTCTTTCAAGTCTATGTACCAAATGCCTTAATGCTGCATTTTTAAGCTGTTGGGGATGATTTGAGGTATTATGTATTATTGTGTCGGTGGCCGTTGGCTTTATATATATGTCATACGTAAATCTTTTGTCAACTTTACCAATATATATCGTGAGGTCTAGATAGTCGATTCCTCCGTCTTTTTCGGTTTCCATTGTAAACTTTTACATTTCCGTGCTGGTTGTTGAGGTACTCCAGTACAAGCTCTTCGTTATTAATACTTTTTATACTCAGTTGAGCAGATCTCACAGAGTATATTAAGTTTGATTGGATAACGGTTGGTTGTACAGGTATAAATGAATCGAGATAGATATAGACTTCCATATATCAAAATCATGAGGATCGAAAAAAAATTTTATTGAGCCATGTCCGTCCGCCGTTAACACGATAACTTGAGTAAATTTTAAGGTATCTTGATGAAATTTGGTATGTAGGTTCCTGAGCACTCATCTCAGATCGCTATTTAAAATGAACGATATCGGACTATAACCACGCCCACTTTTTCGATATCGAAAATTTCGAATAACCGAAAAAGTGCGATAATTTATTACCAAAGATAGATAAAGTGATCAAACTTGGTAGGTGGGTTGAACTTATGACGCAGAATAGAAAATTAGTAAAATTTTGGACAATGGGCGTGGCACCGCCCACTTTTAAAAGAAGGTAATTTAAAAATTTTGCAAGCTGTAATTTGGCAGTCTTTAAAGATATCATGATGAAATTTGGCAGGAGCGTTACTCCTATTACTATATGTACGCTCAATAAAAATTAGCAAAATCGGAGAAGGACCACGCCCACTTTTAAAAAAAAAATTTTTTTGAAATAAAATTTTAACAAAAAATTTAATATCTTTACAGTATATAAGTAAATTATGTCAATATTCAACTCTAGTAATGATATGGTGCAACAAAATACAAAAATAAAAGAAAATTTCAAAATGGGCGTGGCTCCGCCTGTGTCTAGGACACTTTTAATGCCATAAGTCGAACAAAAATTTACCAATCCTTTTGAAATTTCGTACGGGTATAGATTTTATGACGTTAACTGCTTTCTGTGAAAATGGGCGAAATCGGTTGAAGCCACGCCGAGTTTTTATACACAGTCGTCCGTCTGTCCTTACGCATGGCCGTTAACACGATAACTTGAGCAAAAAATGATATATCTTTACTGAACTTAGTTCACGTACTAAAGTGAGGTCAGACTTTATCTTGGTATAAAATATGAACGAAATCCGACTTTGACCACGCCCACTTTTTAGATATCGAAAATTACGAAAAATGAAAAAAAATGCCATATTTCTATACCAAATACGAAAAAAGGGATGAAACATGGTAATTGGATTGGTTTATTGACGCGAAATATAACTTTAGAAAAAACTTTGTAAAATGGTTATGACACCTACCATATTAAGTAGAAGAAAATATAAAAGTTCTGCAGTGCGAAATAAAAAACCCTTGAAATTTTGGCAGGTATTAAAAAAAAAAAAAAAAATAAATGTAAGGCGCGATAACCTCCGAAGAGATCTAAGGCCGAGCTTCTCTTCCAATTTGCGTCGTGCTCCTCTTGATTTTCCCTACAAATTGGCCGGAGGGGACCTACATGTTTTATGCCGACTCCGAACGGCATCTGCAAGGCAGATGAGTTTTCACTGAGAGCTTTTCATGGCAGAAATACACCCGGAGCGCTTGCCAAACACTGCCGAGGGGCGACCCCCTTAGAAAAATTTTCTTCTAATTGAAAAACCTTATTTCTAAAATTTTGATGTTGCTTTGCCCGGGAGTTGAACCCAGGGCATACGGTGTGATAGGCGGAGCACGCTACCATCACACCACGGTGGCCGCCGCAGGTGGCAGGTATTACATATATAAATAAATTAGCGGTATCCAACAGATGATGTTCTGGGTCACCCTGGTCCACATTTTGGTCGATATCTGGAAAACGCCTTCACATATACAACTACCATCACTCCCTTTTACAACTCTCATTAATACCTTTAATTTGATACCAATATCGTACAAACACATTCTAGAGTCACCCCTGGTCCACCTTTATGGCGATATCTCGAAAAGGCGTCCACCTATAGAACTAAGCCCACGCCCTTTTAAAATACTCATTAACACCTTTCATTTAATACCCATATCGTACAAACACATTCTAGAGTCACCCCAGGCCCAACTTCTTGGCTATACCTCGAAAAGGCGTCCACCTATAGAACTAAGGCTCACTCCCTTTTAAAATACTCATTAACACCTTTCGTTTGATACCCATATTGTACAAGCGCATTCTAGGGTCACCCCTGGTCCACCTTTATGGCGTCCACCTATGGAACTAAGGATCACTCCCTTTAAAATATTCATTAACACCTTTCTTTTGATACCCATATTGTACAAACACATTCTAGAGTCACCCCTGGTCCACCTTTTTGGCAATATTTCGAAACGGGTTCCACATATAGAACTACCACCACTCCCTTTTAAACCCTGATTAATACCTTTAATTTGATACCCATATCGTACAAACAAATTCTAGGGTCACCCCTGGTCCACCTTTATGGCGATATCTCGAAACGGCGTCCACCTATGGAACTAAGGCTCACTCCCTTTTAAAATACTCATTAACACCTTTCGTTTGATACCCATATTGTACAAGCGCATTCTAGGGTCACCCCTGGTCCACCTTTATGGCGTCCACCTATGGAACTAAGGATCACTCCCTTTAAAATACTCATTAACACCTTTCTTTTGATACCCATATTGTACAAACACATTCTAGAGTCACCCCTGGTCGACCTTTATGGCGATATTTCGAAACAGGTTCCACCTATAGAACTAAGGCCCACACCCTTTTAAAATACTCATTAACACCTTTCGTTTGATACCCATATTGTACAAACGCATTCTAGAGTCACCCCTGGTCCACCTTTATGGCGATATCTCTGAACAGGCGACCACCTATACAAAAACCAACACTCCCTTTTAAAACCCTGATTAATACCTTTACTTTGATACCCATATCGTACAAACAAATTCTAGGGTCACCCCTGGTCCACCTTTATGGCGATATCTCGAAACGGCGTCCACCTATGGAACTAAGGATCACTCCCTTTAAAATACTAATTAACACCTTTCTTTTGATACCCATATTGTACAAACACATTCTAGAGTCACCCCTGGTCCACCTTTTTGGCAATATTTCGAAACGGGTTCCACCTATAGAACTACCACCACTCCCTTTTAAACCCTGATTAATACCTTTACTTTGATACCCATATCGTACAAACAAATTCTAGGGTCACCCCTGGTCCACCTTTATGGCGATATCTCGAAACGGCGTCCACCTATGGAACTAAGGATCACTCCCTTTAAAATACTCATTAACACCTTTCTTTTGATACCCATATTGTACAAACACATTCTAGAGACACCCCTGGTCCACCTTTTTGGCAATATTTCGAAACGGGTTCCACCTATAGAACTACCACCACTCCCTTTTAAACCCTGATTAATACCTTTAATTTGATACCCATATCGTACAAACAAATTCTAGGGTCACCCCTGGTCCACCTTTATGGCGATATCTCGAAACGGCATCCACCTATGGAACTAAGGATCACTCCCTTTAAAATACTCATTAACACCTTTCTTTTGATACCCATATTGTACAAACACATTCTAGAGTCACCCCTGGTCCACCTTTATGGCGATATTTCGAAACGGGTTCCACCTATAGAACTAAGGCCCACACCCTTTTAAAATACTCATTAACACCTTTCGTTTGATACCCATATTGTACAAACGCATTCTAGAGTCACCCCTGGTCCACCTTTATGGCGATATCTCTGAACAGGCGACCACCTATACAACTACCACCACTCCCTTTTAAACCCTGATTAATACCTTTAATTTGATACCCATATTGTACAAACAAATTCTAGGGTCACCCCTGGTCCACCTTTATGGCGATATCTCGAAACGGCGTCCACCTATGGAACTAAGGATCACTCCCTTTAAAATACTCATTAACACCTTTCTTTTGATACCCATATTGTACAAACACATTCTAGAGTCACCCCTGGTCCACCTTTATGGCGATATTTCTAAACGGGTTCCACCTATAGAACTAAGGCCCACACCCTTTTAAAATACTCATTAACACCTTTCGTTTGATACCCATATTGTACAAACGCATTCTAGAGTCACCCCTGGTCCACCTTTATGGCGATATCTCTGAACAGGCGACCACCTATACAACTACCACCACTCCCTTTTAAAACCCTGATTAATACCTTTAATTTGATACCCATATTGTACAAACAAATTCTAGGGTCACCCCTGGTCCACCTTTATGGCCATATCTCGAAACGGCGTCCACCTATGGAACTAAGGATTACTCCCTTTTAAAATACTCATTAACACCTTTCATTTGATACCCATATCGTGCAAACAAATTCTAGAGTCAACCCTGATCCACCTTTATGGCGATATCCCTAAATGGCGTCCGCCTATAGAACTATGGCCCACTCCCTCATAAAATACTCTTTAGTGCCTTTCATTTGATAGACATATCATACAAACACATTCCAGGGTTTCCCTCCGTTCATTTTCCTACATGGTTATTTTCCCCTATGTTGTCACCATAGCTCTCAACTGAGTATGTAATGTTCGGTTGCACCCGAACTTAACCTTCCTTACTTGTTTAAGTTCTGCTTTAAATTCAAAGTGAGACAAATAAAGACTATAACACCATTTCAAGTTAATCGTTGAGCATTTCAACCAAACTAAACAAAAAGATGTAGATTAATTTTTAGAGATGTACACGTTACACGTGAGAGAGGTTAATGATATGCAAAATTTGTGAATTGTGAATCCTTCAACTTTGTTTTTGCTTTAAAGTTTCCGTTCGTTGAAGCCTAGAAACGCCGGAAACGCAAATTTGGTGATCTTTGTGAAGATGGGCTTCTTCAAGTTACGACAAGTTTGTTCAAAGTAGAACTTCAAGACTCGAGATCTCGGTTTCTCGCGAGATTCTCGAATCTCGAAATACTCGTAAAGATCACGAGATTCTCGAATCTCGAAATACTCGTACAGCTCGCGAGATTCTCGAATCTCGCAATACTCGTTAACTTCGAGAGTTTCTCGACATAGAGTTTAGCCGCTGTAATAGTATTATATGTACTCTGTTTTTTTTTTTTTTACTTCGGATTTTTTTTTTTCATTTTATTAAGTTTGTATAAATTGTTTTAACTTAAATTATTAACTATTGTTCAAATTCTTGAAATCTAGAAGAAAACTTTTTTTTTTTTATGTATAAATAGCGCCCACCAAATTGAGATCGGTGTAGTTTATACTTAAAAAGTGGTGAAAATTGTAATAAAATAAAATGAATTTACGCCATTACTTCGCGCTCGTGTTGTTGATATTTAGCTCCATTTCGACTTATACGAGGTCTGAATTTCGCATTGTAGAGGGCCTTCCTTTGGAGATTGAGTCAAGCCCATATTTGGTGTCAATACATTATAGCGGCAAAAATCGTTGCGTCGGTTCCTTGGTCACTTTGCAGAAGGTGGTTACAGCAGCGATTTGTGTGAAAGATTCAGCAAAAAGCGAATTTTTTGTTGTAGCTGGTGTAACGGAATTATGTGATATACCCTTTGGTCAAACTAACAGTGTGGCCGATATACATGTCCCATATGATTATGATCCCGAAACATATCATATGGATATAGCTTTGATGATATTGGAACAATCGTTTGAAGAGAGTAATAAAGTAAATACAATACAATTTTGCGGAATTGATGAATTAAAAGAGGGCATGGAAATGCGAACTAGTGGATGGGGTTGGACAATTCCACATTATGGGCAGACTTCGAATATACTCCAAAATGCTCTCTTGAAAATAATCTCACCTCCTGTGTGTGCCAAATGTTATAAGAAATCAGGGAAACCTTTCACAAACCCAATGATTTGTGCTGCGCGTTTTAGTTCTGATGTGTGCAATGAAGATTTTGGGGCACCGGGCGTGGTGAAAGGAAACCTTAACTCGGCTGAACGCCCCACCTCAGAACTCATAGCATATAGAATTTATGCTAAGATCGAGCTTTTTCGGAACAGTAGCTGAGATATGGTGCTATTTCAATCAGCAGTCGAAATTACGATATTTCTTTTTGTGTTATTTGTAAATAAATGTTTATAATTGCGATTAAAAAAAAAAAACATTTTTTTATTGTATGCAATGAAAGTGTGACACATGCAAATGCCTTAGGTTGTGAGATCAAACTTTATTCTTAGCTTTAAAGTTCCCTGTTTAATGAGTAGAACATGAGATAAAAAGAAAATTGCGGAATAATTTCTTTAAGGCCCTGCAAACTCTGTATAAAACAGCTGATGCTATCAACCTTATTTATTAATTTTTTTTATTTGGATCAAAGTCGACGCAGACACAAAGCGGTCGACTACTAATATAAATATTAACATGAATTAATGTTACAATTTAAAATAATTAAATACAAATTTATAAATTAAACAAACATTCAAAGCTGA
Organism: Eurosta solidaginis; assembly: GCF_040869045.1. Classification (NCBI taxonomy): domain Eukaryota; kingdom Metazoa; phylum Arthropoda; class Insecta; order Diptera; family Tephritidae; genus Eurosta; species Eurosta solidaginis. The sequence goes on from NC_090321.1 coordinate 69,125,630, forward strand.
TGCAGTTATACAAGTTGTTGTAGTGCAAGCACCAGTTACGCAGTTACGATTAGTTTTGGCAAAATTTTGCCGGCATAGAGGCACAAAGTGCCTGGACATTCCACGAGGAACAGGAAAATTGAGTCGACTAACAAGATCAGAGGAGTCAATCCCGCCCATAATGTGCTTATGAATGAACATTACCCCGAGTAAAGTTCTTCGATTTTTTTTAAGACCACGTAGTGCAAATATAATGAAATCAATATATTATGTTATTGACGCCATAGCATAACGTCTTATTGATAACCATACTGCAGCTAAGCATTTTGTTTTTGGTTGAAGTACATAGCTGAGCCTAGCCTACAGTGGCGTAACAATAGGGTGGCAGGGCTGGCAAAATGCGCCCAAGAGGCCGCGAACTCAAAACTATTATTGTACATTGTACTTGAGTATTTAATTTTATTTGAAAAGTATATTTTTTTAATGTATAATGGAACGATTTTCCGTCATCCCTTGTCAAATTTATTTTCGAGACAAACCGGCGTTGTGCCATCATCAGTGTCGAGTTTCGCTCTGATCTGTTGTTGTCGTTTGTCCTATATTTATAGTACGTAGGTACATGAGCAGGTATTGCCAAAATTGATGCTTGTGTATATTTAGTTATGTGTATGTGCTGTGTGTTCATTCAGAACCGAGGGTGGTTTTTACTTATCGATTAGTGTGGCTGACTGAAGCAGGTAAAAGTCCGTAATTTTAGTCGTTTGGCCTCCACAATGTTGTTTTTCGCGTTGATTGGTTTGTGCTTATTTGTTGTTGTGTGTTTGTGTGTTGTACCTTGTAAACAAGTTTTAAAAGCTCGAATATTGTGTCAGATATAGTGTTTATCTTCAAGTTACGACAAGTTTGTTCAAAGTACAGCTTCAAGACTCGAGAAATCGAGATCTCGGTTTCTTGCGAGATTCTCGAATCTCGAATTACTCGTAAAGATCACGAGATTCTCGAATCTCGAAGTACTCGTACAGCTCGCGAGATTCTCGAATCTCGAAATACTCGTTAAGTTCGAGAGCTTCTTGACATAGAATTTAGCCGCTGTAATAGTATTCTGGTTTTTTTTTTTACTTCGGATTTTTTTTTTCATTTTATTACGTTGGCTATGACATTTGAATCAACTCGTACGTGCAAAATTTTTTTATAATATTTTTATTTCCCAATTCAGAGGCATAATTCATACATATCCCTTTTTTAAAACAACGCGTACAGTATTTAATATTTTAATATTAATATTTAATAATATGTAGAATGCCTCCAGAAAGAAGCTGGGTATGGCAGTATGCAAGAAAAACGAATATTGGGGCCAAATGCTGTCTATGCAATGCAGCCATTGCCTGTAAAGGAATTAGCACAAAAGCAATTATACGGCATATTTAAAGTGTTCACAAAATTTCAAGCGATTTTAGTCAAGATGGGAAAGTTTTCTAGAAAGAATGTTGTTGGAACGCTGGATTATAATTGCACATACATACATATTTTTATTATCACTAGCCACAAATCGAATACCCGAGCAGTGCCTTACAAAAACAGCAAAAGAACACATTCCCAGTAAAAAATGGAGCATATACACGGTGCAGTGGCTAAGCTTATAGTACGTAACCAACTGCCTATTTCATTTGGGTCGAGCACAGTATTTGAAAAATTTATGGAAGTGGCGGTGCCCAGCTACAACTGCTAAAAAGGCGAAGCCATCAAAAAAAGAGTAAAATGTTTATATGATTCTGTTAAGAGTAGGTACCTCTGATATTTGGACGTCATTAGCCCAAAATAGTTTTTTAACACTAACAGCATATCTTGTGGACGAAGGGTTCAATTTACAGACAATAACACTAGACACTTTACATATAAGTGAAAAGCACACTGCAGAAAATATTAAATCGAAAATTAAATTCATTTTAGAAGACTGCGGAATTAAAAAGGTGTCAACAATAGTCACAGATAACGCTGCTGTATTATTATTTAGTGCTATCGGTAGACTTGAACTAGTTCGATATAAAAGTGGTTTGACCTGTGCCGTCCACACCCTACAGATTTATGTTAACAAAAGCTTGGAAATTGGACAAATTGTAACACTACTAATCAAAGTTAGCAAAGTAGTAGGATATTTCAAGCACTCAGCTTCTGCTTGTTCTACATTACGAGAAAAGCAGCATCAATTTGGTATGCCAACTCTATCTTTAATTCAAAGAAATAACACCCGCTGGAATTCTACTTTTCGCATGATAGACAGCCTGTAACTAATGTTTTGGTTGACCGACGACATACCAGCATACAAATAGCTCAAAATCTTGAAATGACAGTAGACTGGATAAATATAGACAAATTAATTAACGTCCTAAAGCCCATTAATATATTGACGGAAATTTTCTGCTCAGAAAACTGCTCCCCGACGTCTATAATTCGTCCCATTATAAAATTTTTGTTGGAAAATCAAATGAGATTATATTCCGAAGACGATAAGCTTATTCGTGTTTTTAAATCCACAATGGCTCAAAATTTACAATCAAAAATTTCTTCACTGGAAGATTTCACACCGCGCATGAAAGCTTCTTTTTTCGGCCCCAGATTTAAGTCTTTAAAACATGAAGATGCATCTGTGCGCAATAAACTACTTTGCTATGCTAAGTCCGAACTAAGTGATGAATATAGCATAGAACGTGCGGATAAAAAAAATTACGGCACTGTGGTTTCAAAAACGATATCTAAATTTGGCATATTTTTTAATAGTTACTCGAAGCTTAAGAGCTCGTTTGAGACGGAATGGAGCTCTTACATCTGTGAACCAGAAATTTCATATGATGAGGATCCTTTTCAATGGTGGAACCTTTTCTTTCCGAGCAAGCTAGATCGTTTCTTTGCATCCCTGCAACTTCAGTAAACTCTGAACATTGCTTTTCATCAGCGGGCAATATTGTTACGACCAAGTGAAGCTGTTTATTGCAAAAAAACGTCAATATGTTGGTATTTTTACATCAGAACCAAAAATATATTGACTAAAATTTAAAACAAATTACATACATATTAATAATCTAAAATTAATAACCCATATTACTGTTTTCTTTTTGTATGCATATTTATCAAATGTTTTGTGTTGCATTTTATTTTTATACTCAGCTGAGCAGGACTCACATAGTATATTAACTTTGTTCACATAACGGTAATCCGTAACGGCATAAACTAATCGAGATAGATATAGACTTCTATATATCAAAATGATGTGGGCGAAAAAAGAAATTTATTTAGCCATGTTCGTCCGACCGTCCCTAAACACGATAACTTGAGTAAATGTTGAGGTATCTTGATGCAATTTGGTATGTAGGTTCCGGGACACTCCTCTCAGATCGCTATTTAAAATGAACGAAATCGGACTATAATCACCCCCACTTTTTCGATATCGAAAATTTCGAAAAACACAAAAAGTGCGATAATTCATTACCAAAGGCAGATAAAGCGATGAAACTTGGTAGGTGCGTTGACCTTATGACGTAGAATAGAAAATTAGTAAAATTTTGGACAATGGGAGTGGCACCGCCTACTTTTGAAAGAAAGTAGTTTAAAAGTTTTGCAAGCCGTATTTGGCAGTCGTTGAAGATATCATAATGAAATTTGGCAAGAGCGTTACTCCTATTACTATATGTGTGCCAAATAAAAATTAGCAAAATCGAATGATGAACACGCCCACTTTTTATAAAAAAAAATTGTTTAAGTCAAATTATGACATATAAGTAAATTATGTCAACATTCGACTCCAGTAATGATATGGTGCAACAAAATACAAAAATGAAAGAAAATTTCAATATGGGCATGGCTCCGCCCTTTTTCATTTAATTCGTCTAGAATACTTTTAATGCCATGAGTTGAACAAAAAAATCCCAATCCCTGTGACATTTGGTAGGGGCATAGAGTCTATGACGATAACTGTTTTCCGTGAAAATGGGCGAAATCGGTTGAAGCCACACCCAGTTTTTATACACAGTCGACCGTCTGTCCTTCCGCTCGGCCCTTAAACCGATAACTTGGGCAAAAATCGATATATCTTTACTAAACTTAGCTCACGTACTTATCTGTACTCACTTTATCTTGGTATAAAAATGGCCGAAATCCGAATACGATCACGCCCACTTTTTCGATATCCAAAATTACGAAAAATGAAAAAATGCCATAATTCTATACGAAATTTGAAAAAAGGAAAGAGACATTGTAATTTGAGTGGTTTATTAACGCAAAATATAACTTTAGAAAAACTTTGTATGGATGTGACACCTTCCATATTAAGTAGAATAAAATGCAAAAGTTCTGCAGGGCGAAATCAAAAGTCTAGGAAATCTTAGCTGGAATACTGTTCGTGGTATTAGATGTATAAATAAATTAGCGGTATCCTACACATGATTTTCTGGGACACCCTGGTCCACATTTTGGTCGATATCTCGAAAACGCCTTCACATATACAATTAACGGCCACTCCCTTTTAAAACACTCATTAGTACCTTTAATTTGATACCCATAACGTAAACACATTCTAGAGTCACCCCTGGTCCACCTTTATGGCGATATCCCGAAATGGCGTCCACCTATAGAACTATGGCCCACTCTCTTTTAAAATACTCTTTAATACCTTCCATTTGATAACCATGCCATACAAACACATTACAGGGTTACCCTAAGTTCATTTTCCTACATTGTGATTTTCCCTTATTTTGTCTCCAAAGCTCTCAGCTGAGTATGTAATGTTCGGTTACACCCGAACTTAGCCTTCCTTATTTGTTTAATTGATAAATAAGTTTCTGCTTATTACTTGTCTCGGAAATGCTTGCGAGAATAACGATACCCGAGATTGAAACGAGAACTTTAGTTGTCGAGTCTCGAGCATCTTCTCGTTTCTCGCGAGATTCGAGCTCTCGAGTCCTAAAATTCTCGATCGTGTTCGAGAAAAAATCATAATATATAATACTATCAATTCAGCAAATAAGCTTAATGTCGAGAATCTCGGGGCCCTACGAGTATTTCGAGATTCAAGAATCTCGCGAGAAGGCGAGACTCGCAAGAAATCGCAAGCTCTAGTTCAAAGTGAACATATTTTATCGAGTATTCAACATCATTATAAACCAACTGAAATGGCGTTTAGTTCCAGTGAATGAAATTATTTCAAATTCCAGTGTTTTGCTGCCTTCCACCTTAAAAATTTTAAATGACACACACTGATCTATTAAAAAAAAGACAGAGAAAGACAAAGAAATAGAAGAATTGTCGTATATTAGAGACGCTGCTGATTTATTAATAATAAAAAAGTAAAAACGAAACTGTCTTCAGACTTCATAGCTTTCATGAATGGAGCTGACTAATAATCTTATCGCATTCGTAATATCCAAATAATCGGCTATATAAGATATGAAATATATAGTGAACATATGTACATATCTAAGCGATTTTTAAGATAAATTTAAAATTCTTTTTGTTTTTATCGGCCTATTGATAAATCATTCAAGGTTCGAATCGAGCTCAAGGACAGAACAATAATTTTTTTCTAATGAGAATTATTGTTACTTTTTAATTTTTCTAAATTTTAAAACTTGTATTTTGTTTTTGGAATAGTAAGTAGAAAATTTTTCAGACAACCTGCCATAGCTGCGCAGATAGATCCATTTCGAAGGGTGTTAAGCCTTCATCATCAGTACGCTTTAGGCTTAGGTTAGCGCAGCATGCCTAAAGCGTACTGATGATGAAGGCTTAGCACCCTTCGAAATGGATCTATCTGCGCAGCTATGGCAGGTTGTCTGAAAAATTTTCTACTTACTATTCCAAAAACAAAATACAATTTTTCAAATTTAGAAAAATTAAAAAAAACAATAAATATCATTAGAAAAAAATTATTGTTCTGGCCTTGAGCTCGATTCGAACCTTGAATGATAAATTTAAAATATAAAAAAAAAAAATAGGTACTTTGTGTAAGGATGCAAAGTTTGACGTTTTTTGTGGTCGGCATGGAATATGTAGCTTTGACCATGAATCACTTATCTCAACAATATATGCTGTAAACGTAAGTATTCGGTGAAATTTGAAACTTCTAGCTATTAAAATGGGGCAGAAACTATGAAAAATTTCTTATCTGGACAATCAGTTCTATGAGATATATACCACCGATCTATTCAATTTATTCAGACAACATTGAAATTTAAAGCTTCTAGCTGTTAAAATGGAGCAGAAATTACGTTTCTTATCTAAACAATCGGTTGTATGAGATATATAAGTTTGCAAATGTATGACTTTACTTTATTGATCTCAAATTAGAACTAAACATTGTAGTCTTAAAATCTACGCTAGTTCCCTACTTGCGGTCTGATGCCTGTGTTTGGATTAGTGTAAATGCGCCGGTAGCTCTGTTTGTATGTGTGAATGCATTGCTTGCTCCATCGTATCAAGCCGTCCAAAGTCACGTACGGTGTCAGGTGTCCGTCTATGAACATAACTGAACGGCAAGACAAGCGTGGGAGTTATTCTTATGAATTGACAATCAGCTTGACGGTTTACTTCCAAATATTCAAGAATTTAAGCAGGCGAGGGAGCCAAGAATGTGGGTGACACAACATACATGATTAATAAATGGCAAAATTCAAGATCCAGAATACACGTTACAAAATGGTATTGTATTGAAAGGCCAACGGGTAATGATCCCAAAAGCCCTGCGTAATGAAATCCTAAAAGAACTGCACTATACGCACTTAGGAATAGTGAAAATGAAATAAATTGCTCCCCGGTATTGCTACTGGAAAGGTATAGATGCAGATATAGAAGGCCTGGGAAGGTCATGCCATGAGTGCGCAATGATTGGAAAAAATCCAGCACAAATTACCACCCATTGCTGGGAACAGCCACAAGAAAATTTTGAAAGGGTTCACATGGACTATGCAGGTCCATTTCAAAATCATTTTTTCTTCGTTTTCTTCGACGCAAAGTCAAAATGCCAAAAATACAAGTAGTAAAGAGCGCACCAACTTCCGAGAGCACGATCGAGTTATTACACGAAATATTTTCAACGCATGGACTGCCACAAGTACTAGTCTCCGACAACGCTACGATTTTTCAAAGCAAATCGTTCAAATTATTCTGCCAAAGTAACGGCATCGTTCAAAAATTCATCGCACCGGGGCATCCGGCTATAAACGGGTTAGCGGAAAGACACATTCATAGGTTGAGGAACAAACTTGAAGCAATGCAACACGTTAACGCACCAATGCGCAAGAAGGTACAAGAAATTGTCAGCCGTTATCGAATCACACCCTTAGAAAATAACAAAACTCCCGCAGAAATTTACCTGGGTCGGAAAATTCGAACCAGGCTACACGCTATTACAACAACCCGTACAACACGATGAAGCAACATCGCCTCCTAGGGTCTCACAGCGAGTTCGACAATTTAGCATGGGAGACCGGGTACAAGTAAGATGGTTTCACAAAAATAAAGCAACATGGAAATTCGGCGTAGTTACAGAAAAGTATGGAAAGTTACATTATCAGGTTGAATTAGATAACAGCTACAGCCTCAAGCGACACATAAATCAACTCCATGGATCAAGTGTAACTAACGTCGAGGATCACAAAGAAACCACCGTATCAGAGAGGAAACAGAAGCGATAAAACGATGTAATCATCGAGCGTCCAGTAGCCACACACATAGCTCCACAACAACGAACAGAAATATACGAGGAAGTACATCCAAAACTAGAAAATGTACGACAACCCGAGTCCGTAAGACGATCGGGAAGGGCACATAAGCCGCCGGTCCGACTTCAAGACCATGAACTTTAGTAGCGTCTAGATTAACTATATTGTAATAATGTGGTAACACCTGTATATCGATATCTTTGTTCTAGCGTTATTAGTTACCATGCCATCATTTTTCATGACTTTGCACTTTTTCCAGATCATTAAGGACTCCAATGTATTCATCCACTAACTTAAAAGTAATTTTGCAGGACTACAAGGCACACAAGTCTTCCTGGCTGTCTGACATAATGAGGAAATATTTTTATGTTTCGGTGCAGCAGGTGTTGCCTCTTTATCTTATATATTATTTCTAATTTCTGTTTTATGTACAGTTCCCTTTTTTCGCTCTTATTTGGAATCCAAATCTATAAATAGAGGTTTGGTTGTAATGATGAGCATTCGTGTTATTAGCGAGCTTTGGGAATTATTAATCGTATTGTTTTTGTTTAGCTATATTTTATTAAAATAATTTGTTAAAAATAAACTATTGCGAGCACACAAAGAAATATATTTGTACTCTGGCATTATTGTGAATACTTGATTACAACTAACACTGCATTACCGGCAGCGCAAGCGGATGTTAGATTATAGATGCTGGATGGATACCCGGCAGTTGTTAACATTCGCCAGATGACAGTGCAAGCGCATGTAAATTTATGGATGTTTGATTAATATAACAGCTGATTTCTGTTGATATTTGATACGAGACTTTTATATTTGTTGTGCAAGGTTCCCACGGGTCCGGCTCGTCTATTATAATAGGAAAGAGAGGTACTCCCACTGAGGCACTAAGTGCATCAGTAAGGGACGTTATCATCGCACCTGTTATGCAAATGCAAACTAGTTTATGCGGATTGCTTAGTTGCTGTTCTTTGCGTGGTTTTCGTCCACCAAACTAAGGAGGCATATGTGACTATTGCTTTCACAGCAGTATTAAGTATCAAGTATACCATTTTGACAGATAGCTCCAATGTTTTCACATATGATCCAGCGCAGACAAAGAGAGCTATTGTTGCTTTGCGTAAGGTAGCATCTAGATGAGCATTCCATGTGAGAATTATGTCCAGTGTAACCACCTTCCAATAAAAATCGAGTTTTCGTGGCACCCAGGTATGGTTCTTACATGGATAACTTTATTCTCCGGGTAAAAGGCACAATAATAGTTCTTTCGTATCACTACAATATTCTATGATGCGCGGGGCTTGTGGCATGCGCTTGGATACAAGAGAGCAGAGCAGAGAGTACACTCCCTTGAGGGCATCCTCTAGTGCTCCCCAAATGACTCAGTGGTCCCTACCATCTGATTTCTTCTATTTAGCATGGACAGCACCCAGCGAATAATCATTTGACTTATGCCCTTCCCAATCATAGCCCCTGAAATGCCAATGAAAGGGCAGAGGGCTATATTTTTAGACTTCATGGTTAGGTTAGGTTTAACTGGCCGGTCCATGAAGACCTCACATAGACTGAATGAGTCCGTAGTGTTACCAGAAGTTTGTTTTAACGACCAAACTGAAAACTCCTTTTAAAAACCAGGACCTATGTTATAAAATAACTCCGTCTTCTTGGCAAATACTAGAAGCTTTCTGGGACTTAAGCCACCTGCTGCTTCTAGATCTGATAGCTGTATCACTCCTAATAGCTGGAGTCTTAGCCTGGTCAGCGCAGGGCACGAGCACAAAACGTACTCAATCGTTTCCTCCTCCAACCCGCACTTCCTACATCTGCTATCACTCACCAAGCCTAATTTAAAGGCATGTGACGCCAGAAGGCAGTACCCAGTAAAAATGCCCGTTATGAGTCTACAGTCCTCTCTTTTTAATGATAGAAGCAACTTTGTTAGTCCAAGGTTGTAAGACCTACACATAATCTTCGACACTTTACAGCCCCGCGCTTGAACACACGCCTTTCCTGCTTGGTCGACCATGTGCACCTCTCGCCTTGGCTTAATCTCGCCCAGTCTAATTGGGACGTCTACGGAGCAAGCTTCAAGCGATGCGCACTTTTTAGCTAGTTCATCCGCTTTTTCATTCCCATCTATTCCCACATGCACTGGGACCCAATATAGATGTATGCTTCTCCCTGTCCCGATTCTCTCCAGGGATTGCTTACTTTCTAACACGCATTTAGATGCTGTGCTATGCGAGATTATTGCCTTAATTGCTGCTTGACTGTCAATATAAAAGTTAACACGGTTGCAGCTTAAGCTATTCTCTTCCGGGGTTTCTACTGTTTTGGTTACGGCTAATATTTGCACTTGGAAAACGCTACAGTAAGCCGACATCCTGTAGGATATGTTGATTTCCAGATCAGCATAGTATAACGCAGACCCTACTCCTTCCACTACTTTGGAACCATCTGTGTACACATGTACCGCCTCGTTCGCCACTTTAGCACCCTTGCGCCAACCGTCCACCTCTATTGTGGCCTTAAGATCTCCCTCACAGCGCAGATAAAATAAATAAAAATTAGCGAAATCGGATGACGAACACGCCCACTTTAAAAAAAAAATTTTGTTTATAGTCAAATTTTAACAAAAAATTTAATATCTTTACAGTATAAAAGTAAATTATGTCAGCATTCGACTCCAGTAATGATATGGTGCAACAAAATACAAAGATAAAAGAAAATTTCAAAATGGACGTAACTCCGCCCTTTTTCATTTAATTCGTCTAGAATACTTTTAATGCCATAAGTCGAACAAAAATTTACCAATCCTTGTGAAATTTGGTTGGTAGGGACATAGACTCTATGACGATAACTCTTTTCTGTGAAAATGGGCGAAATCGGTTGAAGCCACGCCCAGTTTTTATACACAGTCGACCGTCTGTCCTTCCGCTCGGCCGTTAACACGATAACTTGCGCAAACAATGATATATCTTAACGAAACTTAGTTCACGTACTTATCTGAAGTCACTTTATCTTGGTATAAAATATGGCCAAAATCCGACTATGACCACGCCCACTTTTCCGATATCGAAAATTACGAAAAATGAAAAAAATGCCATAATTCTGTACCAAATATGAAAAAAGAGATGAAACATGGTAATTGGATTGGTTTATTGACGCAAAATATAACTTTAGAAAAAACTTTGTAAAATGGGCGTGACACCTACCATATTAGGTAGAAGAAAATGAAAAAGTTTTGCAGGGCGAAATCAAAAGCCCTTGAAATCTTGGCAGGAATACTATTCGTGGTATGACATATATAAATAAATTAGCGGTATCCGACAGAAGATGTTCTGGGTCACCCTGGTCCACATTTTGGTCGATATCTCGAAAACGCCTTCACATATACATCTAAGGGCTACTCCCTTTTAAAACCCTCATTAATACTTTTAATTTGATACCCATATCGTACAAACACATTCTAGAGTCACCCCTGGTCCACCTTTATGGCGATATCTCGGAAAGACGTCCACCTATAGAACTAAGGCCCACTACGTTTTAAATAATCATTAACACGTTTCATTTGATACACATGTCATAAAAACACATTCCAGGGTTACCCTAGGTTCATTTTGTTAAATGGTGATTTCCCCTTATTTTGTCTCCAAAGCTCTCAGCTGAGTATGTAATGTTCGGTTACACCCGAACTTAGCCTTCCTTACTTGTTTGAGGTAAGTTGTTTTTTGTGTGGCTTTTATGATAAAAGAATAGATTTGTTTGCGCCACTAAAATATATACTTAAACCAAGACCGATTAACAAAATTATAGATTTTTCTCCAAGATATCACATTGCAATGCATATTCAGGCGGCTTTTTGGCCGAAGTGTCAGCCGATATCAAAACCATGAAATAAAAGATTTATTTTTTTGTGTGTATATCTTTTTTCATAGTAGTGCAATATGATCACTTAACACACGTTCTCAGATTTTTTAGCACCAAGAAATAATTATCACAGCATTTTAGGACGGAGTCAGACATTGCTAAAGTGACAAATAAAGGACTGAATAATCAGGCCTGAACCGTGATAAAAAATAAATAAAAACAAATATATACTTGGCGCGATTATCTCAGGTGAGCATCTCTTCAAGTTTGCATCTTGCCCCTTTTTAGTTTTTCCTACAAATATACGGGAAGGGGCTTTAATTTTTTATGCCGACTCCGAACGGCACCTGGAAGGCAGATGAATTTTCACTGAGATGGCTTTTAATGGCAGAAAATTTTCGGAGTGTTTTCCAAACCACTGTCGAGGGCGACCCCGCTTATAAATGCTTTTTTGTAATTGAATGAACTTTTTTCTTAAATTTTGATGTTGCTTTTGCGCGGGTCTTGAACCCAGCACCCTCGGTGGTGTAGGCGGAGAACGCTACCACTACACCACGCACCGCCAGAGTCTTGAACCAGCAAAAGCAATAAGTTAAGCTTAAATTCCTAAAATAAAACTAGTTAAGTTTACGCTTTGTTCTTTTCATAAAAACATAAAGCTAATATAAGAAATGTCTATATGCTCATTCCATTTCAAGACACCCGGTCCGCGCAGGACATGATTTTTGATTTCGATGAAATTTTAATATGTTGTTCTTTGGTGAAAATAATGAAACCTTTTTTTTTTTGGCCTCAAACAAATTTTTTTTCGGATTTATCGGCAATTGAATTCCATAAAATGCAATCACCTATTTTTTCAACTGTCAATAACTTTGTCAAAAATTAACCGATTCTCATGATTTTTTTTGAAATGTTCGTTGTTACTTTTAATTTTATATAAATTTATAAACAATTGTATATAGTTAAAAAAATTATTTTTTTAGTATTTAGTAGAAATTTATGACTTTTTTCAAAAATTAATATATCTAAAAACCTGTTACTGTTTTTTGTTTAAACTTTTTCTATATAGAGTGAGCAGTTTATATTTCAACTTGGGTATCCATTAGCCAAAGCTCGTTGTTTTCGAAATATGAATTTTTGAATATTAAACTTTTTTTCGCCATATATTGATGCAATACATATCAGCATACAAGGCGATCAATTCCAAATGCTTAAAATTAATTAAAATATCACATTTATATGGTCAATTGAATAAATGTTATTACAATTATTGGTTTTTTTTATTGAAAAATTGCAAAAATGTGACAGAGTTTAAAATGAATTTGAAAATTTTAAAAATTGAAACTTCCTCCAAAATGATTGCTTGTTGCTCTATTTATATCTTTTCTATTCATTTAAATTTCAGTGTCCGCTCACTCGATTACATCAAAGTCTGTACAGTGTAATACTATTGAAGTATATTGTTCTATATTCTCACAATTCGGCCATCCTGCTATGCATTCGACTCGAATGCGTCATGATCGTCATCGTATTCACTAGCCCATGGTTTCATGTATTCTGCACCCGTTGTGGTTTCCTTCGAGCCTTCACCTTCACCAATGCGAATAACGTCGTATGTGTCATTTAGTTTAACTTTAATAACACCGAATTGAGTGCGTTTTATTGCTACCATTTCACCGATTTTGTAGATTTTCGATGGTTTACGTCGATGATTAAATGACCTTTTATTCTCATTTTGAATTTTAAAGATTTGATCCTTTGCCGCCTTTCGTATAGCCTCGCGTTCAGCGTCAAAACTTGCAATAAATTCGTCTTCTATTAGCTGTCTGATATTGTGATCATTCTTTGTACGCATTTTGATACCCACCATAAGTTCGAAGGGTGTTTTATTTATGCTTCTAACGTACGTAGAATTAACTGCTTGCTGTACGTCACCAACGAAACGATACCACTTTGTGGGGTCTTCCACGCTAAGTTTTGCTAAAGATTATCGAAAAGTATAGATGTTGCAGGCGCAAACTTCGTTGGAAAGCAGCGGAGCGTAACAAAATGTATAATGGTTTATCCTTTAGTAACTCTCTTATGGTTTCTAGTTCTACATCTTGTGATTGCGCCCGTTGAATCTTAGTTAAAATATTATTATCATGTATCGTCATAACTGGATGCCTGCTTAATGCGTCAGCGTGTCGGTTTTGCGAAGTCATAATATTCTAAAAACAAAATCCATCTCGCTACTCTAGTGCTAAGGTCTTCTTTCTCTAGGGGGTTTTGGTAAATGCCTTACTAGCTTGAATCGCAAACCGAGTAAGTAAACTCTAAATTTTTTCATAGCTTCATTAACAGCTAAAACTTCTAGTTCGTAACTAGTAAGTTTTCTCTCATAATCCGTCGTTTTCTTAATCATATAATATACTGGGTGTAGTTGCTTGTCATCTGGTGATCTCTGCAACAGTACGGCTCCATAACCATCGATTAAGGCATCTGTGTGAACTTCGGTTTCGCAATGCTGGGAGCGTGCTTAAAACTTCCTTTAACGAATTAAATGCTTTTAGCTGTTCCTCTTTTATCTAAAATTTCATATTTAACTTTCGTAAATCTATCAGTGGTTTTGCGATTACTGAAAAATAGGGTATAAATTTCCGAAAGTAACATGTTAGTCCGATAAAACTTTCTATCTCTTTTAAATCTTTAGGCATATTGTACATCATCAAAGCTTCAACTTTACGCGGAGATGGTGAAATTTGTTATTTTTCTATTGTGTGCCCCAAGAATTCTATTTTAGTCTTAAGAAAATGTCATTTTTTAACGTTAATTTGGAGTCCATAGGTTTAAAACTTCTTCTAAATATTCTAATGCTTCATTTTCGTTACTAGCAGGAATTATTATGTCATCTATTTATGGCAAAGCTATACCACGTCGCGTAAACTCTCCAAAAATTGCATTTATGTGCCTTTGAAATACACTTGGCGCATTTGAAAGACCAAAAGGAACTTTTCAAAACCGGTACTGTCCACTATGGGTGACGAATAAAGTGTATTTTCGACTATTTGGTGCTACATCGACATGAAAAAATCCATTTTTCAAGTATATTGTACTACAAATCTTTGCATTCTGTAGCCTATCAAGTTGATCTTCAATAAGCGGAAGAGGAAAACGGTCTCTTACGGTAACTGTGTTGATTTTTCGGTAGTCCACACATAGTCTTGGAGTGCCATCGCGTTTTCGTACAAGAACAACTGGGCTACTAAACTCTGAATCAGACTCCTCTATGATACCATCTTTCAGCCACTGGTCAACTTGATCATCAACTATCAATCTTTCACTTAAAGGCAATCTTCGAGGTGTACATGAAATTGGTGTTTCATCTTTTAGCACAATACTTAATTGCACATTTGGAGATTTACATAGTTTTAAAATTTTTGACAAGATCTCTTAGCTTCTGTTTGGCATTTTTACTAGCTGACTCTTCAACAGTTATACAGTCATCATCTTGGTCAATTTCAATATTCAAAACAGATGCATTTTCATTATCATCACGTGGTTTTTTGATTGCAAAACCGGAAGGATTAATTGTAAGCTCGGCTTGTAAGCAAATGTCCGTACCAATTATAACGTTTACGCTTAAACATTCTCTTGGGAACACTCGAAAAAGTAAATTGTATAACTCACCATCAACTGTTATTGTTTTCGTTAGCTCACCTAATGGCTTACAATTATTGTTTTTACCAAACCCGGTTAACATTACATTTGACTCGACCATGCGTGGTTTATTTAAAGCATTATATACTTCAATTGACATAATGTTAACTTTACTGCCTGTATCTAAAAGCGCATAACAATTTACACTTTCAATGGATATATATTTTTTCGTAACTTCATCGTTGCTTTTACTAACAACAATCACACTTTTTGTAGAGTCACTATTAGATTTTTCTGGGGAATTCTTTGCAATATGACCAAATTTCTGACACTGCAAACATTTGGCTCATTTGCTTTTGTTTTTACATTCAATTGACTTGTGCCCTTTAGTTACATAAATGTATCCACACCCCTAATCCTACATATACTTATAGTACTAATATATAATTTACCTATTTATATTCTTTGCATTCATTACCCTACAATTTCTTAATATACTACTCATTTATTACTTACTATATAACCGTTATTCTCTCATCAGACTTTGCTTATAAATTCCTATTCTTCTTAGCTTTAATATTTATTACACTCTCAATTAGCTTACCAAATATTAATATATATTTTTAACTCTTACCTTAGTTTAAAGAACAAGCACTACTCAATCAATGTTTAAATCTTAACCTGTGCGGATCGTTTTGTAGCAAACAAAAATTTATGCAATTAAAATATCTATTAAAAAAAACGTTAAAAGTGAATTTTAAATAAACAAACAACATTTAATAGAAACAAAACGTTTCTTTGTCATTTAATTTATTTATGAATGTATGTATGTGTACTGTTGAAATACAACTCTGTTCACAATTCACATATTCATGCAACCTTGTAAGATGTCAAATTTGAATTCAACATCTTTAGCTTCTTCTCTTTGCTTTCAACAAATAAACTTCGTATTATATTTCGTGTTAAATAAAACTACTTTGTATTGAACTTAAACATGTGTATATTGATTTTACTTGGATTAGAGGAAACTTCCACAGTGTTAAGTACACTATAAACTTCAAAAGTTCAACACGTTATGGACCCAGGGGCAAATTCCTGCTGTCCAAGTAGAATTGCGTTTTTTTCATTAAAAATTGTGAAATCGAGGTGGCGTCATCAATGTTCAACATTGATAAATTAAATGAGTTAAATTATGACTCGTGGAGTTTACAACTCAAGAGCGTTCTTATTCATCAAAATCTGTGGTCCGTTGTGAGCGGAGAACTGGTGTGTCCGGGAACAGATGCTGAGGAAAAGGATGTGTTGCTTTGGAAAGCAAAAGACGACAAGGCTAAGGCTACAATAATCCTTAGCATAACGCCCATGCAAATTCAACATGTAAAAAGTTCCAGCACAGCAAGTGATTCGTGGAATTGCTTGGAAAAAGTACATCGTCCAAAAGGCCCCGTAAGAAAAGTAACATTGTTCAAACAATTACTTAGTACACGTATGAACGACGGAGAATGTGTTCAGCAATATGTTTGCAAATTCACATCTAATGCAGAAAAACTTACGGAAATTGGTGTAGTAGTGCAAGAAGAGTTGGTGGTAATTATGCTACTAGCAAGCCTACCAAGATCATATGAAAACTTGGTTGTGGCACTGGAATCACGAGACGACTTACCAAAGCTTGATGCTGTAAAAGTAAAGCTAATAGAAGAAGGCAAAAGACGGAAATCATATAATTCGGAGTGTGCTGGAAGTATCGTGCAAGCATTCGTAGCACAAGAGTATGCATGCGTCAGTAAACAGAATTCTTTGAAAGAAAAGTCAAATGGCAGCGTTGCTAACGCAAGCAAAAGCAAAAACCTCGGACGGTTATCAAATTTGAAATGCTTCAGCTGTGGAAAGAAGGGACATTTCGCTGCTCAGTGTAAGCAGAAACAACGAGAAAGTTCGCAACAGAACAATAAAAACAACAACGGGTTGTTTGCAGCAGTCAACAATAACATTTTACAGAGTCACGTATGGTGCGTCGACAGCGGTGCTTCTTCACATTTATGTTGCGACCGCGACATGTTCAATAAGTTTGAAGCTTGTGAGGAATCAATCATGCTAGCAGGCGACAACAGAATGTTAGCGGCCGGCAAAGGAGAAGTTCGATTGAAAACAAAAAAGTTCGACGTCACACTTGTGGATGTGCTGTATGTACCGGGTTTGCAGAGCAACTTCATATCAGTAGCGGAGGCTGTTAACAGAGGCTATGTTGTGAAATTGAAAGGCGACACAGCAGAGATAATCAATGAGCACGGAGGAATAATATTACGTGCACAAAAGATAAGTGATCTATATTTATTCGATTTAAATAAAAACAAATTGTTTCTTTCAAAAGGGGTTATTGATGAAAGTATGAGATGGCACAAACGTTTCGGCCACTTAAATTTCGCAAGCCTGCGAGAATTGGTAAACAAAGAAATGGTTCATGGCTGTAAGATTAACATACCAACAAGTATTAGTTGTGATGTGTGCATGACAGGCAAATGCAGTCAACGTCCATATACCAATACAGAAAATCGAGCAGCTGATATTTTGGGTTTGGTGCACACCGACGTTTGTGGTTCGGTAAACAAAGCATCAACTGGTGGTGCGAAATATTTATTAACCTTCATCGATGACAATACTCGTTACGTATTTGTTTATTTTTTGCGGCACAAACACGAAGTGTTTGATAAGTTTAAAGAATTTAAAACTATGGCAGAGCGGTAAACAGGCAAAAAATTAAACATTTTGAGGAGCGACAATGGAAGAGAGTTCGTAAACAATGCGTTTGATCAGTTTTTAAAAGACAATAGAATCGTAAGGCAGTTGACGGTGCCCTATACGCCTCAACAAAATGGGGGGACAGAAAGGTTCAACCGTACGTTAATATAAATGTCAAGATGTATGCTAATTGGTGCAAATGTAGAAGAGACAATGCGGGCAGAGGCTGTTCATACTGCAGCATACATACGAAATCGTTCAGCAACAAAGGCATTAGATTCCATGACACCTTATGAAGCCTGGTACGGTCATAAACCTAAAGTGGCGCATTTACGGGAATTTGGATCCATCTCTATAGCGCTTGATAAAAGGCAGGTTGCAAAATTTAAACCTAAAGGCAAAGAGTATACATTGGTTGGATACTCAGATACGTCCAAAGCATATCGCTTGTTTGATCGGACAACAAAACAGCTAATTATAAGTAGAGATGTTTATTTCATAGAATCAGCAGACGCGGATCAACAATCAAATGTAGTAGTATGTTCAGATGACCATAACAATGTCAGTAAGCAGATGTTATACATACCAAATATGGATGTTGATGCTAGCAACACAAGCGTTGACGAGACAGGTAGTCATAGTGTTGAGCATACAAAAGCAAGCGATGTACACATACCAATAATAGATGGTGATGATAGCAATAAAAGCGCAGAAGAGGTAGATGTCAATCAGAGTAGTGAGCGTATGCAAGTAAGCGATGCAGAATTTCAATCGGCAGAAGATGAACCAGCTGTACCAAAGCGATGTTCAGGTAGACCAAAATTAGTTCGATCTGGTGGGGTCGGTAGGCCAAAAAAGGTATATAATACTTTAAATTTTATGCGCGCTGATGACGTTAAGGTACCTAACACGGTAGAAGAAGCATTGTCTGGCGAATTAGCAGAAGAGTGGCTTAATGCAATGCAGGTAGAGTATCGTGCGCTATTAAATAATGACACTTGGAATTTAATGGAACTTCCCAAAAACCAAAGCGTTGTGAAAAATAAATGGGTATTCACTGTAAAGAGAAACACAGATGGTAGTGTTGAACGCTTTAAAG
The DNA here is from genome assembly GCF_040869045.1 of Eurosta solidaginis. Lineage (NCBI taxonomy): Eukaryota > Metazoa > Arthropoda > Insecta > Diptera > Tephritidae > Eurosta > Eurosta solidaginis. The sequence continues at coordinate 69,144,671 of NC_090321.1, forward strand.
CTAGATTGGTTGCGAAGGGTTGTTCGCAAGTATATGGTGTTAATTACGATAAGACGTTTTCACCGGTTGTACGATATAGTACAATTAGATTAATTTTTGCGCTTGCGGCAGAGTACGGTTTGCATTTACATCAAATGGATGTATCAACTGCTTACCTTAATAGTGAACTGTCTGAAGATATTTACATGGCGCAACCAGAAATGTTTGTTAATGAACATTTTCCAAACATTGCTTAAAACTTAAGAAAGCTTTGTATGGACTCAAACAGTCCGGTAGGAAATGGAATATGAAACTAGATGTCATACTAAAGCGAATAGGTTTCAAGTCATGTGAAAGTGAACCGTGCGTATATGTTCGAAATATTGAGGGTCAAATTAATATTTTGGCAGTATATGTAGACGGCTTATTTATTGCATGTTTAGATAGGCAAAATATGCAAGATATAAAGCACAAGATCTCGAATGCAATAAAAGTAGTAGACAAAGGTCAAGTTAAAAATTTTTTAAGTATGGAAGTCGATAGAAATGGCGAAACTGGAGCCATTGCAATAAACCAAAAAGGGCATATTAAAAAGCTTCTGCGTGAGTTTGGTATGGAAGATTATCGACCTATTGCTATACCTTTGGACCCAGGTCATAGAGTGAACTGCGAAAACAAAAATTGTAAGCGTGTAGATCAAAAACAGTATCAGTCGCTTATAGGATCGCTTATGTACCTTGCGGTATGCACGCGACCAGATATATTACATTCTGTATGTAAACTAGCGCAACGTAATAAGGATCCACATACCGAACATTTAGCGGCAGGGAAGCGTATATTAAAATACCTATGTGCAACACAGGAAAAACAGTTGAAGTATCACAAAACTGGCAAGCAAATCGAATGTTTTGTTGATGCGGACTGGGGTGGGGATCCGACTGACCGGAAATCTTATACAGGATATGCAGTTATTCTAGTTGGAGGAGTATTCTCATATGAATCAAAGAAACAACAAACTGTAGCACTTAGTAGCACAGAGGCTGAGTACATGGCCATGACATCTGTAGTAAAAGAAGCTGTTTATTTAAAGCAGTTGTTACGAGAAATGAGAATTGATTGTCCACGTACAATCGTCGTTAACGGTGATAACCTGTGCGCAATGAATTTGGTAAAAAACCCTGTGTACCATTCTCGTAGCAAACACATTGATATTAAATATCAGTACGTTAGAAATGCTTATCGTGATAGGAAAATCGATTTGAAATATTGTAGCAGCAGCAATATGGTCGCCGATATATTGACAAAGAACTTGGCTAAACCTAGTCATGTAAAATTTTGTAATGTAATGGGTTTAAAATAATAATATTTTTTCATTGCATAAATGTGTTCATTGAGGGGGCGTGTTGAAATACAACTCTGTTCACAATTCATATATTCATGCAACCTTGTAAGATGTCAAATTTGAATTCAACATCTTTAGCTTCTTCTCTTTGCTTTCAACAAATAAACCTCGTATTATATTTCGTGTTAAATAAAACTACTTTGTATTGAACTTAAACATGTGTATATTGATTTTACTTGGATTAGAGGAAACTTCCACAGTGTTAAGTACACTATAAACTTCAAAAGTTCAACATGTACAAACATCGTACACATGCATCAAACTAGCGCAGTCGGTTCTTGAACCTTGAAAATTGAAAACCATCAAAAAGAATAAATAGTGCTACCTATACAAACATTAGTGTGTAGTTAAATATAAAAATAAGATAATTTTTTAATATAATATGTGAAAAAACATTTTCATATATGAAACATTAACTTTTTCTTTGAAGAAAATCTGTGCAAAAAAGTAACGGATGAAATTTTTTCCATATACTGTTATACAATAATTAAGAGACCAAGCAAAATAACTTGTGACTTGTGCTACATTTTAATTGAGCAGTCATCTTCTCTTAAGTACATATTTGCATCAAGTAGTTGCAATGCACTCATAGCTGCATTAAGTAGCTCAACACAACTCACTCATGAGATTAACACAAACAAAGAGCGGAAGTTGGCCTAGCGATTAGCTTATTATAAGAGTTGGTCTTGCGTTTTATGCTCACATACATCCACACACTAATGCGGCAGTTACTCACGAACGTACGTACCAAAAACGTGTCAGCTGACACGACCTATCTAATGAGTGTGCAATGTAAACGAAAACTTACCGACGTGCAACGCCCGTACGTACGTAGCCCGGAACGTAGAAATCAAAACTAATTTTGATTTTTTCCGTATGAACGTGTCAGCTGATCGCTCTCTCACTAGACAGAGTTGCCTAGTAAACTTTTGTGCGCTAATTTTTGACCGTTTGCAGTTTTATGCAAAAACACCTAATTAAAGTTTGAAAAATTGTGAAAATAATTCGAAATAATTATGTAAAAGTGCATATTATAAATATGTAATCTATTTATACTTATTCAATATTTATTCCGGCCTTTTACAATATCAAAAATTAAATTGGAAAAAGTTGATGTTTTCATAAGCATACATGCAAAATGGGCAATGGCAACAGTGCTTATCTATAAACAATACACACACAAATATGTTATGTACATGTACGCAGACGCACACATTGATTCCTACGGGCTTGAGAGTTTGGTCAAACGTGCTTCGTACGACAAACGTCCTTACGTACGGCACACGTCGGTGGGTAACTGCCGCATTACGCACGCATATGAAGAAAGCGGAAACTACTGCTGACACCATCTTTAATAAGAGTGACTTAATTCGCATTAACAAGAGAGACTTTGTGAGCGTGATTAAAGAAAGCAAAAATAAAAACAATAGTTAACAATATATATGCAATAACAAAACTACAAAAAACTTGTAAAGCATTATTCATCAACGAACTGTGGTAGTGAACCAGAAATAATCAACATGTCTCGACTCACAGTATTTGACTTATTAGCAGATGTTGAAGAATTCGGAGGAAAACCAGAAGAGCTGTCTCTATTTATCAAAAACATTGACGAGTTGCGTGCCATAACAATTTCAGCTGATCCGAATTTCTTAAGTTTATTTGATTTAAGGGTAAGATCTAAAATTAAGGATAGGGCAAACGTGGTGCTTATAAATAACAATAACTCTGTAGATTGGCAGAGTATAAAAACAATTTTACAAACTGAGGTCAATATAAATGAAAGCTTAGAAACCCTTGTAAATATAATTAAAATGGCTGAAATAAGGTCTAGTATTAGTGATTTGTTTGAGTACGTTACAGATCTTTTAACAAAGCTAAATTTAAAGTCGCAACTCGAAGAAAATAGTTAGTACAAATGCGAAACCAATGAAAAAATGGTTTTGAAAATATTTATTAGTAAATTACCCGGCGATGCAAAATTATTGCTTCAAGCTAGAAATCCCAATAATTTACTGAAAGCTAAAGAAATGTTAATTGAAACCGAATATTTCTATAAAAACTTAAATATAAGAAATACAAGAACTTCTGGTGCTTTCCAACAGAATTTGGCCAACAATAGGGAAAATTTACCAATTAGTAAATATAATAGTACAGCAAGTACTAATAACTATGCGAGAAATAGTAATAATAATCAAACTTTTACGGAGCGATGTTTAAGTAATCCCAGAGGCTCTGTGCAAACCAACATGAGAGGCTATAACTCACAAGCGACAGGCACCAATAGTAGTGCGCGCATGCCATCTAATATGACTAGGCAGTCTAGTATTTCTAACAGAACCGCCCCAATGGAAATAGATACCATTGAAACCAAAACGCAGCAAAATTTTCAATCAACAGCCACAGTGGTCAGAACTGTCAATACCACTTTTAATTGACTCCGGTGCAGGTACATCATTAATAAAAACAAATCGTTTTCATTCTTCTTTTAGTTCAAAAATAGATCAACCTATTACAGTTACAACAATTAATTCAAAATCAACTCTAAACAGTAAAGTAACTACTCCCCTATTCAAAGAGTTTAACAACCCTAATATTAAAATAGAAATGCTAGAAGCAGACTTAAATACTGATTTCGACGGCATAATTGGTTGCAATATGTTAAGCCCCTTAAAAGCTAAAATTAATTTTGATAAACAACAATTGATTACAAAGAATGCTACGATTAATTTAATTTTCTCAAACCCTAATAGTGAAATAAAATATCTTTCTAACGAGGATATTCTCAGTTTTAGTTCAAATGTAGCAGATATAAAATTTATTAAGCCAGATATACAAATAATACAGGAGAAATTAATCACAGATGACCTGAATAAAGAAGAGATCGAAAAACTTACCGCGTTATTAAAAACATTTAATTCAGTGTTTTATCACGAAGGAGAAAAATTATCTGTTATCAGTAAATACCAGCATAAAATCCCAACTTTTAATAACACCCCCATTTATTCGAAAATATATAGAGTAGCAGAGGTCCATAAAAAAGAAGAAGAAACGCAGATAAATGAGATGCTATACTCTGGAATTATTGTAAAATCCTCCAGTCCTTATAATGCCCCCATTTGGGTTGTACCCAAGAAATTAGATAATTCAAAAATCGAGAAATGGCACTTGGTTATTGATTATAGAAATCCAATGCCAAATATGGAGGATATGTTTTCCAAATTAGGCAATTCCCAGTATTTTACTACCCTGGATTTGGCTAAAGGGTTCCACCAAATCCCCATAGCTCTTGAAGATAGGCATAAGACTGCTTTCTCAACCTCAACGGGTCACTTCGAATTCACAAGAATGCTTTTCGGCTTAAAAAACGCTCCGGCATCATTTCAGCGGATGATGAACGAGATCTTACATGATTACATTAATACGATTTGCGTAGTTTATCTAGATGATATACTTATATTTTCAACGTCACTAGAGGAACATGTCCATTCACTAACAAATATATTCACTAGATTATCTGAATTCAATATGAAAGTTCAGATAGACAAGTGTAATTTTTTCAAAAGACAATCCGAATATTTAGGCCATATTATTTCGATCGATGGTATTAACCCCAATCCCAATAAAATAGATGCCATTCAGAAAATACCTGTGCCGAAAACAATAAAGCAAATTCGTTCGTTTCTAGGGCTCACTGGCTTGGTGAATCGAGAAAATTAGAGTCAAAATATCGTGGTCCGCATCGTATAGCCAAAGTCTTAAACAATGATCGAAGACATTCCGGGTATGTCAATAAAGTCGCGAAACTACTCTTCTGTTTTCGAATCTAGCAAACGGAAACCTTGGTGTAGAAACTGTCCCGAACTCGATGAGAACGAAACAAGCTATAGCGACCTAGAAGACAACGAAATCGGGGTCGATTCCATATCAGGAAAGGCCGACTGTCAGCAAGCTGGTAACCTACTCACGAAAAAGGCAATGAACAACAAGATGCCTGTCAGTCAGTCGATTGCGAGAACTAAAATAGAAAGCGTCCGAACTGCAGAGCCAGCGTGGAATTTATAAAATTTATACAAAAACTCTGTACAAATAAACTTTTTATTAAACGTTAAATATATTTGATTTTTAATAATCGGGGATTGCCCATATTGCTTTTTTAAATGTATGAAAACATTTATTTGAAGCAATTTTTTTTTTAATTTTATAATTTATTTAATAATTTGGGAAAAATTTAAACAACGTGACATCAGGACGGACAAGGCGACAGCTGTTTCGATTATACCTTGTAAATCTCTTCAAAGCCTTTTCTCCCGGGAGTGGGAGTCGAACTCGCACCCCTACGATAGTTGAAATGGTTGTAAACGCATTCAGCTACGTCATGCCTGTTGTGAAGTCTTTCCCAATTGCCTTCTTTATGCATATTTTAATCTTTTACACATTGCATACTTCGTATGCAATTATGTGTTAAAGCTATGCTTGGTACGGCGGTTTTCAAAGAAACTTTGGTTTTTGTTGCTGTTTTCGTTCTATTTATAGAACTACAACGAATTAACCAATTTTGTCTGTTTGTATGATTTTTAATAATCGGGGATTGCCCATATTGCTTTTTTAAATGTATGAAAACATTTATTTGAAGCAATTTTTTTTTTAATTTTATAATTTATTTAATAATTTGGGAAAAATTTAAACAACGTGACATCAGGACGGACAAGGCGACATCTGTTTCGATTATACCTTGTAAATCTCTTCAAAGCCTTTTCTCCCGGGAGTGGGAGTCGAACTCGCACCCCTACGATAGTTGAAATGGTTGTAAACGCATTCAGCTACGTCATGCCTGTTGTGAAGTCTTTCCCAATTGCCTTCTTTATGCATATTTTAATCTTTTACACATTGCATACTTCGTATGCAATTATGTGTTAAAGCTATGCTTGGTACGGCGGTTTTCAAAGAAACTTTGGTTTTTGTTGCTGTTTTCGTTCTATTTATAGAACTACAACGAATTAACCAATTTTGTCTGTTTGTATGATTTTTAATAATCGGGGATTGCCCATATTGCTTTTTTAAATGTATGAAAACATTTATTTGAAGCAATTTTTTTTTTAATTTTATAATTTATTTAATAATTTGGGAAAAATTTAAACAACGTGACATCAGGACGGACAAGGCGACATCTGTTTCGATTATACCTTGTAAATCTCTTCAAAGCCTTTTCTCCCGGGAGTGGGAGTCGAACTCGCACCCCTACGATAGTTGAAATGGTTGTAAACGCATTCAGCTACGTCATGCCTGTTGTGAAGTCTTTCCCAATTGCCTTCTTTATGCATATTTTAATCTTTTACACATTGCATACTTCGTATGCAATTATGTGTTAAAGCTATGCTTGGTACGGCGGTTTTCAAAGAAACTTTGGTTTTTGTTGCTGTTTTCGTAAATTATAAAATTAAAAAAAAAATTGCTTCAAATAAATGTTTTCATACATTTAAAAAAGCAATATGGGCAATCCCCGATTATTAAAAATCATACAAACAGACAAAATTGGTTAATTCGTTGTAGTTCTATAAATAGAACGAAAACAGCAACAAAAACCAAAGTTTCTTTGAAAACCGCCGTACCAAGCATAGCTTTAACACATAATTGCATACGAAGTATGCAATGTGTAAAAGATTAAAATATGCATAAAGAAGGCAATTGGGAAAGACTTCACAACAGGCATGACGTAGCTGAATGCGTTTACAACCATTTCAACTATCGTAGGGGTGCGAGTTCGACTCCCACTCCCGGGAGAAAAGGCTTTGAAGAGATTTACAAGGTATAATCGAAACAGCTGTCGCCTTGTCCGTCCTGATGTCACGTTGTTTAAATTTTTCCCAAATTATTAAATTAAATATATTTATTGAAATTATTTCATTGGAACTCAAGAGGTCTCCTGACAATAGTTTGGTCAACAAAATATTTTAGGCCGTATCTCTTTGGCAGAAAGTTTCAAATACAAACTGATCACCGTCCGTTAGTTTGGCTAAGTTCACTGAAAGAACCAAATATGAAAATGCAACGATGGAAGATAAGTTTGAATGAATATGATTTCGATATACAATATATCAAAGGGAAATCCAATTGCGTTGCAGATTGTTTGAGCAGGATTGAAGTAAACACTTTTGATAATGATTGTGATGTACGAAGTGACTTAGCAACTATCCACAGTGGGCATGAAAATCTTGATGACCATGTTTATATAACCGAATCACCAGTAAATATTTATAAACACCAAATTATAATAGAAAAGGGAAAATCTAATAGCTATTTAAAAAAGATTATTTTTCAAAGAAAAATTAGGCATATAATAAAAATCGAAAATTACGAAGAGTGCTACGTATTAAGCGTTTTAAAAGATATATTCCCAATAAAAGGAACTGTTGGGGTATTTTGTGATGATTTAGACGTTTCTAAATTACTTCAAAAGACTTTAGTTAAATATTTCTCAAATATTGCAGGCATGCGTATTTTAAAATGTTGTAAATATTTAACGGACATTTGTGAAAAAGACCGTCTTATTGAAGTAATTGAAAAATATCATTTAGGAAAAAATCATAGAGGAATCGAGGAAATATATGAGGAAATGAAAAACACAATATACTATCCAAATTTAAAACTAGAAATACATAAATTTATTAATAATTGTATAATTTGTAATATGTGCAAATTTGATAGAAGTCCCAATAAGTTAAAATTATGTCTTACGGAAACCCCATCTGAATCTAATGAAGTATGTCATATCGATATATGGTATTTAAATAAAGTTAAAATGTTTTTAACGTGCATTGACAAGCTAACAAAACACATTTCTATTCACACCCTTTCTGATCGAAATTCGATAACTATTGTAGAATTTCTTAATGAAAGATTTGCTATATTAGGTAAGCCTAAAAAAATTGTTGCAGACAATGAATTTAACACAGCTTTAATAAAAAATTTTCTTAGCTCTGAAAATGTGGAATATCACTTTACATCACCCAATACTCATTCTGGAAATTCAGACATTGAGAGGTTTCACCTAACCCTCAATGAACACATACGTATACTTAGATTGAGCAAAATGCACTCCGATCTAGATGATAAAACGCTTGTGTTAAAAGCTGTTCAAATATATAATAACACGATCCATTCGACGACTAAACAGAAGCCATTCGATCTGTTGAATAATCACGTTGACAAATCTGCTTGGAAAGAGTTAAAAGAAATTATTCATATTAAAAAAGAAAAATATATAAATAAAATTAACAAGAATAGAGCCGGATCTATAGAATTTGGAGATCGCGAGCTTGTAAAAAATTTGGGATTTCAAAATTTGAAACAAAAACCGAAGTATATAATAAAGACTGTAAAGGAAAAACGAGTCACTAATTTTCTCGACGAAAAAGGGCTCAAAAGAGACAGACAAATTGTTAAAAGAAAATATAAGCATCAAAACGAAGTTGAAAATGTAAATTTTGATATAAAAAATTACTGGAAGAAATAGATCAAAGCGAAAATAAAATTTATTATTAAGAATATTGTATATACCTAAGTAACTTAATTAACCAAAGTTTTTAAATTCCGTCAAATGCAGTATTTTTAGTTTTAGACATATTTATCGTTTACTAAATAGACAAAGAAAAAAAAACAATGTATATTTTCAACATTCCAGGAGTAATGTTAATCAAAGATGGGGGAGTTACATAAACGTATCCACACCTCTAATCCCACATATACTTATAGTACTAATATATAATTTACCTATTTATCTTCTTCGAATTCATTACCCTACAATTTCTAATTTCTTAATATACTACTCATTTATTACTTACTATATAACCGTTATCCTCTCATCAGACTTTGCTTATAAATTCCTATTTTTCTTAGCTTTAATATTTATTACACTCTCAATTAGCTTACCAAATATGAATATATATTTTTAACTCTTACCTTAGTTTTAAGAACAAGCACTACTCAATCAATGTTTAACTCTTAACCTGTGCGGATCGTTTTGTAACAAACAAAAATTTACGCAATTAAAATATCTATTAAAAAAAACTTTAAAAGTGAATTTTAAATAAACAAACAACATTTAATAGAAACAAAGCGTTTATTTGTCATTTAATTTATTTATGAATGTATGTATGTGTACAAACATCGTACACATGCATCAAACTCTTTCATTCCACAGTTAAAACACATAATGTCACTTTTAATATTCTTCTCAAGACCATTTGATTTGTTTTCATAGTCCTTTTTAACACTGTCTTTTATTTGCATTTGTTTATTTTTCTCCCGCATTGTTTCATAACATTTTAATTTGAGTTTAAAGTCTTTTACATTTACCGCGCCATACAATATAGTTTTATTAACATTTATATCTTTGATTCCATCTATCACATATTGAATCAATACACACTCTTCTACGTTACCACGCGATGCTAAGTCTTTCACATGAAAGAAATATTCATACACATTTTCGTCTTTATTTTGTTTTCTTTCAATTTAGTTTATGCAACTACGCACTATTTGTTACCGATTTAAATTCGCACAACAAACTGTTTAATTTCTGCCAAGAGGTTATTATATTATATATTAGTATTAGAGAATACTATACAAATTTAGCCAGCACTTTAAGGGTATCTGTTATGGCATTTAGGCTTATTCCACTAATACATCTCAGTTGACGATTTTCCTCCAAAATATTTCCAACGTCAACCCAGTTATTTTTCAGAGACTGTAGCATGTAGTAAACTGTGTTCCATCTTGTCGGAGAAATGCTTTTAAGGGTTGTTGTTAATTGTGCATTGGCTCCAGATTTCTTGAAATACCTGACGACATGTGAACATTTTTCTTTAATTTCGCTAATATCGGCTGACTCGTTAAGAAATTTTTCCACGATGTTGTGCAATAAATGGGTAATATAAAATATGTGGTTGTGATGTTTGAAAGCGGCTTTCATGTTAGTTCCTCTATACGTAACAATAATGGCTTTACCCAAGGAGCAATCAAATTCGTCCAGAGCTTCCGTCACTTTTTGCAGAATTCTTTGATCTATTGTGAAAAAGTTCGTGAAAAAACAATCAGGGTATTCAGCAGGGTATTGAAATAGGCAATTCATACTGGTACAGGGCTCGGAGTCCATGGACTTAAAAGCAAGCAATTTTTGACTAATTTTGCATTTATAATAAAGTGCAGCGTTAGTGATAAGTAGGAATGAAACAGTGTCTGTCCATATATCCGAAGTGAGTCCAAGAAATCCGCCACTTAGTTCCTTTAATTCTGTTCTCATTTCATCGTAGGCAATTTTGTAGAGCTTGTCTATGTTTCTGGATACAGTGGTAGGGTGTGGTAGCAATTTTTTAAACGTCTACATTTGGACCACACTTGGCTCCTATTGACAATATTAGCTCTGTGTATTCCTGCAGGCTTTCATCATCGACAATTTGAAACGATCGGCAATTTTTTACAACCCATCCTGTAACAGATCGGACAACGTCCTTTCTTGTTTCGTCATCAACATCTATTCGGGGCCTATTGTCAACTCGATCTGTAAAAGTTTTGTAACACTTGTGTTTGACTAAATTCGATGTGATCTTTGTAAAGGTTAAAACGCTACTGCAGTCTTTGCAAGCTACTACTTTGTCCAAAAAGCTGCCGCCAATATCTGCTTTGCCGAGAATATTGCAAACTTTGCTCTTTCCGGCAGTTAAAATGATTTTATCGTCTCTCTTGACTATTTTTTCTTTTATATCGGCAAATTGCCGTTTTTTTACGGACATCGGTGAATTAAAAAAAACAAAAAAATGTAAGGCGCGATAACCTCCGAAGAGATCTAAGGCCGAGCTTCTCTTCCAATTTGCGTCGTGCTCCTCTTGATTTTCCCTACAAATTGGCCGGACGGGACCTACATGTTTTATGCCGACTCCGAACGGCATCTGCAAGACAGATGACTTTTCACTGAGAGCTTTTCATCGCAGAAATACACCCAGAGCACTTGGCAAACACTGCCGAGGGGCGACCCCGCTTAGGAAAATTTCCTAACCCATTTTTAAGGCCATAATCGATGGTCTTCAGGCAGGCAAGTGTCTATCATCATATAAGTGTATGTATGTTGATTAGCGATGCACAACATACATGTTTCAGGATCGTTAGTTATGGGAAATCCCCACATAAATTGAGAATGCCTACCATTGTTTTGTATCGCGGATTTTCATTGTCTAATGAAAATAGTTTTATGTATGTATGCGTGTATATTCATTTTAGGGAAATAACGTTTTACCAAATAATCAATGAATTTCAGCTTGGAATAATTCTATACATACATCATACAAGTTGATGGTGATTAGGGATAGCGGCGCAATATATATTTTGAAGTTTTGTTAATTTTTGAAATTTTTGTATGAAAGGCGGGAAACATTGCAAATTTCTACAGCATGTCTGATTTGTAAACGTTTATTAGCTCTTAGGAAAAGATATTTAGTATTTTTATTTCTTATGAAAAAATTTTGCATTCGCCACTTAAAAATATCCATATTTTTTGTTACGTTTTTCATAGTTTCAACGCAAACATTTAACTTTTCATAAATGCACACATCATTTTAGAACGAAAACAAGTACATAGGTACTTAGAACTCATAGTATATTCATTGGTACAACTTGTACAACGTTTATCTCATTGTGCTTCTCGATGAGACATGTGTAGGTATGAATTTCTTTGGTAATGATATGAATGCGCGCATATACAACGCAGACAAATTGCGGGTACATACAACTTCTCTTTGCATACCATCACTCATACAATACAAACTCATTGGCGTGAAGTACAATGGATACTGAGACAGTATCAGTATGTCTCATTGTACATTCACGTGTGAATGCATTCATGCAGGACTCTATTTCCAACCATGCAACGTACGTCAACATCACAAGCAGCAAAACGCTAGATGGGTGAGACTTCCCCTGAAATCTCACTACATAACATTATGTCTGTGATAAAGGGCATTGAAAGCAACATAAATAAAAAGCTCGTTGGTTTAGCTACTAAAGCCGACTTCGGTGAGCTGAAGCAAACGGTTGGTGTCCAAATTGGGCGCCTAAAAGCTGAAAATGAGGAACTTAGAGCTGAGTTGACTCTGCTTAAGTTTCATGCACGGAGCTAGACAGGATGGATTTTAATCGTCTGGTGAACGAGTGTAAGAAGAACAAGTAAGGAAGGCTAAGTTCGGGTGTAACCGAACATTACATACTCAGTTGAGAGCTATGGTGACAACATAAGGGAAAATAACCATGTAGGAAAATGAACCGAGGGTAACCCTGGAATGTGTTTGTATGACATGTGTATCAAATGAATTTAAAGAGTATTTTATGAGGGAATGGGCCATAGTTCTATAGGTGGACGCCATTTAGGGATATCGCCATAAAGGTGGACCAGGGGTGACTCTAGAATGCGTTTGTACGATATGGGTATCAAATTAAAGGTATTAATGAGGGTTTTAAAAGGGAGTGGTGGTAGTTGTATAGGTGGTCGACTTTTCGAGATATCGGCATAAAGGTGGACCAGGGGTGACTCTAGAATGCGTTTGTACAATATGGTATCAAACGAAAGGTGTTTTTTTAAGTAATTTTTATTTATTTATTTATTTGAGTCTTTAAATTTACAAATTTTTACAGACTAGCATAATATTAAGAGTAGAAAGATCTTAAATGACTAATTAGGGTTGCATACGAAGAAGTGCAGTCAACACCTGAAGAACTGAAAAACAAATTGAGATCCGCACAAGCCCTCGCAAAAGGCGCATTTACCGCATAGTTGGTCCTTGCAAAACTAATTTTAAAGGTCTCAAAGTGCAGCAAGTTTCTGCAGGGAACATTGAACTGAATTTTTTCCAGGAGAGATGGACAATCAACAGCTCCAGAAATTAAGCCAATGATAAACGAGCACGATAAGATGGTTCGTCTATTTACAAGCGTACTCAGTTCAATTAAAAGACATCTCGATTCATATGACGGCAAAGGATCAGAAAAATTCAAAGAAAGGAGAGCAAAACGTAAAAAAACTTTTTGAACTCTCTCGATACGATTATAGGGACTGGTATGGTATGGTCTCCAAATTATAGCAGCATACTCCAGTCTCGATCTGACAAAAGAGCAATAAAGAGACTTGAGGGTGTGAGGGTTAGTGAAAGCTGAACAATTTCTACGAGTGAACGCTAGCATGGCATAAGACCGAGTAATAACGTAGTTAACTTGGTTAGCGAAACCAAATTTCGCGTCAAAAACTACACCCAAGTCTTTAATTACCTCAACGGATTCCAGGGCACAGCCCGCAATACTATATGAAGTCCGTAGAACATTAGCCGATTTAGAAAAAGTCACGTGAAAACACTTTTTGATGTTAAGAGTAAGACGATTTAGACAACACCAGTTTTCAACATTGAGGAGGTCCGATTGCAGCCTTTCAGAGTCACGAGAACTCTTTATGGTGGCGAAAATTTTCAAATCGTCTGCATACAACAAGTATTCCGCAAAAGCGAAGCAAGAGCCGATATCATTTATAAATAATATAAAAAATAGAGGCCCTAGAATACTTCCTTGCGGGACCCCAGAGGAAGCAATGAAGGGCTGGGACGTGGCGTTGTCTATTTCAACAACGCATTGTCTATTTGAAAGATACGATGCAATCCACTTCAAAAATGTGGGATGAAAACCCAAAGCCAGAAGCTTAGCCAAGAGTATCTGGTGCGAAACCTTGTCGAAAGCCTTTGAAAAGTCAGTGTATATTGTATCAACTTGCAATCTATTATGAAAAGCGGAAAAGCAGTATTCAGAAAAAATAGATAAGTTAGTAACAGTGGACATTTGAAACAAATCCGTGCTGATTATTCGAAATTAGGCCCTTTACTGCAAAGTATATTTTATCATTTACTATAATCTCAAAAAGTTTGGAAACACATGAAAGCTTCGAAATAGGTCTGTAATTACGAACATCATTTTTGTTACCACTCTTGAATATCGGAGAAATTGAAGTTAGTTTCCAGTCATCCACAAATTTCCCAGTGGCCAGAGAGTTGTTGAAGGTAATTGAAAGAGGATCAGCCAAACACAAGCAGTTTTTTAACAATATGACAGAAAGACCATCTGAGTCCGTCTTAGTAGACAGCTTAAGCTTCCCAATACCATTAACCACATCCGTAACGGAAACACGCAAAGTTCCGAAATTGAGCGCTGAGTTGCTCATGGGAGGCAAACTCGAGTGGACGCGAGTGTCTGGTTCAAAATTAGAACAAAAAAATTGGCAAAAAGATTCGCAGCATCAACTGCATTGATTGCAGATTTGTCGTTGAAAAACACATTACTAGGGACAGATGAGCAGGCCTTTTTTGACTTTATGAAACGCCAAAACGACTTTGAGTTCGACATTATATTACTCTCAAAGCTCAGAACATAATTTCTGTACAAAAACCTATTCAAGCACTTGAATGCCTTTAAATCGTTTTGAAATTTTGAGTAGTGCGCCGAATCTCCAGTTCTTTTATACTGTTTTAAAGATTTGCACTTAACATTCCTAAGATGTTTTAGCCTCTTAGTATGCCAGGGCGTCTTATATGTTTTTTCCCTATATATTGGGATATGCTTCAAGCACAACTCATGAACCTTATTTTTGAAGATATGAAAACAAGATGTGACATCATTATCGTGGAATGAATCACACCAATCAATGCTTAATAATACTCCAATTCTAGGGAAATAGAAACGTGATGTTTGTCGGTCTGCAGGATTGGTGTGAAGCATTCAGACAATGTGTAGTTAACATTGTTTGAGATGAACACTAAATCTAAAATTCTATTCAGCCTATTATAGAGCCCATTAACTTGTACCAAATCGATACTTAAGAAACTATCAATAAGATGAATTTCGGCTGAAGAGTTAACGTTAGAGGCCGTAAAAGAAGCCGTGTCCTCAATATGAGACCAATTCAAATTACATAAATTAAAATCTCCAAGTACACAAAGATGATTGTCACCCACATTTGATACCACTGAGAGAACGTTGTCAGCGTGTGCAATATATAAGGCATCTGCACAGTTAATGAGTATTTTAAAAGGGCGTGGGGCTTAGTTCTATAGGTGGACGCCTTTTCGAGATATCGCCATAAAGGTGGACCAGGGGTGACTCTAGAATGTGTTTGTACGATATGGGTATCAAATTAAAGGTATTAATGAGGGTTTTAAAAGGGAGTGGTGGTAGTTGTATAGGTGGTCGACTTTTCGAGATATCGGCATAAAGGTGGACCAGGGGTGACTCTAGAACGCGTTTGTATAATATGGTATCAAACGAGAGGTGTTAATGAGTATTTTAAAAGGGCGTGGGGCTTAGTTCTATAGGTGGACGCCTTTTCGAGATATCGCCATAAAGGTGGACCAGGGGTGACTCTAGAATGTGTTTGTACGATATGGGTATCAAATTAAAGGTATTAATGAGGGTCTTAAAAGGGAGTGGTGGTAGTTGTATAGGTGGTCGCCTTTTCGAGATATCGGCATAAAGGTGGACCAGGGGTGACTCTAGAATGCGTTTGTACAGTATGGGTATCAAACGAAAGGTGTTAATGAGTATTTTAAAAGGGAGTGGGCCTTAGTTCTATAGGTGGACGCCTTTTCGAGATATCGCCATAAAGGTGGACCATGGGTGAATCTAGACTTTGTTTGTAGGATATGGGTATCAAATGAAAGGTGTTAATGAGTATTTTAAAAGGGCGTGGGGCTTAGTTCTATAGGTGGACCCCTTTCCGATATAACGCCGTAAAGGTGGACCAGGGGTGACTCTAGAATGTATTAGTACGATATGGGTATCAAATTAAAGGTATTAATGAGGCTTTTAAAAGAGAGTGGTGGTAGTTGCCTTTTCGAGATATCGGCATAACGGTGGACCAGGGGTGACTTTAGAATGTGTTTGTACAATATGGGTATCAAACGAAAGGTGTTAATGAGTATTTTAAAAGGACGTGGGTCTTAGTTCTATAGGTGGACGCCTTTTCCAGATATCGCCATAAAGGTGGACCAGGGTGACTATAATGTGTATGTATGATATGGGTATGAAATTAAAGCTATTAATGAGGGTTTTAAAAGGGAGTGGTGGTAGTTGTATATGTGAAGGCGTTTTCGAGATATCGACCAAAATGTGGACCAGGGTAACCCAGAACATCATCTGTCGGGTACCGCTAATTTATTTATATATGTAATACCACGAACAGTATTCCAGCCATGATTCCAAGGGCTTTTGATTTATCCCTGCAGAAATTTTTCATTTTCTTCCACTTAATATGGTAGGTGTCACACCCATTTTGCAAAGTTTTTTTCTAAAGTTATATTTTGCGTCAATAAACCAATCAAATTACCATGTTTCATCCCTTTTTTCGTATTTGGTATAGAATTATGGCATTTTTTTCACTTTTCGTAATATTCGATATCGAAAAAGTGGGCGTGGTCATAGTCGGATTTCGGGCATAGTTTATACCAAGATAAAGTGACTTCAGATAAGTACGTGAACTAAGTTTAGTTAAGATATATCGTTTTTTGCGCAAGTTATCGTGTTAACGGCCGAGCGGAAGGACAGACGGTCGACTGTGTATAAAAAATGGGCGTCGCTTCAACCGATGTCGCCCATTTTCACAGAAAACAGTTATCGTGATAGAGTCTATGTCCCTACCAAATTTCACAAGGATTGGTAAATTTTTGTTCGACTTATGGCATTAAAAATATCCTAGACAAATGAAATGAAAAAGGGCGGAGCCACGTCCATTTTGAAATTTTCTTTTATTTTTGCATTTTGTTGCACCATATCATTACTAGAGTTGAATGTTGACATAATTTACTTATATACTGTAAAGATATTAAATTATTTGTTAAAATTTGACTTAAAATTATTTTTTTTTAAAGTGGGCGTGGTCGTTCTCCGATTTTGCTAATTTTTATTAAGCATACATATAGTAATAGGAGTAACGTTCCTGCCAAATTTCATAATGATATCTTCAACGACTGCCAAATTACAGCTTGCAAAAGTTGTAAATTACCTCCTTTTAAAAGTGGGCGGTGCCACGCCCATTGTCCAAAATTTTACTGATTTTCTATTCTGCGTCATAAGTTCAACTCACCCAAGTTTCATCGCTTTATCGGTCTTTGGTAATAAATTATCGCACTTTTTCGGTTTTTCGAAATTTTCGATATCGAAAAAGTGGGCGTGGTTATAGTCCGATAAAAGGCGATCTGAGATGAGTGCTCAGGAACCTACATACCAAATTTCATCAAGATACCTCAAAATTTACTCAAGTTATCGTGTTAACGGACGGACGGACGGACGGATATGGCTTAATCAAATTTGTTTCGATCCTGATGATTTTGATATATGGAAGTCTATATCTATCTCGATTCCTTTATACCTGTACAACCAACCGTTATCCAATCAAAGTTAATATACTCTGTGAGCTCTGCTCAACTGAGTATAAAAATGTTATTATAAGAGATATGCCAGAAGAAGCCTCTCCTAAACTAGCGGTACAAAAGCTATGCGGCGAGAAGCTAAATATGTAACATGTTCAAGTCCGAGAGGAGAACAAATTGTATAGCAGAAGCCAGAAAATGGGCGTAATAGCGGAGTTCGTTTCAGCAGAGATGACTAGTGATGTCCTCAAAAATGCTAAGAAACTATCTGGGACGTCAATCTTTATAGAAAAAGACCTAATGCAGAGAAGCAACAGCATATAAAGTACTGCTTCATTTGAAAAAGAATCTT
The DNA here is from genome assembly GCF_040869045.1 of Eurosta solidaginis. Lineage (NCBI taxonomy): Eukaryota > Metazoa > Arthropoda > Insecta > Diptera > Tephritidae > Eurosta > Eurosta solidaginis. The sequence continues at coordinate 69,162,855 of NC_090321.1, forward strand.
CGGAGCTTTGACCGTTCGCACAACATTAGAATAAGAAACGATGCAATGTGCACCAATCAAAAATGGATGGCGTTTAACACAGACAGAGTTTTAATGTGCGATGGAGAACCAGCTAAGGTTTTGCTTCGAAGCCTCTATGGCGGAAACCTTAGCAAAGTAGATATTACGTATGATAGCATCTTCAGCAAGATTACCATAAAAAACTAAGATTTTTGTGTAGTAGCCATTTAAGTTTAAATCAGCTTTAAAAAATGCATCGAATCGCGATATAGTCTAAAATTTATTACAAAACATCGTTGCACATATTTGTCTATAGGTTTAAGTGACGTCGTCTTCTGTTTTTTACCGCAATATTGGAACTGTACGCGCTGGAATGCTGATTTTGAAGCTCTCCAGCATTTCCTTGACAATTCTAGACCGAGCTCATTTTGCATTGTTGGCGATCTCAATGACCGTATCGGGTCATCTCAAGAAGTGCAAAAAGATACGATATCTATTTTTGCGAATGTGCGTGACACACGCACATCTAAAGATTCGGTAGTAGATAATAAAGGCAGACGAATACTTAGTTTTGCTGAAGACTTGCATGTTGTTATTTTAAACGGAAGGGTTTATGGTGATCTGAGTGGTGAATTCACCTTTTGCGGTTGAGTTGGCCGCACAGTGATTGATTATGCTATCTGCTCTTTTGATTTGCTTGGTCTAATTGATGGATTTTATGTAAAATCAAAATGCTTCTTGAACGGCCGTCCGTGTAGTGCCGACTCGGAGCAACATGTACTTTCTCCCAGGCTCTCATGGAAACCACATAACGCGAATAAATTTATGGAGCTCATTACTAGATCTTCCAATAGCGAATATATATACTCTGGGCCCCTATTGTAGAAAAGGTGTATATAATTACTGATAAAATTAAAACGGTGGCGCACCACTGCAAAGGAAAGTGTCATTTCTCACCGAAAAATTCGTGGTTTGATAGCCAGTGCGCAAATTTGTGCAAGAAGTTAATGAACGCTTTAAATATGCTGAGAAGGAGAAATACAGATTGCGATAGGATTAAGTACCTCACTATTCGTAAAAAATATGTTAAGCTCTGTAATAGGAATAAATTAGAGTGGCGATGTAAAGAAATTGAATAGCTTAATAGCGTTAGGAATTCAAGGGACTGGTGGCGACTAGCAAACTCACTTAAAAAGATCCGTTGTAAGGTAAGCTGTAACCTTAAGATCCGTGATTTCGATCTTCATTTCAAAGAACTCCTATACCGTAATAATATTGATTCGTGCGTGCACTGGGCAATGCCCCAGCTTTATGACCGCTTTCATGATGCTCCTTTTTATTGCAGGGAACTCCAATTGATTATTGATGGTACTAAATGCAAAAAAGCCCCTGGACAGGGGCCCTATTCGCTAACTGTGAATTTTAAAATGTACACAAGAGATTGTGTAAACTTTGAAATTCTGATTCTGTAAAGCAAAACTGTGAACAAAAAAACTCACTGATAAAAACTTCGTGAGTTTTCTTGGCAGCCAGTGTACACTATTCTGATATTCAAAACTCATACGCACTGTTGCAGAATGACTTTTTTGTTTTCATGGCGTTTGATGAATACTTTCTCACTGACATAAGACTTTTACATTCAGCGCTCATTCAGCAAAACAATGTACAAAATAATTTACAGAATCGCATGAAAATTTAAAGTGTAAATTGTGTGAGCAAATGAGTTTTCAATGAGTGTACATTTTTCAGTTTTTCACAGTTACGGAGTTGACCCCCAGGATGGTGTATGTTATGAACTTTACAACTTTGCTCCCCAATGTTTCCTCAATGAACTGCTGGCGCTTTATTTATTTGAGAAAGCAGATTCCTTCCTCTTTCAGTTCCTCCATCTTGATTGCCCTATTTAAGAAAGTTGACACTAACGCTGCTACAAATCATAGAGGCCTGTCTGGGCTTTTACTTGGTCGCATAAATTCTTGGATCGATTGTAACAATATTTTAAGTGAGTCTCAGTCCCGTTTTCGCAGAGGCTATTCGACGATAGACAATATTTGTGTGCTTTCAAGCATTGCCCAACTCAATTTTTCACATAATAAAGGAACTTTTGCCTTTTTTTGTAGATTTCTCGTGTGTTTTTGATACGATTCCCCGCAACATGCTCTTTTATAAACTAGCCTCCTATGGTCTTTCAACTCATATGATTGAAATTTTAAGATTAGTCTACGGTAATACGTCTTGCAAAGTTTTGTTTGGTGGCAATCTGTCAGAGCCTTTCCTTGTTAATCACGGTGTCCGCCAAGGCTGCCTCTTAAGCCCGGCTCTATTCTCTTTGTACTTAAATGACCTGAATGACTATTTTTGCGAGGGTGTCAGGGTTAGCAGATGATCTGGCTTTGCTTGCGGAATCACCTGAACAGCTACAGGAAATGATAAACTCCCTTTACAACTATTGTAGTCAATGGGTACTAACTGTCAACTTGAACATGTCAAAAACCATGATATTTAGGAAAGGTGGTAGAGCCCCCGGCTCATGGAAATGGATCTACGGCAGCGAAGTAGTTAACGTATACAAATTCTTAGGTGCACTTCTCACTTGTCAACTATCTTTTAATAAACATTTGGACTCAAAGCTAGTGGATGCTAAAGGCGCTATTAACGCATCGTGGCTAAGCTATATTAATAACCCTTGGATCTGTTTGTCTTCGAGGCTGCTTCCAGGTCCATTATGTTTTACGGCGCGCAGGTGTGGGGGTTAACGATTTCGACCAAACTTAGAAACTTCTTAGATTTTTCGTAAAGAAACTGATCTTCCTTCCCTCTAATATGACAAACTACATGTTGCATATGGAAACAGGCTGCAGCCCCTATATTTACATACGCTTCGCCTGTACATGCTCTATATCGCTCGTTACTTTAGCCTATCAAATGACAGACTCCCGCGAATTAGGTATGTGATATTTTGAGGGATAGATGCCCTTAGATGCCCTTCTATACTTCGAAAAAACAGGGCAACTATCCTTTTTAATAGGGATAGATGCCCACGTTTTTTTAAAATAAATTATAAACAAAAACTCATCTATTTATACCTTTATGCAATCTCAATGAACCAATATATTGAGGTAATAAAAAATATATTGGAATTTATTACTAATTATAAAGTTATACGACGCGCAATACCAACCTTTAAAACTTTTACGTGTTTTTTAACTTCGCTGCGAAAATAATACCACACAACAACTAAACGCATCGAATGCGCTTCGGAAACTAAAATGCGGGTGGACTGCGGCTCCTACCTATGTAATTAATCCTTAGCCACGAGCTCGTTAAATTCAAGTGGGGCATCTGTCCCAATGGGGCATATATCCCGGTTTTACCCTATTGCAGAGGAGACTTCCAACCTGGGGATTTCTTGGATAAAAACTTGGAAAGAACTTACTAACCCCGTCAATCTACCTTTCATTACGCAATTGCCATCAGCTAATATACAGTCCTTCACTTCCTCGCTCTTAGAACGCTTAGCTGAGTATAATAAAAATTGGTTCCTCGAAATGGCTCGGAAGTCTACTACCCACGACCTTTACCCGGCTCTTGTGCCGTTGGAGACTATGTATTTCACTGATGTTTACAGTGCATATGCAGACAGTCTGATTCTCCGGGCACGTTGAGGTTTGTTGAATCTAAGCGCAAGAATCTATAAAAACATATAGTCTCCACTTTGCACAGTATGTAACTTGCAGGAGCCAGAAGACGTTTTTCACTTTATTGGCACAAGTCCGATATATAACAACATTCGTTGCCTTTACTTTTGTGAAAGAACTTTAGATATGGCCAAGGTAGTTGCCAGTTTAAATGGATTTAACTTCGAGGCTCTGGCCAAGTTTCTCGCGGAAAGCTTTAAAATTAGAGACTTATTATTAAATGAATTTTTGTAACTCGATAATATTTTATTTAACACGTGGTGCGACACACAACATACTCTGTTATTGTCGCTAGTATCTACTTTAATTTATTTATTTAAGTGTTTTGATGTACGTAAAAGCATTTGGAAAAAATAAATATATACTACTACTAATAACAGTTTGGAAACAAATAAAACTAATTAAGTTTACGTTTTGTTCTTTTCATAAAAATATAAAGCTAATATAATAAGAAATTTCTAAAGAAATATCATTTTAAAACGCTGTATAAATATTTTTCATCATTAACGCCATTGAAATTTTAATTAGGCGTTTAAATGCATGCGAACATAATAACAGTTTGGAAACAAATGAAACTAATTAAGTTTACGCCTTGTTCTTTTCATAAAAATATAAAGCTAATATAATAAGAAATTTCTAAAGAAATATCGTTTTAAATATTTATGTATGTTTGTTTAATGGTGTGTTCAGTTTATACTTATATTTAAGAATTCATGAGCTTAACACCGGCTTATAATAATTGAATTTCAATTATTATTTTTTCTAAGAGAAACTGAAAAGAATGAAACATTTACTGGCATATTGCTATGGAACCATTTCGAAAACCGCCAACGTAATCATCATCAGGCAATTTTGTAATGTTATCAAAGGTTTCACCGGGATTCGAACCGTGAATCACATGGTGAAACTGCAGTGGCCTTTAACCACTAGGCCATCCTGCTGGTATTTGTTTTCATGATTAATTCAGTTTTTCTCATTTCTACACTAACAACACAATTGAGACATTTTGTCTCTATATTAATTTGTGTGCCATGTAGATTTTCTTTTTGTAAAGTTCTTCTTCGTTGCGAATGAGAAGCTTTGTAAACTCAGGCTCAGTTGTACATATTTATGTGTTTGTTTAATGGTGTGTTCAGTTTATACTTATATTTAAGAATTCATGAGCTTAACACCGGCTTATAATAATTGAATTTCAATTATTATTTTTTCTAAGAGAAACTGAAAAGAATGAAACATTTACTGGCATATTGCTATGGAACCATTTCGAAAACCGCCAACGTAATCATCATCAGGCAATTTTGTAATGTTATCAAAGGTTTCACCGGGATTCGAACCGTGAATCACATGGTGAAACTGCAGTAGCCTTTAACCACTAGGCCATCCTGCTGGTATTTATTTTCATGCTTAATTCAGTTTTTCTCATTTCTACACTAACAACACAATTGAGACATTTTGTCTCTATATTAATTTGTGTGCCATGTAGATTTTTTTTTTTTTTTTGTAAAGTTCTTCTTCCTTGCGAACGAGAAGCTTCGTAAACTCAGGCGCAGTTGTACATATTTATGTATGTTTGTTTAATGGTGTGTTCAGTTTATACTTATATTTAAGAATTCATGAGCTTAACACCGGCTTATAATAATTGAATTTCAATTATTATTTTTTCTAAGAGAAACTGAAAAGAATGAAACATTTACTGGCATATTGCTATGGAACCATTTCGAAAACCGCCAACGTAATCATCATCAGGCAATTTTGTAATGTTATCAAAGGTTTCACCGGGATTCGAACCGTGAATCACATGGTGAAACTGCAGTAGCCTTTAACCACTAGGCCATCCTGCTGGTATTTGTTTTCATGCTTAATTCAGTTTTTCTCATTTCTACACTAACAACACAATTGAGACATTTTGTCTCTATATTAATTTGTGTGCCATGTAGATTTTTTTTTTTTTGTAAAGTTCTTCTTCGTTGCGAACGAGAAGCTTTGTAAACTCAGGCTCAGTTGTACATATTTATGTATGTTTGTTTAATGGTGTGTTCAGTTTATACTTATATTTAAGAATTCATGAGCTTAACACCGGCTTATAATAATTGAATTTCAATTATTATTTTTTATAAGAGAAACTGAAAAGAATGAAACATTTACTGGCATATTGCTATGGAACCATTTCGAAAACCGCCAACGTAATCATCATCAGGCAATTTTGTAATGTTATCAAAGGTTTCACCGGGATTCGAACCGTGAATCACATGGTGAAACTGCAGTAGCCTTTAACCACTAGGCCATCCTGCTGGTATTTGTTTTCATGCTTAATTCAGTTTTTCTCATTTCTACACTAACAACACAATTGGGACATTTTGTCTCTATATTAATTTGTGTGCCATGTAGATTTTTTTTTTTTTTGTAAAGTTCTTCTTCGTTGCGAACGAGAAGCTTTGTAAACTCAGGCTCAGTTGTACATATTTATGTATGTTTGTTTAATGGTGTGTTCAGTTTATACTTATATTTAAGAATTCATGAGCTTAACACCGGCTTATAATAATTGAGTTTCAATTATTATTTTTTCTAAGAGAAACTGAAAAGAATGAAACATTTACTGGCATATTGCTATGGAACCATTTCGAAAACCGCCAACGTAATCATCATCAGGTAATTTTGTAATGTTATCAAAGGTTTCACCGGGATTCGAACCGTGAATCACATGGTGAAACTGCAGTAGTCTTTAACCACTAGGCCATCCTGCTGGTATTTGTTTTCATGATTAATTCAGTTTTTCTCATTTCTACACTAACAACACAATTGAGACATTTTGTCTCTATATTAATTTGTGTGCCATGTAGATTTTTTTTTTTTTTTTGTAAAGTTCTTCTTCGTTGCGAACGAGAAGCTTTGTAAACTCAGGCTCAGTTGTACATATTTATGTATGTTTGTTTAATGGTGTGTTCAGTTTATACTTATATTTAAGCATTCATGAGCTTAACACCGGCTTATAATAATTGAATTTCAATTATTATTTTTTCTAACAGAAACTGAAAAGAATGAAACATTTACTGGCATATTGCTATGGAACCATTTCGAAAACCGCCAACGTAATCATCATCAGGCAATTTTGTAATGTTATCAAAGGTTTCACCGGGATTCGAACCGTGAATCACATGGTGAAACTGCAGTAGCCTTTAACCACTAGGCCATCCTGCTGGTATTTGTTTTCCTGCTTAATTCAGTTTTTCTCATTTCTACACTAACAACACAATTGAGACATTTTGTCTCTATATTAATTTGTGTGCCATGTAGATTTTTTTTTTTTTTTGTAAAGTTCTTCTTCGTTGCGAACGAGAAGCTTTGTAAACTCAGGCTCAGTTGTACATATTTATGTATGTTTGTTTAATGGTGTGTTCAGTTTATACTTATATTTAAGAATTCATGAGCTTAACACCGGCTTATAATAATTGAATTTCAATAATTATTTTTTCTAAGAGAAACTGAAAAGAATGAAACATTTACTGGCATATTGCTATGGAACCATTTCGAAAACCGCCAACGTAATCATCACAGGCAATTTTGTAATGTTATCAAAGGTTTCACCGGGATTCGAACCGTGAATCACATGGTGAAACTGCAGTAGCCTTTAACCACTAGGCCATCCTGCTGGTATTTGTTTTCATGCTTAATTCAGTTTTTCTCATTTCTACACTAACAACACAATTGAGACATTTTGTCTCTATATTAATTTGTGTGCCATGTAGATTTTTTTTTTTTTTTTTGTAAAGTTCTTCTTCGTTGCGAATGAGAAGCTTTGTAAACTCAGGCTCAGTTGTACATATTTATGTATGTTTGTTTAATGGTGTGTTCAGTTTATACTTATATTTAAGAATTCATGAGCTTAACACCGGCTTATAATAATTGAATTTCAATTATTATTTTTTCTAAGAGAAACTGAAAGAATGAAACATTTACTGGCATATTGATATGGAACCATTTCGAAAACCGCCAACGTAATCATCATCAGGCAATTTTGTAATGTTATCAAAGGTTTCACCGGGATTCGAACCGTGAATCACATGGTGAAACTGCAGTAGCCTTTAACCACTAGGCCATCCTGCTGGTATTTGTTTTCATGCTTAATTCAGTTTTTCTCATTTCTACACTAACAACACAATTGAGACATTTTGTCTCTATATTAATTTGTGTGCCATGTAGATTTTTTTTTTTTTTTTGTAAAGTTCTTCTTCGTTGCGAATGAGAAGCTTTGTAAACTCAGGCTCAGTTGTACATATTTATGTATGTTTGTTTAATGGTGTGTTCAGTTTATACTTATATTTAAGAATTCATGAGCTTAACACCGGCTTATAATAATTGAATTTCAATTATTATTTTTTCTAAGAGAAACTGAAAAGAATGAAACATTTACTGGCATATTGTTATGGAACCATTTCGAAAACCGCCAACGTAATCATCATCAGGCAATTTTGTAATGTTATCAAAGGTTTCACAGGGATTCGAACCGTGAATCACATGGTGAAACTGCAGTAGCCTTTAACCACTAGGCCATCCTGCTGGTATTTGTTTTCATGATTAATTCAGTTTTTCTCAATTCTACACTAACAACACAATTGAGACATTTTGTCTCTATATTAATTTGTGTGCCATGTAGATTTTTTTTTTTGTAAAGTTCTTCTTCGTTGCGAATAAGAAGCTTTGTAAACTCAGGCCCAGTTGTACATATTTATGTATGTTTGTTTAATGGTGTGTTCAGTTTATACTTATATTTAAGAATTCATGAGCTTAACACCGGCTTATAATAATTGAATTTCAATTATTATTTTTTCTAAGAGAAACTGAAAAGAATGAAACATTTACTGGCATATTGCTATGGAACCATTTCGAAAACCGCCAACGTAATCATCATCAGGCAATTTTGTAATGTTATCAAAGGTTTCACCGGGATTCGAACCGTGAATCACATGGTGAAACTGCAGTAGCCTTTAACCACTAGGCCATCCTGCTGGTATTTGTTTTCATGCTTAATTCAGTTTTTCTCATTTCTACACTAACAACACAATTGAGACATTTTGTCTCTATATTAATTTGTGTGCCATGTAGATTTTTTTTTTTGTAAAGTTCTTCTTCGTTGCGAACGAGAAGCTTTGTAAACTCAGGCTCAGTTGTACATATTTATGTATGTTTGTTTAATGGTGTGTTCAGTTTATACTTATATTTAAGAATTCATGAGCTTAACACCGGCTTATAATAATTGAATTTCAATTATTATTTTTTCTAAGAGAAACTGAAAAGAATGAAACATTTACTGGCATATTGCTATGGAACCATTTCGAAAACCGCCAACGTAATCATCATCAGGCAATTTTGTAATGTTATCATAGGTTTCACCGGGATTCGAACCGTGAATCACATGGTGAAACTGCAGTAGCCTTTAACCACTAGGCCATCCTGCTGGTATTTGTTTTCATGATTAATTCAGTTTTTCTCATTTCTACACTAACAACACAATTGAGACATTTTGTCTCTATATTAATTTGTGTGCCATGTAGATTTTTTTTTTTTTTGTAAAGTTCTTCTTCGTTGCGAATGAGAAGCTTTGTAAACTCAGGCTCAGTTGTACATATTTATGTATGTTTGTTTAATGGTGTGTTCAGTTTATACTTATATTTAAGAATTCATGAGCTTAACACCGGCTTATAATAATTGAATTTCAATTATTATTTTTTCTAAGAGAAACTGAAAAGAATGAAACATTTACTGGCATATTGCTATGGAACCATTTCGAAAACCGCCAACGTAATCATCATCAGGTAATTTTGTAATGTTATCAAAGGTTTCACCGGGATTCGAACCGTGAATCACATGGTGAAACTGCAGTAGCCTTTAACCACTAGGCCATCCTGCTGGTATTTGTTTTCATGATTAATTCAGTTTTTCTCATTTCTACACTAACAACACAATTGAGACATTTTGTCTCTATATTAATTTGTGTGCCATGTAGATTTTTTTTTTTTGTAAAGTTCTTCTTCGTTGCGAATGAGAAGCTTTGTAAACTCAGGCTCAGTTGTACATATTTATGTATGTTTGTTTAATGGTGTGTTCAGTTTATACTTATATTTAAGAATTCATGAGCTTAACACCGGCTTATAATAATTGAATTTCAATTATTATTTTTTCTAAGAGAAACTGAAAAGAATGAAACATTTACTGGCATATTGCTATGGAACCATTTCGAAAACCGCCAACGTAATCATCATCAGGCAATTTTGTAATGTTATCAAAGGTTTCACCGGGATTCGAACCGTGAATCACATGGTGAAACTGCAGTGGCCTTTAACCACTAGGCCATCCTGCTGGTATTTGTTTTCATGCTTAATTCAGTTTTTCTCATTTCTACACTAACAACACAATTGAGACATTTTGTTTCTATATTAATTTGTGTGCCATGTAGATTTTTTTTTTTTTTTTGTAAAGTTCTTCTTCGTTGCGAATGAGAAGCTTTGTAAACTCAGGCTCAGTTGTACATATTTATGTATGTTTGTTTAATGGTGTGTTCAGTTTATACTTATATTTAAGAATTCATGAGCTTAACACCGGCTTATAATAATTGAATTTCAATAATTATTTTTTCTAAGAGAAACTGAAAAGAATGAAACATTTACTGGCATATTGCTATGGAACCATTTCGAAAACCGCCAACGTAATCATCATCAGGCAATTTTGTAATGTTATCAAAGGTTTCACCGGGATTCGAACCGTGAATCACATGGTGAAACTGCAGTAGCCTTTAACCACTAGGCCATCCTGCTGGTATTTGTTTTCATGCTTAATTCAGTTTTTCTCATTTCTACACTAACAACACAATTGAGACATTTTGTCTCTATATTAATTTGTGTGCCATGTAGATTTTTTTTTTTTTTTTGTAAAGTTCTTCTTCCTTGCGAACGAGAAGCTTCGTAAACTCAGGCGCAGTTGTACATATTTATGTATGTTTGTTTAATGGTGTGTTCAGTTTATACTTATATTTAAGAATTCATGAGCTTAACACCGGCTTATAAAAGATAATAATTGAAATTCAATTATTATAAGTATAAACTGAACACACCATTAAAGAAACATACATAAATATGTACAACTGAGCCTGAGTTTACAAAGCTTCTCGTTCGCAACGAAGAAGAACTTTACAAAAAAAAAAATCTACATGGCACACAAATTAATATAGAGACAAAATGTCTCAATTGTGTTGTTAGTGTAGAAATGTGAAAAACTGAATTAAGCATGAAAACAAATACCAGCAGGATGGCCTAGTGGTTAAAGGCTACTGCAGTTTGACCATGTGATTCACGGTTCGAATCCCGGGGAAACCTTTGATAACATTACAAAATTGCCTGATGATGATTACGTTGGCGGTTTTCGAAATGGTTCCATAGCAATATGCCAGTAAATGTTTCATTCTTTTCAGTTTCTCTTAGAAAAAATAATAATTGAAATTCAATTATTATAAGCCGGTGTTAAGCTCATGAATTCTTAAATATAAGTATAAACTGAACACACCATTAAACAAACATACATAAATATGTACAACTGAGCCTGAGTTTGCAAAACTTCTCATTCGCAACGAAGAAGAACTTTACAAAAAAAAAATCTACATGGCACACAAATTAATATAGAGACAAAATGTCTCAATTGTGTTGTTAGTGTAGAAATGAGAAAAACTGAATTAAGCATGAAAACAAATACCAGCAGGATGGCCTAGTGGTTAAAGGCTACTGCAGTTTCACCATGCGATTCACGGTTCGAATCCCGGGGAAACCTTTGATAACATTACAAAATTGCCTGATGATGATTACGTTGGCGGTTTTCGAAATGGTTCCATAGCAATATGCCAGTAAATGTTTCATTCTTTTCAGTTTCTCTTAGAAAAAATAATAATTGAAATTCAATTATTATAAGCCGGTGTTAAGCTCATGAATTCTTAAATATAAGTATAAACTGAACACACCATTAAACAAACATACATAAATATGTACAACTGAGCCTGAGTTTACAAAACTTCTCATTCGCAACGAAGAAGAACTTTACAAAAAAAAAATCTACATGGCACACAAATTAATATAGAGACAAAATGTCTCAATTGTGTTGTTAGTGTAGAAATGAGAAAAACTGAATTAAGCATGAAAACAAATACCAGCAGGATGGCCTAGTGGTTAAAGGCTACTGCAGTTTGACCATGTGATTCACGGTTCGAATCCCGATGAAACCTTTGATAACATTACAAAATTGCCTGATGATGATTACGTTGGCGGTTTTCGAAATGGTTCCATAGCAATATGCCAGTAAATGTTTCATTCTTTTCAGTTTCTCTTAGAAAAAATAATAATTGAAATTCAATTATTATAAGCCGGTGTTAAGCTCATGAATTCTTAAATATAAGTATAAACTGAACACACCATTAAACAAACATACATAAATATGTACAACTGAGCCTGAGTTTACAAAGCTTCTCATTCGCAACGAAGAGGAACTTTACAAAAAAAAAATCTACATGGCACACAAATTAATATAGAGACAAAATGTCTCAATTGTGTTGTTAGTGTAGAAATGAGAAAAACTGAATTAAGCCGGAGTCATTGGTGCCGTATGTCGTATCGCTGTATCCGTATCCCTAACGTAATCAGCTGTTTATCGTTACGACGGTAAACCAAAACCCAATTGGTTGGCTACGATACGGTTACGACCGTAGCGGCACCAATAATCGATTGCATTGGTCGAATCAGCTGTTAAAAGGTTACCGATACGGTTACCGATAAAGCACCAATGTCTCCAGCTTTAAGCATGAAAACAAGTACCAGCAGGATGGTCTAGTGGCTAAAGGCTACTGCAGTTTCACCATGTGATTCACGGTTCGAATCCCGGTGAAACCTTTGATAACATTACAAAATTGCCTGATGATGATTACGTTGGCGGTTTTCGAAATGGTTCCATAGCAATATGCCAGTAAATGTTTCATTCTTTTCAGTTTCTCTTAGAAAAAATAATAATTGAAATTCAATTATTATAAGCCGGTGTTAAGCTCATGAATTCTTAAATATAAATCATTTTAAAACCCTGTATAAATATTTTTCATCATTAACGCCATTGAAATTTTAATTAGGCACTTCAAACCAAAAATTTACTCAAGCTATAATAGGTCGAGTACAAAAAAAAATCCGTTGTATAAATTGCTTTAACTTTAATTATGAGCTATTGTTCAAATTCCTGAAATCTAGGAGGAAACGTTTTTGCTTATTGTTTATTCACACGACCCATTTATGTATAAATAGCGCCCACCAAATTGAGATCGGTGTAGTTTATACTTAAAAAGTGGTGAAAATAGTAATAAAATAAAATGAATTTACGCCATTACTTCGCGCTCTTGTTGTTGATATTTAGCTCCGTTTCTACTTATACGAGTTCTGAATTTCGCATTGTAGAGGGCTTTCCTTTGGAGATTGAGTCAAGCCCACATTTGGTGTCAATACTCTATAACGGCAAAAATCGTTGCGTCGGTTCATTGGTCACTTTGGAGAAGGTGGTTACAGCAGCGATTTGTGTGAAAGATTTAGTACAAAGCAAATTTTTGGTTGTAGCTGGTGTAACGAAGTTAAGTGATATACTCGTTGCTCAATCTGCCATTGTGGCCGATATATATGTTCCATGTGATTATGAGGCCGAGATATATCATATGGATATAGCTTTGATGATATTGCAACAATCGTTTATAGAGTGTAATACAGTAAATACAATACCAATTTGCAGAGCTGATAAATTAACAGAGGGCATGGAAATGCGAATTAGTGGATGGGGTTGGACAATTCCACAATATGGGCAGACTTCGGATATACTCCGATCTGCTGTCTTGAAAATAATTTCACCTGGTGTGTGTGCGTTTCGTTATAGGAAATCAGGGAAACCTTTCACGAAACCAATGATTTGTGCTGCGCGTTTTAGATCTGATGTGTGTAATGAAGATTTTGGGGCACCGGGCGTGGTGAATGGAGAACTTTGTGCGGTGGCATCACATCATGCGGGTTGTGCGAGCACAGTCTATCCGAGTATTTATACATCTTTAACTAATGAAAAAGTTAAAGAATTTATAATGGGAGCAATGAAATTATAATTGCAGGGCTTTGTTATAAATCGACTCCTGAGTGGAAAATCACCCTAACTCGGCTGAACGCCCCTCTTCAGAACTCAAAACATATAGACTATATCCTAAGATAGAGTTTTCTCGGAATGGTAGCTGAGATATGGTGATATTTCAATCAGCAGTCGAAATGAAGATATTTCTTTTTGTGTTATTTGTAAATAAATGTTTATAATTGCGATTTAAAAAAAAAACATTTTTTAATTGTATGCAATGAAAGTGTGACACATGCAAATGCCGCATGATTCAATTACTAGAGGTTTGTTCTTCAATGATGACAGATCTTTGACACTACCAAATTGAAAAATTTGGACGGGCTGCTATTACGAAGTAAGGAAAACGGGGCATAATTCAGTTCGCTTCAGTGAAATTGTAGTAGACAAGTATTTTTGGTAGTATATTAGTAGTGATAATAAATTTGTAAATGCCAAAAGTTTTTGGGGAAATAATTCATTTTCTACTAAATATTTCGTGAATTGGTAAAGTTATGTTGGTTTGGTCATTCTTTCAGAAATTGTTCGAAGAATGCCGTACGTTAGAAGTTTATTCAAAAATGCACTATCTCAAAATTTGTTTCCAAAACGCCCTACATGAGCATAAGTTCAATGCATTTTGTCATAAGAGGGAGTTAATGAAAAGCATTCTGAGATGAAGCGTTCTTCAATCTAACTCTAATATAGGGTGGTTTTGTGACAAATCCTGAATTGGGAAATTTTTGAAAAATATTTTGAAATAGCATGTTTTTGAACAGGCAGCCGACATGGGGTGATACGCTACTCAACAGCCGCAATGAACCGATAAAAACAAAAATAAAAGAAAATGGCTTATTGTCTTAGAACTTTATATTCCTACCTTGACTTTGACAGAAGAGTTAAACTTTTGAGCGGTCCTGCTACACAGGGAGTATTCACCTTTTTATTCTGAAATTTCGGAAAGCTCTATTCCGTTAAGTTTTCATGGAAGCGTTCCGGATAAACCGTTAATTTAGAATATTCAGAATACGTTCATTTGATACTACCTAACGAAGTCCGAATATGCATAATATTCCAAACATAAACCGATTCTCCAAAGTCTTAAATGGAGACGAATGTTCCGAACATACGGCATTAATAGAACAGAAGGTCGAATTTTAATACGCGCCCAAAAATATCTAGAGAAGTATCAAAAGACGCGTACTGACCTCGATAACAATAATTCGAAGACGGAAATAAAAATTTTAGTTCGTTCAAAAGATATTGACGAAAAACCGAAAAATGACCCCGGGTCACGTTGGAGGCCGATCTTATAAAAAATGACCCTGGCCGGTTCATCAATGAGGTGGGATCAAAATTAAATGCATGCAAATTCCCTTTGTACACAAAATCTTTTTAAGTACACAAAAACGTTACAACAACCACATGAAAATTGCCAACTTCAACTGCAAATATCTCCGGACAGAGATACAATTTTTCTTCATCTCTCTCGATATTTTTGGACGCGTATTAGCAGTAGACTCCTGTTCTGGACTTTTACTTGAATAAGTTAACATGCCCAATGAGTACATTTCGTTATGGCATCTCCATTATTTACTAATGACATTTTTACGGGAATCGATTTAATAGTCGAGGTTTTGAGGTTGAACGATGAATTTTGAATTGGTTTAGGTTTCGTATGTTCATAGGTTTACGAAAGTGCACGATTCCTTGGTGTTCGTACCTTTAATAAAACCTATGTTTAGCCACACTAATAGATCATGGCATAGTTAATAAATTCATCATAAAATTGAAATAAATGATCTAAGGAATTATGCATTAAGTACTTATCGGGTATTTGTAAACTGGTTGCTTCCTATTTCTGCTACTAATATTTTTTCGAAAATTCGCAAAGAAACAACACAGTTAACGGATGTCAATTCGATTTGGGAGCAAAATGGCTGCAATTGTCACAAACTGTGTCTGTCGAGCAAATCTCTTGTGAATCGGTGCCGCTATATAGGGGCCGTTACATAGCGGTAGAGTATGTTGTCAAAAATGTTGCAGTGTAAAAGTAATTATGTGTAAACTAAGAAGACGATGAAGTTCACCGTAACGTAATATAGCGGCAGGACATAAAATATTACGGCCGTCATGGCGGTAGAAACTTATTCATCACCGTTTTTTGCTCCGCTATTGTCACAGCTCATAGAGTATATTAACTTTGTTCGCATAACGGTAATCCGCAACGGCATAAACTAATCGAGATAGATATAGACTTCTATATATCAAAATGATCTAGGTGAAAAAAGAAATTCATTTACCAATGTCCGTCCGTCCGTCCGTCCGTAAACACGATAACTTGAGTAAATTTTGAGATATTTATGAAATTTGGTATGTAGGTTCCTGGGCACTCATCTCAGATCGCTATTTAAAATGAACGAAATCGGACTACAACCACGCCCAATTTTTCGATATCGAAAATTTCGAAAAACCAAAAAAGTGCGATAATTCATTACCAAAGACGGATAAAGCGATGAAACTTGGTAGGTGCGTTGACCTTATGACGCAAAATAGAAAACTAGTAAAATTTTGGACAATGGGCGTAGCACGGCACACTTTTAAAAGAAGGTAATTTAAAAGTTTTGCAAGCTGTAACTTGGCAGTCGTTGAAGAAATCATGATGAAATTTGGCAGGCACGTTACTCCTATTACTGTATGTGTGCTAAATAAAAATTAGCAAAATCGGATGACGAACACGCCCACTTAAAAAAAAATTTTTTTTAAGTCAAATTTTAACGAAAAATTTAATATCTTTACAGTGTATAAGTAAATTATGTCAACATTCAACTGCAGGAATGATATGGTGCAATAAAATACAAAAATAAAAGAAAATTTCAAAATGGGCGTGGCTCCGCCCTTTTTCATTTAATTTGTTTAGAATACTTTTAATGCCATAAGTCGAACAAAAATTTACCAATCCTTGTGAAATTTGGTAGGGGCATAGTTTTTATGGCGTTAACTGTTTTCTGTGAAAATGGGCGAAATCGGTTGACGCCACGCCCAGTTTTTATACACAGTCGTCCGTCTGTCCTTCCGCATGGCCGTTAACACGATATGTTGAGCAAAAATCGATATATCTTTACTAAACTCAGTTCACGTACTTATCTGAACTCACTTTGTATTGGTGTAAAAAATGGCCGAAATCCGACTATGACCACGCCCACTTTTTCGATATCGAAAATTACGAAAAATGAAAAAAATGCCATAATTATATACCAAATATGAAAAAAGGGATGAAACATGGTAATTGTATTGGTCTATTGACGCAAAATATAACTTTAGAAAAAAACTTTGCAAAATGGGTGTGACACCTACCATATTAAGTGGAAGAAAATGAAAAAGTTCCGCTGGGCGAAACCAAAAGCCCTTGGAATCTTGGCAGGAATGCTGTTCGTGGTATTACATATATAAATAAATTAGCGGTACCCGAGCGATTGGTCCACATTTTGGTCGATATCTCGAAAACTCCTTCACATATACAATTAAGGACCACTCCCTTTTAAAACCCTCATTAATACCTTTAGTTTGATAATCATATCATACAAACACATTCAAGAGTCACCCCTGGTACACCTTTATGGCGATATCTCGAAAAGGTGTCCACCTATAGAACAAAGGCTCACTACGTTTTAAAAAATCATTAACACCTTTCATTTGATATCCATATCATACAAACACATTCAAGAGTCACCCCTGGTACACCTTTATGGCGATATCTCGAAAAGGCGTCCACCTATAGAACTAAGGCCCACTCCCTCTTAAAATACTCTTTAATACCTTCCAGTTGAAACCTGTGTCATACAAACACATTCCAGGGTTTCCCTAGGTTCATTTTGCTAAATGGCGGGTTTCCCTTATTTTGTCTCCAAAGCTCTCAGCTGAGTATGTAATCTTCGGTTATACCCGAACTTAGCTTTCCTTACTTGTTTTGAATGTGTTTTATTTTTGTATGTGCAGTTAAAAAAATATGACGAAAAACTAAAAAAATTAAAAATGTAAAATAAAATTTTGTGGATCGTCTGCCGTAAGTGTTCATAGTTTCCAACAAAGCGGTGCCGCTGAAAACGGTGAGTATACCGGCCGTTCTTTAGCAGTCGTGATAAAGTGGCACCGCTTTCCGAGGAAACCAAGCCTTTAGGTTGTGAGATCAAACTTTATTCTTAGTTTAAAGTTCCCTCTTTAATGAATGGAACATGAGATAAAAAGAAAATTGCGGAATAATTTCTTTAAGACCCTGGCAAACTCTGTATAAAACAGCTGATGCTAGCAACCTTATTTATTTATTTTTTTTATTTGGATCAAAGTCGACGCAGACACAAAGCGGTCGACTACTAATATAAATATTAACATAAATTAATGTTACAATTTAAAATAATTAAATACAAATTTATAAATTAAACGAACATTCAAAGCTGATGCAGTTATACAAGTTGTTGTAGTGCAAGCACCAGTTACGCAGCAAAATTTAGTCGATTAACAAGATCAGAGGAAAAAGTCAGATAGCCTAAGCTATGGGGTCGTTCAAGCCCTATAAGTCTCCGGGCCCGGATGGAATCATTCCTGCGCAACTTCAGAAGTCTTTGTGGATTTCCTGCCGCTGGTTGGCCATCATCTACACCAACTGCATCAGGCTTAACTATATCCCGAAGTCTTGGCACACGGTTAGGGTTATCTTCATTCCGGAGGCCGGCAGAAGCTCTCATGTATCACCTAAGGATTTCAGGCCAATCAGTCTCTCGTCGTTTCTTCTTAAGACGTTTCAGCGGTTGATTGACCTGTACCTACGGGAAAGGATACCTAAGGGTTACTGTCGGCTTCACAGCATGCGTACTGCAAGGGTAGATCGCCGGAAATGGCTCTCCATTCGATTGTAAAGCAAATTGAGGGATCCCTAGAACACAAAGAGTATGCTCTGGGTGCCTTTCTAGACATCGAGGGGGCTTTTACCATGTCTTACCGGGGGCAATCGAAAGAGCTCTGGTGGGTTTAGGAGTTGAGACGGCTCTGGTTGAATTTATTAGCAAACTTCTATGCGGCAGAATTGTCCAGGAGTTGTGCACTGGCTTTATGAGATGGCGGTCGAATCGATTCTGCTAAATGGGGTGCTGGTCTGGTGGAAAGCACTGGACACGGCGAGCACCTCCAAAATGTTAATGTTCGTGCAATGAACAGCTCTGATCGGTATCAGTGGCGCTCTCAGAACAACACCTACCTTAGCAGTGAACGTCATGCTGAACATATATCCAGTAGATATTGCGGGAAAGGCGGCCGCGGCAAGGTCGTTGGTCAGGCTTCGTGATATGGGCTATGGGCTTTTTGACTTCGGGCACTCTAGCCTTCTTACCAGTTTCGACTTTATCCCGGACAGAACGGACTATTGTATGTCGATAACTGCTCCCTATACAACCTTCACCACAGTCATTCCACCGAGAGAGGAGTGGGGAAGAGGAATTATCTGGGGAATGGGACCGGTTAATTTGTTCACGGATGGGTCGAAGTTGGACGGAAAGGTTGGTGGGGGAGGATGATGAGGTGGAATCACCAAATTACTTTATGCTTGATTGCCCAGCTTTTGCCAGAACTAGGCGAAAGTACTTCGGTCGCGACTCATTTGGATCTTCCGAGGATTTATCCAAAGTTGAGATCGGTACCATTCGGAGCTTTATTGTTGCTACCCAACGATTCTCTAAGTCACCGTTATTTTTGGTGTATGTGGTATCACAACGAACTTCCGTGTTGTCCAAGTGAGCTATCCTTGTGAGGGCATCTACCACCTAACCTAAGATCAGAGGAGTGCTTATGAATGAACATTACCCCGAGTAAAGATCTCCGATTTTCTAAAGTTGGCAGATTAATAAGAAAAAACCTATTTCTATATGGTGGCAAATGCACACTTAAATCCCAGTTAAGACCACGTAGTGAAAATATAATGAAATCAATACATTATGTTATTGACGCCATAGCATAACGTCCATACCACCGCTAATTATTTTGTTTTTGGTTGAAGTACATAGCTGAGCCTAGCCTATAGTACGTAGGTGCATGAGCAGGTATTGTCAAAATTGATGCTTGTGTATATTTAGTTATGTGTATGTGCTGTGTGTTTATTCAGAACCGAGGGTGGTTTTTACTGATCGATTTGTGTGGCTGACTGAAGCAGGTAGAAGTCCGTAATTTTAGTCGTTTGGCATTTTTTATGGGTTTGTTGTTTTGGTGCGTTTCCTGTTTGTCCTATGTAACTATGTTGGCATCCGCAGGTAAGCTTGCATACGCCGTGCCTGCAAAACGGATTCTCTGAGTTAGTGTTAGTTCTTAGTTTCCGCCCTAGATTGTTCGATGTTTTGAACGCGATGTTAATGGTGTATTTTTTAAAGAAGTTTGCCAATTTATATGTTGCTTTTCCAGTATATGTCATAGTCGTCCAGGTGTTATTATTGTCCTTTTCATTATTTCTTTTTGGTTCACCATGCGTCCTTCTGAGCTTATCTATATCCGTTTTTTGCAGCATTATATATGACTTCAAGCTCTGTTTTATATGCCTCTTGTGTAAGAGGTGTTCAAGTCTATGTACCAAATGCCTTAATGCTATATTTTTATGGTGTTGGGGATGATTTGAGGTATTATGTATTGTAACGAATTTCGGGAAATTTCGCTTATTTGCAACCTTCTACTAACGTTCGTATCTGTTGAATAAATAACTCCAATATTCAATAATGCAAAATGGTCTTTATTAGACTACTTTGAAAATGCTTCACAATAACACTTATACTTTGCAACTGATAGCGTGCTTAAATCAAACTGATTGCTGCTTACTCAGCTTTCGCCCTTTTTATACTCTCTGCTGTCTCGTTCGCATACTTCTAGGCGAATTTATTACTTGGATACCAGCTAACCTACAGATGCACGTTTATAGCCTCTCGCATAGCCATATGCGCGTGTTTATGTGAGTAATAATTCCACCGATGATTGCATACTTTTGTGAGAATATCTCCGCTGCTTGTATGTACATATGTGTATCCATAATGATTGATTTGTGTATGTACATATAAATGACTGCTTAGTATCGGCTTAGAGATGATAGTATCCGTTAGTGTTGCTAATATTCGTCACACTGCCCTCCACCTAAGTCTGATAGACAAATTTCCTCATCTAACCGCTGCTAGCCTCTCCAAATGAACGACCCTTCAATTTCGTGGTTTACCAATGGTTTGTATGCGGTAGATGGTATCACTGATCCTCTTCGCAACTTTGTATGGGCCTTCCCAACTGCACCGAAATTTGGATGGAACACCTTTCCGCCGGTGAGGGTTGTATACCAGTACCAAATCTCCCTCCAATAAACCTTCCGTCAATGATTTGTAGTTGTTCCGCTCTCCCTCGGGAATGTCTGGAGGATTTCAGTAGCAGATCCTTTCAATGCCACGAATAGTGCAGCAACTTTATCTTCAGCATTCCAGTTGTTCACTGTTGCGGTCTTATCAAACTGGAGCTTGAATACCTGGGAAGGAACAGAGCCGTCAAAAGATGGAGTTTTACCTTCGTATTGCTTGGTGAAACAGCTGGGCGATTTAATTGCAGCTCCTGTATATGACCTTTTAAAGCATCTACCTCAGCCTCGATTTTGTTATCAAACTGCATTATTTTTTCTTCCGTACGAGCTGCCAGTTGTGCAGAGATCTGCGATGATACCTGTGCCGAAATTTGTCCCGACATTTCGGATATACGTGTCTCCTGTGCTTCAATCCTGGATGCTATTTGTGACGACATTTCGTATATACGTGTCTCCTGTGATTTCAGTTGGGTTTCCATCTTGGATGTAATCTGTGCCTCCTGTGCTTCGATCTTGGATGTAATACTTTCTGTTATACGTGATTCCTGGGTTCCCATTTTTGTCGATATCTGTGATAACAAAGCCAATATCACATTATTCTCGCCGCTTACGACTGGACTTGGACTTCCGTTCTTCTCTTCGAATTTTGTTAATGTCTCGTCCCCATCAGGATGAAGGACACACTCGTCCACATCAATTCCTTGCGACTCCATTACCTCTCGTAGCCGTGATTGAAGTTCGATCTTATTGCCGTGTTATGATCTTGATTGACTGAGTGTGCGATAGGCACATTCACGGACAAAAGAGCAGCAGTGCTTGAGGCAAGGTGCGATGACCACGGCGTGTGCACTGGCATTTAGGCCCGGAGCTTCAGCTTCTTGGATTATTATACATGGTCGTCACACAGCACTGCTCTCCCCAGTCAATGGTCAAACAGGATAATTTATTTTGCACACTGGGGATATTCAACCAAAAAGAAAATATAAAACAAAAAAAACAAACGCACTTGCATGCCACACTTCGCCAACCCGATACACCCTATACCTCAACTTGCCTTTATGCTTGGCAGCTACGTTTGGTGGCTGCCTCTGTACCCGCCCTTCCATTGGCCTTATGGATGTTATTGAGGCACCGTTATATCACCACTAACCTCCCATGTCACAAACCAAAGTAAAACAAAATTATGTACACATTAGTAATTAAATTAAATAAATGTAAGGCGCGATAACCTCAGAAGAGATCTAAGGCCGAGCTTCTCTTCCAATTTGCGTCGTGCTCCTCTTGATTTTCCCTACAAATTGGCCAGACGGGACCTACATGTTTTATGCCGACTCCGAACGGCATCTGCAAGATAGATGAGTTTTCACTGAGAGCTTTTCATGGCAGAAATACACCTGGAGCGCTTGTCAAACACTGCCGAGGGGCGACCCCGCTTAGAAAACTTTTCTTTTAATTTAAAATCCTTATTTCTAAAATTTTGATGTTGCTTTGCCCGGGGTTCGAACCCAGGGCACACGGTGTGGTAGGCGGATCACGCTACCATCACACCACGGTGGCCGCCATTAGTAATTATTATTCACAAATTCAATGCATTATACAAGTTTGTTTAGTTTTAGCCTAGCTGACCTGAACTTAACTCACAAAATCGGTTTTCATTTTAAACAAGAGAAAGTAATATGAAAGAAAGTATAAAAAAATGACATGGTAGAACAATAATCATTCCTGCGTGTACACTGAATAGTACCCTGCAAAAATCGTGTGACCAAAAACGCAGACAGCTACACGAATTTTTGACAGAGGTGACGATTTGGAATGAAAAATTCTCCAAATGAAAGAGCATGTTGACAAATTTAGCTTTCCCACAATGTATCGTGCTCTCTCGCACCTATTATTTTTATAGGGATAGCAAAATACGTCATTTTGCGTGCAAAAAAATCCGCCATTTCTAATTCAGCAGAGACAGCAAAACATTTCGTGGTGGAAAATTTTTTCAATTTTGAGTTTTAAATGGAATATCTCCGGAAAGATTTAAAATTAAGAGGGAGTTCACAAATATATATATTTTGAAGTGCGCAAACTTATAATTTAAAAGTTATTTGGTGTTAAAGTTTGCAAATTTCTATACAAATTTTATATGTGTATACGTATATATATGTGGCAGCACAGCTTTGTAATGTCATCAATAAAAAATATATATATATACATGTGCATGTTGCTACAAAAGCGCGATTGATTTAATAAAAACATTTATAATAAGTGAAAACAATGCAAAAATGAAATGTGAAATATACAAAAATGCAATTTAAGTTTATCGTTGCCAATTTATATAGATATGTATGTATGTGGATTAAGGTTTTGAAAGATGTGTAAATTGTAATTTAAAGTGCTATAGAAATTTGCTAAATTTCAAACTTTAACAACAACTAACTTTTAAATTATAAGTTTGCGCACTTTAAAATATATATATTTGTGATCGGGAGAACTCCCTCTTTCATTTGATACCAAGTTTTACCCCGAACTCGTGGGGTGCTATTCTAAAATTTTCGCAAAGAATTCACAATTATATAGCACCATGCCGCGAATTATGATAAAAGGTGGTGTGTGGAGAAACACTGAGGTAAGCATTTGACGCGACTGGTTCATCTTTGCCGTTTATTAACTAAATTGATAACTTTCAGGATGAAATCCTCAAAGCAGCTGTAATGAAATATGGCAAAAACCAGTGGTCACGTATTGCATCACTGCTACACCGCAAATCTGCCAAGCAATGTAAGGCATGCTGGTACGAATGGCTTGATCCTAGCATAAAGAAGACAGAATGGTCACGGGAGGAGGATGAAAAGTTTTTGCATTTTGCCAAATTAATGCCAACACAATGGCGTACAATTGCGCCGATTATTTCAGAGGGTTAACTGGCACCAATTGTTCACACCAAATTGTTAGGTACAGGATTCGCCACGGGTAGGTGAGGTTGGCAATCACAACCCCTTGAATCATTTTGGTCGGCAGGTATGCCGCGGATATATTCTTGGCACTTGTTATTGATGGCTTTTATGATGCCACCAACACAACCTGGACAGACGCCAATGCTCAGTCAACCACCCAAGCCGGGTCAACCCCCAATACCCGGACACGTCCGGACGTCCTGGTTATAATGTATGCTAATACAACTAATAATTTACAAATTTACTGATGATTATTTTTTTGTTATTTTCTTTAGCAACCACCTGCACCTGTTACTGGTAAATATCAACAGCCGCAACAGTATGATCAAGCCCAACGCCGTTTAGATCCCGATCAGATGCCAAATCCGATAAGGGTCATCATTGAAAATCAAAATAGCGCTGGTGGTGCTTTTATTACTAATGAACAGGGTTTATTACCACCATTGGTGACCACAAAATATGTGGTAGAAGATCAGGGTAACTTCTCGCCACGTTACGTTAGGTATCGATAATCGAAATTAATGTTTTGTTAGGCAATTACATTGATCTTTCTTCTTTGCAGGTCGTCATTGTGTTACATACCTGCAACAGCTGATTTATTAAAAACAACAGCTTTGTCCATTACACTTACCGTCTAACCAATGGCACGCACGGTTGAGGGTGAATATGAGCCACCCATTGTAAATTTTGGTGAATTGGGTGCAATTAGATGTAATCGTTGCAATGCTCAATAGCAACTTGTAGATGCTGGTCGTCGTTTCCAATGTCTAATGTGTAAAGTAACAAGAGATGATAAAAAAAATCTTTCACTTTTACTTGTGTTCATTGATCCATATTTTTTCTCAACAGTGCCAACTGCATATTTCCAACATTTGGGCCATACCGGACAGCGTGTCGATAAATATCAACGTCCTGAACTTGTATTGGGTACATGAGTATTTGTGTAAAAAATGCTTGGGTACCGATAGCTCTCATGGTAAACCTCAACTCATATCCAACATCAATGCCTCGCATTCAATTGCACTACATTGGGTTCACGTAGTATGGACAAGCATATTGTTGATTCCAGTGGCAAGGCCACAATTTCAAATGATGGGGCAACCATTATGAAACTATTGGATATTGTGAATCCAGCCGTAAAACTCTAGTAGACATCACCAAATTTCAAAATGCTGAGGTAAGTTTTTTGTTATATTAGAATGTGTAGAATAAAAATGTTTCTCTTATCAGGTCGGCGATGGCACCACTTCAGTAGTATTTTAAGCATGTGAAATCTTAAATCAAGTTAAGCCAGATGTTGAGGAAGGCGTGCATGCACGTATCATCATTAAAGCTATACGTAAAGCATTACAATTATGCATGCTAAAATATGACATGGCTGTACATGTCGAAGCGCCAATCAAAGGGGCAACAAAGTGGTTTATTGGAAAAATTATCTGCCATAGTAATGTCCTCCAATATCCAAGAGTATCAGAAAATTGTTGATGCTGGATGGCGTATTCTGTAGAATAAACTAGCTAAGTAAGGCGCCAATGTTGTGTTTTCTAAATTACCAATTGGTGATGTTGCTACACAGTATTTTGCAGATCGTGATATGTTCTGTGCTGTTCATGTACCAGAAGAAGATTGGAAACGTAGAATGAAAGCTTGTGGTTGTGCTGTTATGAATACAGCTAATGATATTAATTCAAGTGTTTTGGGTCAATGTGATTACTTTGAAGAACGTCAGGTTGGTGGTGAACGTTTCAACATTTTCCAAGGTTTGACATTAATTTCATTTTTATAGTTTATAATTATTTAAAGGTTGCGTTAATGCTAGAACAAGTACATTGATTTTACGTGGCAGTGTTGAACAATTTTTGGAAGAAACTGAGCTTCGTTACATGATGCTATAATGCTTGT
Organism: Eurosta solidaginis; assembly: GCF_040869045.1. Lineage (NCBI taxonomy): Eukaryota > Metazoa > Arthropoda > Insecta > Diptera > Tephritidae > Eurosta > Eurosta solidaginis. The sequence goes on from NC_090321.1 coordinate 69,188,933, forward strand.
GCGGCGTACAATTAAACATGATTCTGTTGTTGCTGGTAAGTCAAAATACAAATTGAAAAAAATGTCTAATCTTAGGGCCTCATTCTCTATTACGAAACGAACTTTCGATGTGGATCAGAGACGAATCGCTAGTGTATTTGCACTATGTTAAACAATGGCAACTTATCACTTGACAATTACATTTGCCTTCCTGTTAGTTACTGCTGTTGTAACAGCTGTCACCGACACAACGGTCATCTCTACTTCGCCGAGTAGCGGCTGGTCCGACTATCTATCGAAGACAGTATAATCATATCTTTTGCCAACACAGGTTAGCGAGGTGCTTGCACAGGAAAAGATTTCAATTGGAAAACAAAAACCAATTAATAGAGTTTATTTATTATTAAAGTATTTACTTTTCTTTATATCAACAGTATTAATTTAAGTTGCAATATCAGGCACATATATAATAAGGGATGTCGTGATACGATTGCTATCGGAATGAGATTTGAAACCAATCAACACTCCTGCTAAGGGTTGGAGATTTTTTGCTTGAATGATTAGATTTAGAACAATAACAAGTCTGACTCAATTACTAGTCGTACATTTTTAAGTTCATCAATTACGACAGCAATCGGATTCCATGACACCTTTGAATATTCTTGATCTGAAAAAAGAGTAAACCTAATCTGAATTTCTACTAAGCTTTAAGTTGTAGATTATTCAAATAATTGGAGTTTTTTCTAAAGCTTAAAATTATTTTCTGCTCGCTTTAAAAAGATTTCAATTGGAAAACAAAAACCAATTAAACGAGTTTATTTATTATTAAAATACTTACTTTTCTTTATATCAACTGTATCAATTTAAGTTGCAAATTCATGTACATATATAATAAGGTATGACGTGGTCCTATTGCTGTCGGAATTAGACTTGAAACCAATCAATACTCCTGCTAAGAGTTGCAGAATTATTGCTTGAATTGAATATTCTTGATCTGAAAAAGGAATAAACCTAATCTGAATTTATACTAAGCTTTAAGTTGGGGATTATCCAAATAATTGGAGTTTTTTCTAAAGCTTAAAATTATTTTCTGCTCGCTTAGAAAAGATTTCAATTGGAAAACAAAAACCAATTAAGCGAGTTTATTTATTATTAAAGTACTTACTTCTTTTTATATAAACTGTATTAATATAAGTTCCAATTTCATGTACATATATAATAATAATAAAAATAATAAATATTGAAAATTCAATTTTTTTGGTTCAAGAGAGCTCGGTGTGAGTATCATTTTCCGTTTCTCCGCTGATACGGCATACTATTTTGTGCGTTTTCTTAATCAGAACTTTTGAGTCACGCATGACTTTATGGATAGCCATGACTTCTGCCAATTCTGGAAGCTGAAATGATAGCATAAATAATAATTAAAGAGAATCAAGGTATTGCGGCTACAATTACGCATTTATCAGACACCACTCAGTGTAATATAATCTATTTGATCCCGACATCGACCACAAGGACACTGTTCTGGAACGTCAAGGCATATCTGTCCGGTCAGGTGATGCAACTTTAGAAATTATCAACATTTACATCCCTCCTGTCACTTGATGCCCCAGGGGATACTGCGCACTGGTGAAAATCGCATCGATCTAGGCAATTTATGTGCGCACGACAATCTGTGGCATTCTGGTCAACAAGCAGACAGCAGGGAGGAGATGCTGGCAGATCAAATGGAAGAAACGGCGTTCTGCACGATAAAAGGGGACGCCCCAATACGTATGATAGGAAGATGTCGCTTTTTGTTGGCAATATGTATTGCATTCCTCGGTTGACAAATCTAAACGGCAGGACGTCAAACACGCACATAAGAAAAAAATTAGCGCGTCTTCTATTACCCTCCCCGCCAAAAAGGAAGATGCCATCAAAACATGTTAAAACATCCAAAGCAGTAGCGCTTGATAGCCATGCCGATGCTCAAAAACAATGAGGGATTGAAATATCTAGCACATGTCTTCAACCAGTCTTTGTCCGCCTTCTTCAGCCAGACACACGAAGCCATTCTGCTCTCCCTGCAGTAAAATACGGCACACTACTGCTGGACTTGGAAGGGTATCCTCTTCCTCCTTGTCTCAAAAGGGAAACCATAAATTATCTGGGTGGTCGGCAGGCATCTGTGCAATTTAGAAACGAAACATCAAAACCAAGAAGAATTAAACAAGGGGTGCCACAGGGTGGTGTCCTATCCCCACTTTTATTTAATTTCTACATATCTAAGCTACCTTCGCCACCAGAAGGAGTTGCTATCGTTTCCTACGCCGATGACTGCAGAATAATGGCCACAGATCGATGAGCTTTGCAACAGAATAAACGGCTACCTCCCTGATCTCTCCAGTTTTTTCGCCGCGCGAAACCATGCATTATCACTGTAGCAATATATGTAATTCAAGTTTATGAAGAAAAAAATATTTTGTCATATTTTTTCAGTCGAAGATTTTTCTTACCATAATTTAAACTGTTTTCTGTATCGCTTAATATAATTTCAAATAAATTATTATTATAAAACCGTGAGATTATAATAGGTTATGGGCGAACTAAAAGATCACGCGACACTTCAGTAAATATGAAAGTCCGAATTTTAAATGCGACGACATTGATGTTATAGCGATAAACACACTTCTCGACTTCTAGGCCATTCCGTCCCAGCCCCTAGTTCCATGAGGAACTTGGGGTCGCCAATGCCTCGGATGCTAATGAAAACGTGGTTCGCCACGGGTAGGTGAGGTTGACAATTGGGTTGGAGAAGCTATGGTAATTCTTTACTTTAGCTCACAACTGCTAAAACTCGTCCAAAAATATTGCGAGGTGTCAAAGACGCGTTATGAACCCAGGACCACGAATCCGAAAGCGGAAATTAAATAATTAGTTTCTGTCAAAAGATATTTCCAAAACCGAAAAATGGCCATGGGGATTTCCGAAACCGGGGGTGGGATCCAAAGTAATTTTGAGCAGAACACCTTTCCTGGGTAGGTCCAACACCGGTTTGGAGACCAAAACTATATCTGCGCAAAACACTTTTACCCAGCTTTTCTTGTGGGTTCAACAAAATCATCAAAATTACAACAACCACATGAAAATTTTCTAATTTGTGATCCTGGGCCCAAAGCACGTCTTTTGACACCCCTCCCAATAATTTTGCACGAGTTTTAGCAGTTGTGAGCTAAAGTAAAGAATTACCCTATGATTTAATCAAATTATATATTTGAAACAATGGAAACAACTGAAAATTTTACACGAATACCACTCTTATGATTTGCCCAAGTGAATCTGATTCTCAAGCTCCAAATAGTATTTTTTTTTTTAATATACTTGCGCATTATTTTTTTTACAATGTAGCTATTGGTTACTGTTAATTATACTTACCAACAAAGGCTTTTAACTCATAATCAACGTCACAAGATTTATCGGTATCGCCAGGCGCGGGCTGTAGTGACACAGAAACTGGACAATAAGGAGGAACTTCAAACGTTCAGTTTGTTGTGGCGGATATATTTGCTCATGCGCTAAATACAAGTCTTTACGAAATGTCAGACCAAGCACGTCCATATCTGAAAGCGGCAAGTACTTGTCCAAACACCTTGCGATCTTTTTTCGGTATCGATGAAAACTACCCCGTCGATAGGATCAACATGTGAAATGTGGTCGACGAAATCACGATGGGACTTTTTGGTGGTAAATTTCCTTTAAACTTAATTCCTATTTTGGAATTCTTAGAAATATTGCAATAACCACCTTGATTGACCCACGGGTACCTCCGTAACGGGGGGTGGAATCCATAGTATTTTTACGCAAAACACCTTTCTGCGTTGGCGGCCTTCGGCCGCGCTTATAAAAAATAACCCTGGGCTACGCCATACCAACTCCGGGTGTGTGGTATAACCGTGGCTACAGCCACGGTGATGCACGATTTTTTTTGTGGGCACGAACACAACAACAACCACATGAAAATCACCAACTTCAACTGCAAATATCTCCGGACAGACAAATTTTATCTCTTTCCGGAGATATTTGCAGTTGAAGTTGGCGATTTCCATGTGGTTGTTGTTGTGTTAGTACCCACAAAAAAAATTGTGCATCACCGTGGCGGTAGCCACGGTTATACCATACACCAGGACTTGGCATGGCGTAGCCCAGGGTTATTTTTTATAAGCGCGGCCGAAGGCCGCCAACGCAGAAAGGTGTTCTGCGCAAAAATACTACGGATCCGACCCCCGGTTTCGGAGGTACCCACGGGTCTTTTTTCGGTTTTTCGTTAATATCTTTTGAACGCGTTAAAATTTTTATTTTCCGCCTTCGGATTATTAATACTGATGTCAAGACGCGTCGTTTGACACCTCTCTCGATATTGGTAGCGTATTAGCGGTCGACCCCTCAACTAGACTATTACCAAATTTTTACTTTCCGCCTTCGGATTATTGTTCTCGAAATTAATACGCGTCTTCTGACACCTCTCTCGTTATTTTTGGTAGCGTATTAGAAGTCGACCCCTCAACTAGACTATTACCATAGGGAAAAATATTCGCAACGACCACCTTCATCAAAGCAGCGATAGTCACATTTTTCGAAATTTTCATTTATATACAAAAACAATTACCCCACCTGATGCTGAGCGACTATTTTTTCTTGGCTTTCCAATAAACATGCATTAAAAGACAACATAAATTGAAACATTTTCTCCACAACATCTTTTCCACAATCACAAAAGAAATTGCATGCACGAATTGAATTATTCACTATACGCAGATGCTACCAAAAATGCAATATCCTACATCCATTAAAACTCACTTGATTTTGGTTCCTTTGTGGAAAATATAAATGCAAATACCGTAGCGCACACAACACTTAATTTAAATTTAGTTTTTATTATATCCGAAATTATTTGTAAATAAATTTTTATTACTCTGCTGTTGCGTTTCAAGCTGAAAATAACAAATGGCGGATTCGCAGAAAATTTTTGTGACGTATTTGAGGGTACATAGCATGTAAGAAAAGACAAGCATATATCTATCGGGCATTTCAATTAGGCCATCTCATTCTGCCATACTAACAATTGTGGAACAATGTGGGTTATTTGGTTGTTGGTCGCCATCTTTGGTCACTAGATTTTTGCTGGGCAGTGACGTGAATGCACATCAACAATTTAATCATTTTGTCTACACCTATGTACGTACACGCAGCGGAGAAGAGATGCACAAACACATGCAGATACCTTATCTGAGATACTCCTAAAGGTATGCAATTATAATTGTGGAAGTGTCGCTCACACATACAAGCGCGTGGGGTATGAAGAAGAAGAACTTGTAAGTTCTGGAATTAGAAAAGCCTAGAAATAGGCAACGAGGAAATCAGACAGTATAAAAAGGCGACAACAGTAGAGGCGAGGATCAGTTTCATTTAAGCTATCAGTCAGTTTGGTTATTAAGCAAGCTAGTTGCAAAGTATAAGTATTATTGTGAAGTACTTTAATAAAGGCCATTTTTCCATTATTCAATATTGGATTTATTTATTCAACAGTTTAGTGATTCGTACTTAGCAGAAGGTTGCAAATAAGAGGATGTGCAGTAAATTCGTTACAATATGTATGTAAAAATGTATGCGCACATATCATTACGCATATGCAAAAAAAATTATTTCAAACCAAAAACTGTATGTTGGAAGAAAAAGAAACTTCACTTGATATATTAATATCTATTTATGTACAAATGTACAAAAATATGTATGTACAGGCGTGTGAGTAAATGTATATATGCATATGGGGTATTCCATCCCATTTTGAACCCGACCCCTTCAGAATTGGCTGAAAGTTTTTCTTCTTTTTCTAGCTTACGAAAGACGTTTTTAAAATTTTTTCATCCAACTCAAAAAAAGTTATGAATTTTTAAAAAAACACCGTTTTTGTTTTCAAAATGCAATAACTTTTTCAAAAATTTACCGTTTGGGATCTTTTTTTTTTAATTAGTTTTTAAATGTACTTTTCGGAAAAAATTCAAAAAAATGTTTAAAGTTTTTTTTTGTAATTTTTCAGTTTTTCGAGATTTTTCGAATTTCGGCCTTTTTTTCTCATAAAAGCTTCAATCAATTCTGCAATCATCCCCACTAATTGAAAAAAAAACTTTAAACTTTTTTTTGTATTTTTTCCGAAAAGTACATTTAAAAACTAATTTAAAAAAAGATCCCAAACGGTCAATTTTTGAAAAAGTTATTGCATTTTGAAAACAAAAACGGTGTTTTTTTTAAATTCATAACTTTTTTTGAGTTGGATGAAAAAATTTTAAAAACGTCTTTCGTAACCTAGAAAAAGAAGAAAAACTTTCAGCCAATTCTGAAGGGGTCGGGTTCAAAATGGGATGGAATACCCCATATGCATATATACATTTACTCACACGCCAAACGGTCAATTTTTGAAAAAGTTACAGCATTTTAAAAAAAAAACACTTCTGAAAAACGTCTTTCGTAAGCTAGAAAAAGAAGAAAAACTTTCAGCCAATTCTAAAGGGGTCGGGTTCAAAATTGGTCGAAATGGGATGGAATACCCCATATATAAACAAAGAAAATATTAATAAATTGGTAAATTTACATTAGGTATATGGGGCATTAGGTAATCATAAATAATTTCATCTTCATATATATATAGCATTTCTACCTAGCTTCGAAGATCTTCTTGCTTGGAGAGATGTGTTTCCATTCCTTAAATAAGAATTAAAACAATTCCTAAGCCAATTACAAAATATAATTGTTTAAATTATCAAAATAAAATGATTTAAAAAAAATATTAGCTACCCGCAAATGTTGGCAATCATGTTAAATATTAAAGTATTATGAAGAGAACTCACCCTGCAAAAATCGTTGGATCATGTGGTCCACTGGAGTACTTACCATTATACTCCACTGTAATGCAGCAATGGACCAACTCATGTTTCTACACGAACATATTGTAAGCCGATCATTGCTCGTTTTTAACGATGTTTATTGGACTGTGGGTACTCCATGGATTACTCTGATGTAATGCGGAGCTGGAGTATATGGTCCAGTCCGAGGACATCGCAATGTTAATTGGACCATATTTTTTGTATGAATTGTGGTTAATTTTGGAGTACTTCCCTGCAAAAATCGTTGGATCATGTGGTCAACTGGAGTACTTACCATTATACTCCACTGTAATGCAGCAATGGACCAACTCATGTTTCTACACGAACACATTGTAAGCCGATCATTGCTCGTTTTTAACGATTGTAATCACTACATGATGTTTATTGGACTGTGGGTACTCCATGGATTACTCTAATGTAATGCGAAGCTGGAGTATATGGTCCAGTCCTAGGACATCGCAATGTTAATTGGACCATATTTTTTGTATGAATTGTGGTTAATTTTGGAGTACTCGGTTGGTCCATAGCGAGTACTCCATACATGCATGCATGGAGTACTCGCGATTTTTTCAGGGCAGTTAAGAAACAATTTCTATAATAAATGGTTGCTTCGAACGACGTCATACAACTTTTGTTAATATTGCGTCATACAGCTCTCTCAAACATGTCCACTTCACTCACATGTGTGATCGTAAAATGGTACAAAAACAACAAAAATATTATATTTTGCGTTTAGCTAACTACACTTTGGTAAGTAAAATGCATTTTGACCAACTTTTCGAAGTTGGCTAACTTAAATTAATTCCAGTTTCTCTGCAACATTTTATGTATCCAAATTTTATGTTTCTAAACCTAAACTAACGAAGAAGAAGAACTCGTTTCTTCGAGTTTGAGTTGGAACTCGTAAACAAATTTACATTATATACATATATGTTATATGTACATATGTATACTAAAAATCTAATTTTTAAATTTAGTTGAATAATTCACATTTCCTTATATGATTTGGGGTTTTGAAGACTCCAACGATGAGGAACGTATGTATGTTAAGATGAGATTTTATGTACGGCCTAGATGAAGATCAGGGGCATGTAGATTTTCAGGAACTGGTGATGACTTGAAGCTTATCACCGAGGAAGCGGAATGCGGGTGAAGTAAAAGGGAGGGTTGGTTGCGATTCCCACAAGCAACCCACATGCATATGATGCAAAAATATGCTGGCAAATACATTTTCGGAAAAATGTGGTGTTTGTTTTCGTGTAGAAAGGATCTGCGGAAGAAACCGATACCGCTCTATTAGAAATTTTACTACACTTTTAACACCACACAATTTAATATTAAAGAAGGGATAAAAAGGGTTTAATTCTTTAAAGAAAAAGCATAAAAACTTACCATAGACATGTATGTTCTTCTGCTCAAGGTGGCTTTGATAAGCTGACGACAGGAACGTTTGTAAAATTAATAATGTGTATTAAGTCGTACGGGCTTGCCGAATTAATCGATTCAATCAAACACAAAAACGTCAGCTTCTATATCAAATAAAACTTAGTGGATATTTATATATATCACACAACTTCACTTTTATTAAATATTTAGACTTTTATAAGTCTGTTATTAAATTCACTCCGATTTACTAAATAACTTTTACCACGACCACGATGTTGATTCTATTAGATATCCACAGGAAAAGAACGATAGTTGCTTCAGGAAGTTATATTAGACCCTCGAGTTTCCCATTTTTACTTCGCAACTGATATCGTGCTTAAATCAAACTGATTGCTGCTTACTCAGCTTTCGCTCTTTTTATACTCTCTGCTGTCTCGTTCGCATACTTCTAGGCGTTTCTTCTTCTAGAATTTACTACTTGGTTACCAGCTATAAACTACAGATGCACGTTTATAGCCTCTCGCATAGCCATATGCGCGTGTATATGTGAGTAATAATTCCACCGATGATTGCATACTTTTGTGAGTATATCTCCGCTGCTTGTATGTACATATGTGTATACATAGTGATTGATTTGTGTATGTACATATAAATGACTGCTTAGTATCGGCTTAGAGATGATAGTATCCGTTAGTGTTGCTAATATTCGTCACACTGCCTTCCACCTAAGTCTGATAGAGAAATTTCCTGATCTAACCGCTGCTAGACTCTCCAAATGAACCACCCTTCGATTTTGTGGTTTCCCAATGGTTTTTATGCGGTAGATGGTATCACTGATCCTCTTCACAACTTTGTATGGGCCTTCCCAACTGCTCCGAAATTTGGATGGAACACCTTTCCGCCAGTGAGGGTTGTTTAACAGTACCAAATCTCCCTGAAAGAAACCTTCAGAATTTTTGTTCTCGTCGTACCTGTGTTTCATCTTACCTCTCACTACCCTGTTTCGTTACCTCACAATCTGTTGTTTGGCCAATGACCTACTTGGTAGAGCTTGCGCTTGATGGATTGGCTTTGCATAATCAGTATCGTTCCGAAGTTTCACGACAGTAGTGTGCCCTGGCTTGAAACCACCCTTGTATACTTTCTCCGAAATTCTTTCCTTCGTTTTAGTGCGTCCATTTAGGTTTGTCACTGCCAGTGTTTCTCTCGCAGGTATCTTTGATTTTTCTTTGTTTGGCCCATTCGTTCCATCAACCTTTACCTTTGACTTTCGTGGTCTTTGTCGAGTCTCCTCCACCAGCACTCGCTTACTGCTGAACCCTTTCTCCAAACTGAAGTTAAGTGGCACATCCTGGTTCTCATAGCGCATAATCCTTCTCTGCATATCGATCCTCATGTCATGGTCAACTAAGAAGTCCACTCCAAATATGTCTTCATCAACAATCTCCGCCACAACGAATTTGTGTAGAACCATGACCTTCCCAAATAAGACTTCACAGATCCCTTCTCCCTGGACTTGGTTATAGTCGCCAGTTACCGTAAGCAACCTTGCTCCCGGTAATGGCTTTTCTCTCCTGTTGACCAAATCAGATCGGATTAAGGAATGAGATGCGCCCGTATCTACAGTCAGTAAACGCTCCTTGCCGTCCACATTTCCTCTGACGGTAAGACTGCTCGATTTTCTTCCAATTTGCGAGATAGATATCCCAGGACATTCAATAGGGGGCAAGTTTTCGATCTTTACATCTGACTTGCTCTTGCTTATCTCCTCCAGCTTTGCGTTTACGACCACCCACATTGTTGGAACTATTAGGGTTGGTATTGCAATAAAGCGCAATGTGCCCTGGCTTTCCACACTTAAAGCATTTGACTGCATCATTATTCTTCTGCTGCGTACCCTTCAATGCTTCCAAAATTGTGTCTACCCAGTCTGGCCTTTCCACTTCCACGCGATGAGCTTTGTATGCGGGCTTACTCAAAAGTGATGCTGTTTCCTGGGTCATTGCACGGGATACCGTTTCAGCAAATATTAGTTTTGGATTCGCATATGTAGCTCGTTTCGTTTCCACATCTCGTATGCCATTTATGAAGCTCTGGATTTTTACACTCTCGGTGTATTCCACGGGTGCGTCCGCATTTGCGAGATGAGCCAATCTTTCCACATCCGAGACAAACTCCTGCAAAGTCTCATTAGGTTTTTGGTAGCGGTTTTGCAACTCTATTTTGTATATCTACTTTCTGTGTTCACTTCCGTATCGCCTCTCTAGGGCACCCATCAAAGATTCGTAGTTGTTCCGCTCTCTCTCGGGAATATCTGTAGGATTTCAGCAGCAAATCCTTTCAATGCCACGAATAGTGTAGCAACTTTATCTTCAGCATTCCAGTTGTTCACTGTTGCGGTCTTATCAAACTGGAGCTTAAATACCTGGAAAGGAACAAAGCCGTCAAAAGATAGAATTTTTACCTTCGTATTGCTTGCTGAAACAGCTGGGCGATTTAATTGCAGCTCCTGTATACGACCTTTAAAAGCATCTACCTCAGCCTCGATTTTGTTTTCAAACTACTTTATTTTTTCTTCCATACGGGGTTCCAGTTGTGCAGAGATCTGCGATGATACCTGTGCCGAAATTTGTCCCGACATTTCGGATATACGTGTCTCCTGTGATTTCAGTTGGGTTTCCATCTTGTATGTAATCTGTGTCGACATTTCTGAAATGTGTGCCTCCTGTGATTCCATCTTGGATGTTATACTTTCTGTTATACGCGATTCCTGGGTTTACATTTTTGTCGATATCTGTGATAACAAAGCCAATATCGCTCGCCGCTTACGACTGGACTCGGACTTCCGTTTGTTAATGTCTCGTCCCCATCAGGATGAAAGACATACTCGTCCACATCAATTCCTTGCGATTCGATTACCTTTCGTAACCGTGCTTGAAGTTCGATCTTATTCCCGGTTGTATTCAATCCACGGTTCGCCAACTCGTTTTTCAGTTGCTGGATCATTCATTCACTCAACTTTGCCATATCCAAGTTGTATTCAAAATTTTCGGATTTTATTCAACAATTCCTCTTCTGACACCAATTGTAACGAATTTTGGGAAACTCTGCTTATTTGCAACATTATACTAACTTTCGTATCGCTAAACTGTTGAATAAGTAACTCCAATATCCAATAATGGAAAATGGTCTTTATTAGTCTACTTTGAAAATACTTCACAATAGCACTTATACTTCGCAACTGATAGCGTGCTTGAATCAAACTGATTGCTGCTTACTCAGTTTTCGCTTCTTTTATACTCTCTGCTGTCTCGTTCGCATACTTCTAGACGTTTCTTCTTCTAGAATTTACTACTTGGTTACCAGCTATAAACTACAGATGCGTAGCCATATCCGCGTGTATATGTGAGTAATAATTCCACCGATGATTGCATACTTTTTTGAGTATATCTCTGCTGCTTGTATGTACATATGTGTATTCATAATGATTGATTTGGGTATGTACATACAAATGACTGCTTAGTATCGGTTTAGAGATGATAGTATCCCTTAGTGTTGTTAATATTCGTCACAGTATTATTGTGTCGGTGGCCGTTGGCTTTCTATATACATATGTCATAGTTAAATCTTTTGTCAACTTTATCAATATTTATCGTGTGGTCTAGATTGTCGATTCCTCCATCTTTTTCGATTTCCATTGTAAATATAATATTTCCGTGCTGCTTGTTGAGGTATTTCCGTACAAGCTCTTCGATATTACTATTTTTATAAGTTCTGCTTGAAATCTAAAGTGAGACAACTAAAGACTATAATACGATTTCAAGTTAATCGTTGAGCATTTCAACCAAACTAAACAAAAAGATGTAGATTCATTTTTAGAGATTTACAAGTTACACGTGAGAGAATTTTGATATGCAAAATTTGTTTGAAACAATTCAACAATTTTATAATTTTTTTGGGCATAGTAACAAAAGATAGAATGTTTTATCAAGTTTTATATCTAACAAAGAAAGTGAATCCTTCAACTTTGTTTTTGATTTAAAATGTCGGTTCATTGAAGCCCAGATCTCGCCGGAAACGCAATTTTGATGAGCTTTGTGAAGATGGGTTTCTCCAAGTTCCGAAAAGTTTGTTCAAAGTGAACATATTTTATCGAGTATTGAACATCATTATAAACTAACTGAAATGGCGTTTAATTCCAATGAATAAAATTATTTAAAATTCCAGTGTTTTGCAGCCTTGCACCTTAAAATTTTTAAATGACACACACTGATCTATTTAAAAAAAAGACAGAGAAAGACAAAGAAATAGAACAATCGTCGTATATTAGAGACCTTGCTGATTTATTAATAATAAACAAGTAAGGACGAAACTGTCTTCAGACTTCATAGGTTTCATGAATGGATCTGACTAATAATCTTATGGCATACGTAATATCCAAATAATCGGCTGTATAACATATGAAATATATAGTGAACAGATGTAAATATCCAAACTATTTTTAAGATAAATTTAAAATAAACAAGGAAGGAAGGCTAAGTTCGGGTGTAGCCGAACATTACATACTCAGCTGAGAGCTTTGGAGACAAAATAAGGGAAAATCACCATTTAGCAAAATTAACCTAGGGTAATACTGGAATGTGTTTGTATGACATGGGTTTCAAATGAAAGGTATTAAAAAAGAGTATTTTAAAAGGGAGTGGGCCATAGTTTTATAGGTGAACGCCATTTTAGGATATCGCTATAAAGGTGGACCAGAGGTGACACTCGAATGTGTTTGTACTTTATGGGTATCAAATGAAAGGTGCTAATGATTATTTTAAAAGGGAGTGAGCCTTAGTGCTATAGGTGGACGCCTTTTCGAGATATCGCCATAAAGGTGGACCAAGGGTGACTCTAGAATGTGTTTGTACGATATGGGTATCAAATTAAAGGTATTAATGAGGGTTTTAAAAGGGAGTGGCCCTTAGTTGTAGCACCAGGGTGCCCAAGAACATCATCTGTCGGGTACCGCTAATTTTTTTATATATGTAATACCACGAACAGTATTCCTGCAAAGATTCCAAGGGCGTTTGATTTCGCCCTGCAGAACTTTTTCATTTTCTTCTACTTATTACCCACCCATTTTACAAAGGTTTTTCTAAAGTTATATTTTGCGTCAATAAACCAATCCAATTACCATGTTTCATCTCTTTTTTCACATTTGGTACAGAATTATGGCATTTTTTTCATTTTTCGTAATTTTCGATATCGGAAAAGTGGGCGTGGTCATAGTCGGATTTCGGCCATATTTTATACCAAGATAAAGTGACTTCAGATAAGTACGTAAACTAAGTTTAGTTAAGATATATCGTTTTTTTTGCGCAAGTTATCGTGTTAACGACCGAGCGGAAGGAAAGACGGTCGACTGTGTATAAAGACTGTGCGTGGCTTCAACCGATTTTGCCCATTTTCACAGAAAACAGTTATCGTCATAGAATCTATGTCCCTACACAAGGATTGGTAAATTTTTGTTCGACTTATGGCATTAAAAGTATTCTAGACGAATTAATTTTGAATTTTTCTTTTTTCTTTGTATTTTGTTGCACCATATCATTACTGAAGTCGAATGTTGACATAATTTACTTTTATACTGTAAAGATATTAAATTTTTTGTTATAATTTGACTTTAAAAAAACATTTTTTTAAAAGTGGGCGTGTTCGTCATCCGATTTCGCTAATTTTTATTTAGCGCACATATAGTAATAGGAGTAACGTGCCTACCAAATTTCATCATGATATCTTCAACGACTGCCAAATTACAGCTTGCAAAACTTATAAATTACCTTCTTTTAAAAGGGGGCGGTGCCACGCCCATTGTCCAAAATTTTTCTAATTTTCTATTTTGCGTCATAAGGTCAACGCACCTACCAAGCTTCATCGCTTTATCCGTATTTGGTAATGATTTGTCGCACTTTTTCGGTTTTTCGAAATTTTCAATATCGAAAAAGTGGGCGTGGTTGTAGTCCGATTTCGTTCATTTTAAAAAGCGATCTGAGATGAGTGCCCAGGAACCTACATACCATTAAGATACCTCAAAATTTACTCAATTTATCCTGTTTACAGACGGACGGACAGACGGACGGACGAACGGACATGGCTAAATGAATTTCTTTTTTCACCCAGATCATTTTGATATATAGGAGTCTATATCTATCTCGATTAGTTTATGCCGTTACGGATTACCGTTATGCGAACAAAGTTAATATACTCTGTGAGCTCTGCTCAGCTGAGTATAAACATGGATAGGTACTTTGTGTGAGGATGTAAAGTTTCGCGTTTTTTGTGGCCGGCATGGAATACGCAGCTTTGACCATGAATCACTTATCTCAACAATATATGCTGTAAACCTAAGTATTTCATGAAATTTGAGGCTTCTAGCCGCTAAAATAGGGCAGAAATTACGAAAAATTTCTTATCTGGACAATCGGTTCTATGAGATATATACAATATATTCAATTTATTCAGACAATAATGAATAATCTATACGTAAGTGTTGGAGACATGAGCTCCAATTTAATTGAATTATAATTAATTAATGAACACACTTACATACATACATATTTACACAAACAATGAATTACACATATATATATATATATATATATATATATATATATTCAAAAATACTTACTATAATATTTTATTACACTTACCCTTGATTAAAATACTCACCTTTGCTAAAATACTTACCTAATGAAATACCCTGCAAATGTGTTAAAATACTTACCTTAATGAACCACCCTGTAAACAAAGAATTTATAAATTTTTGCTTATTGTAATTACCGTGCACTCAGCTTTGTACATTACTCTTACATACATACTTACATATAAATAGTTACCGTTTCCTAGCTGCGAAAAAGGCTGAAAAATTTAGAGCTTAAGAGTTTAGCTAGTTAAGTCGGCTAATGTACATCATTTTAGTTCAAATTTTTTTGAGTGAAGTTATTAAAGTTCAATAAATTATTTTTTAGTAAAAAACAGTGCGTCTTCCTTTGAAAAAAAGGGACAAAAAAGTGAGGTGCAAGTAGCGCCATAGATCTCCAAAAACCCTACTTACCCGTTCTTATACATGATCCATTGCGGCCATCAGTGAATCAGTGACCTATAAGAAAAAATAGAAAAACTTAAAACCCTAAATGCGAGAAAAAAATTGGAAAAAAATTATAAGAGGTTGAATAAAAATAATAAGTGGAAAAAACCCCTAAGATATAAAAATATTGCAAAATATAAAAAATTATAAAATGCTTACTTGCGAAAGTACCTATGCTAGTGCAAAAAAAAATAAAAAATAAAATTTCAAAAAACTAAAACTAAAGTCAAATACTTACCCGGTACGTGCGCGCTAATCCAAACTGCAAATAAATTTAAACAAACAAAAAAGTGCAAATTGTAGAAAAAATTTACATTTACTTACTTAAAAATTACAAAGTGCTGAAAATAAAACAGGTTTAAAGTAAATTTATATTGGGAAAAATTACCCGAAGAACGAAACATTTTGGAAAACAAGGTGCTGAAAAGAAAAGAAACAAATACAAAGTGCGGAAAGTGATACAAGTGCTAAGAAATAGAAATAAAAGAAATTTATATTGAAAATTAAACAAAAGGAATTTACCTAAAAAGAAAAAAAATATTATTATAAAAAACGGTACATCCTACTGGACAAATTGTTTAGCATATATACGTGCAAAGTGTCAAAGTATATTTACAACAAATTTCAAATAAAAATTTGTTAAAATATTTTTATTGTCTCCACGAGCAATATACCTGCATAAGTGGACCAACAACAACATCATGTAAGATGACCCTCGTGGTCATCTGTATGTCCATTGTGTCGGACGGGAACCTTCACCCAAACGGTGTGCTGCTGTCGCAATTGAGCGAGTACTTCCACTTGATGCGCACTCACGTTATAGCTTTTGCTATATTCTTGTATACTCACGGCAAGGTTATCGAACACGGAAATGAATGTATTACGGCTAACACGCTTTTGTATTTTTGATGTTCATTTATTTAAACTATATTGTCACACTATAGATATATTCTTTTATTAAAATGTTTTAGCGGAGCTCTCACAAAAATGTCTGGTTAGTTTCAAACGCGCACAATATCTGGCGTCATTCAATTTGACGTTTTGTGAGGTAACCCTCACTGTGAATGTTGCTTTGACAGGCAACCCCTATTGTGAATTCTTGTTGTGTTCCATACGCATTGCTTGACCTTATGGTCACGCAACACTTACCGTAGGGTTACCTTACATCATTCCCCTTTGGAAAAGAAGAATTGGCCAAATTCTTCTGTCCCAAAAGCGATGTAATTAACTTTAAAAGTTTAAGACTGTTAAACTAAGTTTAAATCTACATCTATGTTTAGGTCTAAATTAAGAATTAAATTGTAAAGCCTAGTTTTAAAGTAGAACTTAAATTTAGTTTTTATAATTAGAAAACAAAAATTTTTTTTTTGTGTTTTAATTCTACTGTATACATTCAGTTCTTAATTTTTAATGATTGCTTAAATTTATTTGGTTTCATTGTCTTTTTTTTTTCAGGTTTGGAAGAAAAACATTTTATTTCTAATTTAACAATAGAGATTAACTTTAAATAATCTTGAATTTAAAAACTTAATTTAATTAATTTTTCTAATTCTATTTTTATGTACTATTTTTTTCTTTTTCGTTTCGTCATCAATTAACGTGACGTTTACGCCGTCAATACCTATTACGGTATACGGACCAATATAGATACTACTATGCTTGTCGCGGGGTTCTTTTTCAAGTAATACCTTGTCAAATACCTTGACAGATATTGGTTGTGAACTTTTGTTATATCCGGTTTGATTTTTTAATTTGTGTTCTGTAACTGTTTTATTCGCTAATTCGTGAGTTTTTTGAAAACGAAATTTAACTTCTTTCGAATAGTTTTCTATGTTATAAATCGCGTCTATTTTATCGGTTTGCAGTTCTTTTGGTAAATTAGCTGCTTTGCCAAAGACTAATTCATATGGTGAGAATTTATTATCGAATACTGTGTTTGTTGTTGTGTTATGAAGAAAAGTGAAATATTTCAAGTAAACATCCCAGTCGGAAAAATTGGGATTTAGAAAAGATCTTAAATATTCATTGAAAACTCTGTGATTTCGCTCTACTGTGCCAAGAGTTTCATGATGGTACGCTGTGGAAAATTTATGTTCTATTTTTAATAGTTTTGTTAACTCTGAAAAAATTTCATTTTTGTATTCGGTACCTAAATCAGTTTTAATTGTTTTCATAATGCCATATATTAGTATGAAATTTTCAAAAATAGCCGATGCGACCGTTTTTGTACTTTTGTCAGGTATCGCAATCGTTACTAAGTATTTGCTGAGATCGCATATAATGGTGACAGCGAACTTGTTACCATTATCGGATTGAGGTAGAGGTCCTATAGTGTCAATGACAACAATGTCGAATGGCTTACATGGTGTTTCGGTTAGGACTAAATTTTCTTTTGTTTTTGGCTTAACCTTATTCAAAAGACATTTTTCGCAGTTTTTAACAAATTTCGCTATATCGCGTGTCATGCCTTTCCAATAATATTTGGTTCTGAGTTTTGCATAAACTTTTTTGCTACCGAAATGTCCTCCTAAAATTGGGTCGGTATGGTAAATTGTTATTAATTGTTGTTTTTTGTCTTCGTCTGTCACAGTTTCTACGGGTTCGGTTAGGACGATTTCTAAATGTTTTAAAATTTTATTCCCAGTGGTTTTCAGATCTGATATCGAAAAATATTTAAAAAGATTATCATTTTTTTGCAATTCAATTATATTAATATTGCGCTTGCCAGCTTCTTTTTGTAGCTTCAAAAGTAATTCATCTAAATGTATTATTTTGTTAGCACACGCAACCTTAATTAACTCAATCTTTTTTTGTTTTAGATGCGCATTTAATTCTAAATTCGTAATTTTACCACTTTTATCATAACTTATTTGGGATTTTACTCTGGGTATTTTCTTTGAAAATTTGTTTGAAAAATTATCATAAACTTGTAATTTTATGTTTTCTTTTGCTTTTTCTTCTTTGAGTATTTCTTGTTGCATTAATTGTTCCTGTTTTGTCTGTGATCTTGTCTGTACTGCTAAAATTGATGTTCCTGAATTTTTAATTTCTTCTATTGTGATGCGAGAGAGTGCATCTGCTCCTACGTTCGTTTTACCTTTTATGTATTCAATAGTGAAGTTGTACTCTGCCAGTTCAAGTCTGATACGTGAAAGTTTTGAAGAGGGATCTTTCATATTGAACAAGTAAACTAATGGACGATGATCGGACTTGACTGTAAAGTGTGTGCCATATATGTATGGTCTGAACTGTTTTATTGCAAAAAATATAGCTAAAAGCTCTAACTCAATTATTGATTTCTTTTGTTCTGAATTATTAAATGATTTGGACGCGAAACAAATTGGTAAGTCAATGCCATCTTTATTTTGACTTAAAATGGCACCACAGCCAATTTTTGAAGCGTCGACAGTAATTATAAATTCCTTTTTGAAGTCTGGGTATTGGAGAATTTGAGGAGAAATTAAAGATTTTCGGAGTTTTTCAAATGCTATATCACATGATTGATCCCATTTAAATTCTACTCTTTTCCTGCTAAGTTTATTTAAAGGTGCTGCTATGGAAGCAAAATTTGGTATAAACCTTCTGTAATAATTGGCGAATGCCACGAATCGTCTTACTGCATCTTTATCGGAAGGTTTCGGATATTTCTTTATTGCAATTATTTTGGAATCGTCTGGAAGTAGACCTTTTGACGAACATTTGTGTCCTAGGAAAGTGACTTCTGAACGCATGAAGTTGCATTTTTCGGGATTGAGACGCAAATTAAATTTTTTGCATGTTTGAAAGACTTGTTCTAAATTTTTAAGATGGTGAGCTTCGCTACACCCAATGACTATAAGATCATCGACATATAAAAAGGCTTGGTTTGGAGAAATTCCTGAAAAGGCAATTGACATCATTCTTGAGAATGAATTCGGAGCTACGTTTAAACCGAATGGTAAAACTTTCCATCGAAAAGCACCACGATCAGTGCTGAATGAAGTGATGTCTCTAGAATCTTTATTTAATGGGATTTGGTGAAAACCTGAATACAGATCCAATGTAGAAAAATATTTGGCTCTGCCTAGATTATCAAGAATATCGTCTATTCGTGCAAGTGGGAATTTGTCTGCTATAAATTTTTTGTTTACGGCTCTAAAGTCAACACACATCCTGTAGGATTTCTGTCCATTTGGGTTTTTCTTTGGCACAAGTATCAATGGACTATTATAGTTGGAATAGCTGTGTTTTATAAGATCGTTTTGCAATAAATTATCAACTTGTTTATTAATTTCCTCTCTCTGACAGTATGGTAAACGGTAATTTTTTATGTAAACAGGATCTGTATCTATCAATCGTAATTTCTGTTCATAAAAGTTGTTAAGCGTCATTCGATCGGTCTTTAGTGCAAACACGTCATCATATTTTAGACATAAATCGAGAAGTTTTGGTTTGGCATAATTTGGCATTTGTTTTTCTAAAATTGATTTTAATTCCTCTGACCTTTTCGAATCTTTTGAAAGATCATTGATTTTATACACGTTATAGTTGGTGATTTCATCCGTAAGTATGTTACAATTTCTTACGTATTTTACCTCGTCGGTGACGTTTAATACCTTTATTATCGGATTGTTAGTGTCAACAATACACTTTGCGGTGAACACACCACTACAAATTTCCTGTGCGTCTATAAAAACTGGATGTTTAGATTTTTTCAGCTTAAATAAGCGATAAACTTCGCATCTAGGAGGAATTATCAATGTATTATCGGTTGTATTATGTAAAATTGAAATTTTATGAATATTTTTGCCAATGCCAATTGTTATGCTCTCGTTTGCATAGTCTATGATGCAATTGTATTTTTTCAAAAAGTCTTTGTCTAAAATACCATCTGACGGTATGTTGAATTTGTCATCTACTACATTTAGAGTATGTGGAATTGAAAAATTTGAATAAAAAAGTTCTGTTTTAATGGTACCCAATGTTGAAACTGTATCTGTCGTAACACCCGTTATATTTATAATATTGTTGTTATTTATAGAAACATTTTGTTTTAAACTTGAAAGTTTTATAATTGATATATCAGCCTGTGTATCTACTAAGAAAGTGCATGTTTTAAAAGAGTCATTGCAATTCAGTTCGATAAAATCTGAGTAGTTCAGGTTTAAACAATAAATTGATTTATTTTGAAAAATGTTATTTAATTCAGATTCTGGTCCCCCAGTGTTCGCTCCTGAGGGCCGTTGGCGTTTAAAGTGCGTACACTAGCGTTATTTGTAGTATTTGAACGTCGATTGTTGTTGTTACTGTTGTTATTGCTGTTGTTTCTGTTTACGGGCCTGCTATTGTTATTTCGAAAATTACCATTACTTCGCGAGCCATAATTATTGTTGTTATTATGCCTATAATTGCTATTGTTGTTTCTGTTAAAATTGTTGTTGTACCTTGAAAAGTTGTTCCTATTATATTGATTTGACCTGAAGTTACCTCGAAAACTATTATTTTGCCTGTTATAACGTGATCTAAACGCTAGTACCTGCCTTTCACTTGTTTGGTTATTTTGTTCTACGATCATTTTCGCAACTACATCCTTAGAATCAGTAAACGTAGTTGACGCTAAAATTGATTTTACTAGGTCTGAGCGAGTGTTAAGCCGACAAACGTTGACGGTTTGTTCGACTGCCATTTCGTGCGCTTTTTCCTGAGTCATTCCTTCTATAACTAATGATCGTTCTAAAGCATCGGAGAGTTCCTCAACACGCTTAGCGAATTCAGTATGATTATTATTAAAAACTTTTAACGATGCAATTTTTCCTGCAACAACTTGAGTTGTCAGGTTTTATTCTACCTTTTAATGCATCTTTTATTTGTTGAATTGTTGTTACTTCTTTTGGAATTGCCTCACGCGCTTTCCCTTCTAATAAACGAAATGAAAGTATTTGTCAAATTTTCTTCCATCAAATCTTCTATCAAAACTATTTTATCTATAAAGGATGCAAGTGAAAGCGGATCGCCGCTGTAGTTTTCTCTAATTATGGATGCACACATAGTAATAAAAGTTTTCTTTTGCTCTGAAGTCGCCATTGTTGGTTGTTCTTCGCTAATTGTGTCTAAATTATTATTGTGGAGTGAATTGGAAAATCCAGGGAAATCCTCAAGAAAAGATACGTGACTTTTTTTAATAATACTAGCTTTGTATGCTGAAGTTGTCGATGCGTCAGATAATTCTTCCTCAGTGTCAAAATCAGAACTTGATTCGCTTTCTTGTATTAATTCAGAAAGATCTTTGGGTATTTTTATATTGCAGTTAATTCTAGAAAAACATTTAGTGAGTTGTTCTCTGCACTTTGACAAACTTTCGAGTATTGAACTAGGCTTATCTCGATTTTCAAAATATGAATTTACTTGTATTATGATTTGGTTATAGCTTTTAATTAAAGCATCTTCATATTCTATTGATTTTTTCGCTGAGATAGATCGGTTATTTAAAACTCGTTTAGTAACTTTAGTGAAATTAGAGCGTAAATTTTTGAAATTGGAATCAAAATCTGACATTTGACAACTGACATCTGAAAACTTTATTACATTTATTGAAAATGTTTACCTCCGTGGCAGAAAAAAAATGTTTCATGAAAAAAAATTCGGAAAAATGTTAAAATTAACGCTGTAGGCACTGTTTATATAAGAATGAATTTGAAACTATTCATTCGCTCAGTAATTGTGGTTTGTAATTTAAAAAAAAAAAATTTTTTTTTTGTTTAAAAATCAGAGAATATTCGAAATATTCAAAATCGATGAGTTAATTGGTAAATGGTAAAGATTCGCATATTCGAAAGGCACTGTATTTAAGACTTATTTTGTAAATGCAAGTGAATATTGAAATATTTTAACCGCACTGTATTCGTTTAATAATGCCAAGAGAAAAGAAACTGTTGGAATATTTGAAAGACACTGTATATAATACACAGTTTGAAAAGAGTCGCAAATGTAAGATATGTTGAAATATTTGGAATACACTGTATTCGTGTGATGCTTCGAAGGAATTGTTAACTATTTGAATGGCACTGTATTTGTTGCAAAAAAATATGTAAATGTTTATGATATTCACTATGTTCAATTTCCGAAGAAATAATTGGAAAAAGGGAAAAGTAAGCTTTCACCGATAAAATAAATTTTCACCATTACCATTATGTGACTGTAACCTGTCTATATTGATATTTAAAGTCAATGAGAATTTCAAAGTTGATTAGCTTTGAATAATTATCGCAAACTTTTGGCGAAAAGATTTGATATTTTTGGTATTATACATATAAAATTGATGTATAATTTGCGTTTCAAAAAGGTTTTAAAAAAAAATGTGTAAATTTAAAAAAATATTTTTCCGATTGTATTTATTACGAAGCAGTGTTCGCATTTAAAATAAAAAAATTCAAGTTCCATGTTAATGTTTGAAAAAGAAAGAATATAGTAATATATGCATGATAATTTGCATGTGGTGGCCTTAAATTTAAAATTACTATGTTTAATGTACATTTGAATTTTTCTAAATTTGAATGTTTATATTTCAATATAATAATTTTATGTATGTAAGTAAATTGAAAAATTCAATTTCTTAATTTAATTAGTTTAACATGTTATTGTCTTTAAAGTAGAAAAAGTATGTTGCTACATGCGTAGTAAACAAATGTTTAAGAAAAGTACGTTTATAATCAAAAGTGTCAAATTGTGTTGCTACATGCGTAGTAAACAAATGTTTAAGAAAAGTATGTTTATAATCAAAAGTGTCAAATTGTGTTGCTACATGCGAAGGCTACATGTGGATTACGAAAAATTGTTGCTACGTTTATAGTATACATGTATTTATATTGAGAAAACCAAACTACCTACGTATGTACAAAGTTAAAATTTTATATACGTATATATTAAGGTACTGTACCGCCCTTTTTCTACTTTGCTTGTATACTGCTGAAATTTGTTGTTGTCGGTGTTGTCTTCCTTTGCTGCCGTTACCAAGTGAATCTTTTCCGCTTCTTGCCTCTCTTTCTCTCCTTCTAATTGTTCTCGGAATTTTGATGAATTTTAGGATGATGAGTATGATAAGTAAATGGCGTGTCGGTGATGTTTTACCGCTATTAACGGTGCTTATTAAAGGCGTCACTGGTGGTTGTATTTATAGTTCCACCGTTATGGCGTGGTACAGCCAGTTCAAAAATTAATATTTCCATATGCATGTATGTATGTATGTAACACTACAAAATGTCGTAGGTTTTGTGGAATTTCCAAATTTATGTTTATTAAAAATTGTATTTTTAAATTTCTTTTAGATTTGTCCAAAAAATGTATATATTTTATATAGTCCATTTTGCCATTTGTGGCTTTTTGTTTGAAATTTTAGGTATTTTTTCGTATTTTTTTTGGAATTTTATATATTTTTTTGTAATTTTTCCTTTCGAAGTTTTGTATATTTTTGTAGTATTTGAAGCTTTTGTAATTTTGCAGTTTTAAAATTATGTGAAAAATGTTTATTTGTAGTTTTTTCTTTGAAACTTTATAACTTTTTTTTTTGTTGGCTTTGAAATTTTATGATTTTTTTTTTTGTAGTTTTTGATATTTAAAATTTTTTTGTAGTTTTTTGAAATTTTTATATTTTTTTGTAGTTTTTGAAATTTTTGAATTTTTTTTGTAGTTTTTGAAATTTTTAAAATTTTTTTGTATTTTTTGAAATTTTGTTATTTTTTTGAAATTTTGTATGTTTTTTGAAATTTTGTAATTTTTGTAGTTAGATTTTGTTGGTTTATATTATAGATTACTTCATGTAAATTTTTTTGAATTTGTTGCAATCAGCTTTGTGTAATTTATATCATTTTATGTAAAATTTTTTTGTATGTATGTATTTCTTTTTATTACAACCACCACCGCATCACAGCTATTACGCACATATTTTATTTTAAATATCTTTATTAAATTTATTTTATTTTTTCCTTCCCCGACGCCAGTTTTTGCCGCAGGCATGGCCACGGTCGCCATGTAAGATGACCCTCGTGGTCATCTGTATGTCCATTGTGTCGGACGGGAACCTTCACCCAAACGGTGTGCTGCTGTCGCAATTGAGCGAGTACTTCCACTTGTTGCGCACTCACGTTATAGCTTTTGCTATATTCTTGTATACTCACGGCAAGGTTATCGAACACGGAAATGAATGTATTACGGCTAACACGCTTTTGTATTTTTGATGTTCATTTATTTAAACTATATTGTCACACTATAGATATATTCTTTTATTAAAATGTTTTAGCGGAGCTCTCACAAAAATGTCTGGTTAGTTTCAAACGCGCACAATATCTGGCGTCATTCAATTTGACGTTTTGTGAGGTAACCCTCACTGTGAATGTTGCTTTGACAGGCAACCCCTATTGTGAATTCTTGTTGTGTTCCATACGCATTGCTTGACCTTATGGTCACGCAACACTTACCGTAGGGTTACCTTACAATCATTCACAAAAACACTGTAGCAAACCTCCAAAAACACAGGAAAATCACCAGCACAGGAAAAGCAACAACATTATACGCAATCACGATAAAACAGGTGGTAATAAAACATAAACGGAATGCCAAAGTGAGTACATCCTGCACAAATCACTATACGTATATATCGATAAGTACAGCAAACTCCAAGCACCCCAATATCAGTACATTATACCCGTTGGTACAAAAGATCAGACTCTGGATAAAAACCAAGTACAGTCTCGTCTAAACCCAGTAGTTCGTACATTGGTATATAGTTTAAAGCTCAAAGCGGTTCCCCTCAAAAAGCCGTACTTATACCCATAATATATTACACAAAAACGTATATATTACTTACCCATCCCACATACACTCTCCCGTTAAATCACTTTCACTCAAAGTTAGTTGCTACCCAAAAAATTGCATTTGCATATATTTTTGCAACAAAAAAAAAAAACACTAAGAACTTCATTTATGTATTGGCTTATATAAGCTCCGCCCACATTTTTGCACTTTACCTAACTCAGAACGCAATAAAACTAGTAACCCTTTTGACCCATGAAAATCCATACTAAAAATTGCACACCCTAATACCCAATTATTTAAAGCTGAACCTTTTCACAACACTCACTGAAAAGCAATTATAACTCCACCCACTTCTTTTTCTATTTTCGACTGTGATACTCTCTATACATACACACACACATTGGTACTTAGAAGCGCTAAGCCAAGTGAGATCCCACTCTCAATACAAAAGCCGATCGTCACCACTTGTGTGAAACAA
Organism: Eurosta solidaginis; assembly: GCF_040869045.1. NCBI lineage: Eukaryota > Metazoa > Arthropoda > Insecta > Diptera > Tephritidae > Eurosta > Eurosta solidaginis. The sequence continues at coordinate 69,214,620 of NC_090321.1, forward strand.
ATTCCGCTACCCAAAATAGCACCGTGGGCATGAGTAGATAAAATTACGAATAAAATTACAGTGGAATAAACACTTAGAATCGCAGCAAATTTTATATTAAACATTTTAATATGACTGAGAAACAGGAGAAACCCAAAACCCTACTGCCCCTGCCAGGAGTAATCACCCGGTCAAGATCACTGTCTGAAAGAGAACTCGGGCCTTTTGAGAAAAAAGTCTTCTTCGAAGTGACAAAATTACACAAATTCTGCGAGAAATGGTGGAACGTGACGGAGGCGGACCACTCCGAAACTAGTCTCAAAATATGTCTCGATGATCTAAACAAACGTGTAGACGCGGTGGAAACTGCATATGAAGAGGCACACTTCAACGTCACCGAGGAAAGATCCAAGGCAGCGTGTGAGCAAGCATACGACTCATCGCTCGACACGGCGATGAGCACGAAACTTAAGATTAGTAAGATGATCACGACCCGTCAGACTACTCAAATCAATGCGACAGACCCCCAACAAATAATAGTGCAGACCCTCCCTGAACATCAACCCTAGTTAAAAGTCCCCGCATGTGACACCGAGGTCTTCTACGGTGGATATGAAGACTGGCCGTCGTTCCGAGATATGTTTACTGCCATCTACATAAACCACCCTAAATTATCTCAGGCACAGAAACTTTATCACCTGAAAGCAAAAACCCGAGGCAATGCAGCTCTGGTCATTAAAAAATACCTCCTGAATGACCAAAATTTCGAATTAGCGTGGGGAGCACTCAAATCCCGCTACGAGAATCGCAGGATTCTCGCAGATAATCAATTAAAGACTCTGTTTAATATGCATGCAATTTTTTCGGAAAATAGTGAAAGAATTCAAGATGTTCAAACCACAATTAACAACTACATCCCTATCCTAAATGCGAACGATGTCTCAACCGCGAACTGGGACCCCATCCTCGTATATTTATGCTCCTCCAAACTCCCTGATGAAACCCTAGCTCTCTGGGAGCAGTCTCTAGACTCTAGAAAAGAACTCCCACTTTGGTCAGAAATGGACAAATTTCTCACCACACGATACGAAGTGGTAGAACGACTCGGAACATGTAGACCCAATAAACCCCGCAACCCGAACTCTAGCTTTGCTCAAAGGTCGTCTACGCCCCAAAACCCATTTAGGAATAAGACCCAAGCATTCCATGTAAACTCGAGGCACCAATTCTCGTGTAAACTCTGCAATTCCAACCACTTGTTTATGAGTTGTATAAAATTCAGAGATCTATCGACCCAAGAGCGAAGCAAATTTGTGAGAGGCAATAATTATTGCACAAATTGTCTAGCGTGCTCACATTTGGAAAAAGATTGTCGTAGCAATTTCACTTGTGTTTATTGCCAACAGCGACACCACTCTCTACTCCATTTCCAATCAAAACCCTACAACCAAACCTCAGCACAGCAGCCACAAAGGAGCAAGGCGTACACCACACCACACGTTGAAGACCCAGACACACCATCAACTTCAATGGATGCCAGTCGAACCCAATCAACACAAAACTCCAGCGTACATAACACAACATCGACCCACTTTGCGAGTAGTTCGGAAACTACTTTTTTACCAACCGCTTTAGTCACAGTGGCGGCTAACGGCGAATACCACACAATTCGTGCGCTGATAGACCAAAGCTCTGAAAAAACCTTTGTAGCCTCTAGGATACAAGCACTCTTGCAACTACCGACCAAAGATAGTCATTATAAAATATCCGGGATGGGTGGTACGGTAGTTGAAAACTCAAATAAGATCTGCGAAATAACAATTTCCTCGTCTGATCGGAAAACACAAATTAATACCCATGCGATTTTACTGCCCAAGTTGACCCACTTCCTGCCAAGTTTTAAAGTTACGAACGTGAATTCGAGGGAATTTTCAACACTGCCACTAGCTGACCCGCAATGCATGAGCCCCTCTAAAATCGACATGGTAATAGGCAGCGATCTAGCCCCACAGGTACTACTCCAGGGACTATATACCAATGTGAGTGGTTCCTTATTAGCCCAAAATACGATATTTGGGTGGATACTCAGCGGACCCGTTAAAGAGCAAGTGAACACGTTCTCTTCCCACGTTCTCGAAAACTCCGACGATAACCTCAGCACATTGCTGCAGCAGTTTTGGCAACAAGAGGAATTACCCAGCACCCATGCCCTGTTAGAAGAAGACAAAATTTGCGAGGAACTCTACTCCGAAACCACACACCGCCAGGAATATGGCAGATATGTGGTAAAATTACCCTTTAAAACAGAATTTCCTGATACCCTTGCCCTTGGACACTCAAGAATAGAAGCGCAACAACAATACATCAGAGTAGAGAGGTCCCTGGAAAGAAACCCCCACCTACGAGAAAAATACTCAGAAGTTCTGGAAGAATATATATCCCTAAATCATATGGAAGGAAATTCATCTTGCGAAGTCATCGATAAGGGAAAATACCTTTCATTTTATCTGCCTCACCATGCTGTCCTAAAACCGGACAGCAAAACAACAAAGGTGCGAGTAGTCTTTAACGCATCTCGAACTACTCACTCGGGAAACTCCTTGAACGATGTTCTACACACAGGCCCCATACTTCAGAATGATTTAATGCTCGTTCTGCTAAAATGGCGTTTTTACAAATACTTCTTCAACGGCGATATCGAAAAGATGTACTGCCAAATACTCGTTTACCCGGAAGATCAGGAATTTCAAAGAATTCTTCACTACACCAACTCGCACAATACACCATATCCACCCACCCCCTCGCCCATGACATATTACTACGAGAAACTTACGTAGACGATATACTTTCCGGCGAACATAATTTACAGTCCGCTATAAGCTCTCTGCATCAAGTTATCGAAGCGTTAAAAACAGCCAGTTTTCCCCTTAAGAAAATTACGGCAAATCACCCTGATATTCTGAAATTAGTGACAAAATCTGATCTGTTAGATGAAGATTTCCTCAAATTCCACGACTCCAGTTCAACAAAGACTCTCGGCATAAAATGGAACGCGATAACCGACTCTTTTTCTTACTCTTATGTCCCTCTTCCAGCAGCAAACTCAAATAAAAAGCGTCAAATATTATCGGCGGTTGCGAAATTGTTTGACCCGGCAGGATGGCTATCGCCAAGAATGATATTAGCCAAGACTCTACTGCAGCAACTCTGGCTGGAAGGAGCGGATTGGGATGAACAAGTGAAACCCGGCGCCTTCAGCAGACGGAACACGTTTCGCGAAAATCTCTCCGCGATAAACGAAATAAAAATTCCCCTGATAAACCCTTTCAGATGCACGGATTCTCAGATGCCTCAGAGAAAGCGTTCTGCGCATGTGTGTACCTGCGAGTGCAGAATAGTGAAAGCACTTTCTCCACTCATCTATTAGTGGCAAAGAGCAAAGTCTGCAAACCGTAAGCCTACCACGTCTGGAACTTTGCGAAGCGGTATTTCTCACCAAACTGATAAAGCAAATACGATCGCACTTAAATCTAAAAGTCCACTCTTGTCTCTGAACCCTAGGCTCGAGGAAACCGGTATAATGCGCGTCAATGGTAGGCTCGCATACGCCACTCTTACCTATAACTAGCGCTACCCTATTATTATTCCCGAGAGCTCGCGTTTTTGCTCCCTTCTCCTTGATTTTATCCACTCAGAATTTTTGCATGCAGAAAAGCAGTTGATGATCCGCATGATACAACAAGAGTACTATGTCCCTCGACTCAAGCAAAAGGTGAAGAAGTGCATCTTCCATTGTAAACCTTGCACTATATATAAGCAACAGGCCAAGTCTCAAATAATGGCCGCACCTTGCTGGACCTTTCTTAGTCAAAACCTCCATTCTCCGAAAAGCATCATATGCGAAGGCATATGTCTGCGTGTTTGTCTGTTTTTCGACAAAAGCAGTACACCTCGACCCCTGTTCAGATTTAACGACAGCCGGTTTCAAAGGTTTCAAAGCAGCATTCTCGCGGTTTGTAAGTCGGCGTGGACTACCACATAAAGTTATGTCAGACAATGGCAAAACCTTTATTGGTGCCAGCCGCACAATTCAGAAGGAGCTCACGGCTTTTCTCAAAGAAGCCGCACCTGACATCGCTGAAAAATACTCAACTCACGGACTATCCTGGCAATTTATTCCCCCATATGCTCCACACATGGGCGGATTGTGGGAAGCGGCTGTTAAGAGTTTTAAAACTTATTTTCTTAAGGTTGCCGGAAACCACAAATTCACATTCGAAGAATTTACGACTCTACTCGCGCGGATCGAAGCAGTTCTCAACTCGAGACCACTTTCTCCAATGTCAGACGATCCAAATGATTTACTCGCTCTTACCCCCGGGCATTTTCTCCATCGCTCTCCGTTACTCTCCCTACCTGAACCCAACTCTGAAAATCTGTCACTCACAAACAAATGGCAGAAACTGCAAGTCCTACATCATCAGTTTAGTACGCGTTGGAAAAATGAATATCTCAAAGAATTCCATAAGCGCACCAAATGAAAGACTCAGCAGACCAACGTCAGAGAAGGTTATCTAGTTGTCGTCAAGGATGACCTTCTCCCGACCAATGAATGGCGACTTGGACGCATCATTCGACTCCACCCTGGCTCGGACGAAAACGTTCGAGTAGTAGATGTCCGAACTCAAGACGGAATATACAAACGCTCCATAACAAAAGTGTGTGTACTTCCCCTATCAGAATAGATTGTCCACCCTCACGCTATATATCTCTCCAAACCTTGTCAACTCTAGAGATTCACATCACAGCCCACTCTCTACACCCATACTCACTTGACCCACCTTTTTTTGAATTTTCTTTGCAGGCCACGCTACGGAAGTTACAGCACATGCTGTGCTGCCAGAAGACTCGTTGCGGTATTGCCCCGCCTTTATGGCCATGACGCCGGAACAGCGATATGAGTCCATTCGGGCTCATAAATACTGTATTAATTGTCTGGCAACCTCGCATGCCACAGGTGCATGTAATTCGCGCGGCAGTTGTCACCGATGCGGCCTTGCGCATCACACACTTATCCATAGGGAACAACAACGAGAAACTCGCCCAAAGAAGAGCATTCGACGTATGTCATCGAGGAAAAATGAATTTTCCACCAATCGACGAGTCATCGTCAAACCGAAAGAGAGACGCCACAAACCCAAAGATACCCAGCGACGCTTGCGTGATCTTTTTTCAAAAGCAGCGAATACTTTCGAATACTGCTTCCGCCATCGGAGCAGGCCGGCCGCCATGTTGGAGACATGAGCTCCAATTTAATTGAATTATAATTAATTAATGAACACACTTAAATACATACATATTTACACAAACAATGAATTACACACACACATATATATATATATATATATGTATTCAAAAATACTTACTATAATAAATTATTACACTTAATAAATAAATGTAAGGCGCGATAACCTCCGAAGAGATCTAAGGCCGAGCTTCTCTTCCAATTTGCGTCGTGCTCCTCTTGATTTTCCCTACAAATTGGTCGGACGAGACCTACATATTTTATGCCGACTCCGAGCGGCATCTGCAAGGCAGATGAGTTTTCACTGAGAGATTTTCATGGCAGAAATACACCCGGAGCGCTTGCCAAACACTGCCGAGGGGCGACCCCGCTTAGAAAAATTTTCTCTAATTGAAAAACCTTATTTCTAAAATTTTGATTATTACACTTACCCTTGATTAAAATACTCACCTTTGCTAAAATACTTACCTGCAAATGTGTTAAAATACTTACCTTAATGAACCACCCTGTAAACAAAGAATTTATAAATTTTTGCTTATTGTAATTACCGTGCACTCAGCTGTGTACATTACTTTTATATACATACTTACATATAAATAGTTACCGTTTCCTAGCTGCGAAGGAGGCTGACAAATTTAGAGCTTAAGAGTTAAGTTAGTTCGCTATCAACTACCGTCCGATAATGTACATCATTTTAGTTCGAATTTTTTTGAGTGAAGTTACTAAAGTTCAATAAAGTAATATTTAGTAAAAAACAGTACGTCTTCCTTTAAAAAAAAAGGGACAAAAAAGTGATCTGCAAGTAGCGCCATAGATCCGCAAAAACCCTACTTACCCGTTCTTATACAGTAAGCATTCGGTGAAATTTGAAGCTTCTAGCTGTTAAAATGGAGCAGAAATTACGTTTCTTATCTAAACAATCGGTTGTATGAGATATATAAGTTTGCAAATGTATGACTTTACTTTATTAATCTCAAATTAGAACTAAACATTGTAGTCTTAAAATCTACGCTAGTTCCCTACTTGCGGTCTGATGCCTGTGTTTGGATTGGTGTAAATTCGCCGGTAGCTCTGTTTGTATGTGTGAATGCATTGATTGCTCCATCGTATCAAGCCGTCCAAAGTCACGTACGCTATCAGGTGTCCGTCTATGAACATAATTGAACGGCAAGACAAGCGTGGGAGTTATTCTGATGAATTGACAATCAGCTTGGCGGTTTACTTCCAAATTTCGAGAATTTAAGCAGGCGAGGGAGTAAGTTGTGCGATCTAATAACAATGAGCCAAGAATGTGGGTGATTCTAAGGAATCAACAAAACGCTGTTTAATGCGGCAGTTACTCACGAACGTACGTACCAAAAACGTGTCAGCTGACACGACCTATCTTATGAGTGTGCAATGTAAACGAAAACTCACCGACGTGCAACGCCCGTACGTACGTAGCCCGGAACGTAGAAACCAAAACAATTTTGATTTTTTCCGTAATAAAGTGTCAGCTGATCGCTCTCTCACTAGACAGAGTTGCCTAGTAAACTTTTGTGCGCTAATTTTTTACCGTTTGCAGTTTTTGCAAAAACACCTAATTAAAGTTTGAAAAATTGTGAAAATAATTCGAAATAATTATGTAAAAGTGCAGATTATAAATATTTAATCTATTTATATTTATTTAATATTAATTCCAGCCTTTTACAACATCAAAAATTAAATTGGAAAAAGTTGATGTTTCCATAAGCATGCATGCAAAATGGTCAATGGCAACAGTGCTTATCTGTAAACAATACACACACAAATATGTTATGTACATGTACACAGAGGCACACATTGATTCCTACGGGCTTGAGGGTTCGGTCAAACGTGTTTCATACGACAAACGTCCGTACGTACGGCACACGTCGGTGGGTAATTGCCGCTTAAGCTTTACAACTGTGCAATGGCCTAACTTCTCCCCCTCTTCAGACGAGTCGCACTCGAATTGTGCCTAAATTTCCTGCACTGCCCGCTGATATTATTTCTTATTAATTGTGCATTTCCTTCTGCGGAGGAAAAAAATTATTAGCGATGGAGGGAAGAAAAAAACAACAAATTGCGATGAAGAGAAGATTTGAAGTTCGTGAATGCGAGAAATATTATCAATATACATTTTATGCAAATATGGTAGGAACAACTCCGTACGTGCTCTAAATAGTTAATTACTACAGTCTTTGGAGGTTGCGGTTCAATATAAATAGCTTCCTTTTTTGCCACATATGTAAGTCGTACACTGAGGGTAAAAAACAAAGGTAAAACTTACTATAACGAGGTTAATTCTACGATAAACAGCTATGATAGTCAACCAAAGCTGTAATTTCTCAAATCAACTAGGGAAGAGTAATTTTTACGTTGAACAAGTAAAGACGGGACTGTCTTCGGCTGTGCCGAAGACTTCATACCTTTCATGAATGGGGCTGAACAATAATCTTATCCCGTTCGTAATCTCCGAATAATCGGATGTATAAGATAAGAAATATATAGTAGGTATTTTGTGTGAGGATGCAAAGTTTCAGGTTTTTTGTGGTCTGCGTGTAAAAACTATGACTACGAATCACGTATTTCAACAATATATGACGTAAACGTAACTATTTGATGAAATTTTATGAATTTTGAAACTTCTAGCCGTAAAAAAGGGGCAAAAATATACAGTTTATATGGGGTATATAATACATGTACCACCGATCTCAATGATTTTTTCAGACATCAATATATGCTATACACGTAAGCATTTGGTGAAATTTGAAGCTTCTAACTGTTAAAATGGGGCCGAAATCGCAAAAAAAAATATATATATATATATACTATATATATATACCATCATATATATATTATATATATCACCGATCTCTATGATTTTTTGACACAACAATATATACTATATACGTAAGCAATCGGTGAAATTTGAAGCTTATAGCTGTTAAAATGGGGTAGAAATTGCGAAAAGTTTCTTATCTGTATGAGATATATACTATATATACAACCGATCTCTATGATTTCTTCGGACAACAATATATGCCATATACGTAAGCATTCGGTGAAATTTGAAGCTTCTAGCTGTTAAAATGGGGCTAAAATTGCGAAAATATATATATATACTATATATACCACCATATATATACTATATATACCACCGATCTGTATGATTTTTTTAGACAACAATATATGCTATATATGTAAGCATTCGTTGAAATTTGACCCTCTAGCTCTTAAAATAGGGCAGTAATTACGAAAAGTTTCTTATCTGAACAATCGGTTGTGGGGGATATATACTATATATACGACCGATCTCATCAATTTTTTCAGGCAACAATATGTGCAATATACGAAAGTATATGGTGAAGTTTGAAGCTTCAATCTGTTAAATTGAGTAAGATATTACAAAAATCCTCTTTTTCTGAAAAATCGGTTGTATGGAGGATATATGCTATAGTGGTCCGATCCGGCCGGTTCCGACAAATGTCTAATCGGACACCCAAATACACCCGCTCACCAAATTTTATCAAGATATCTCAAAAATTGAGGGACTAGATTGCATACAAAAAGACAGACGGACAGACGGACATGGCTAAATCAACTCAACTCTTCAACCTGATTATTTCGGTATACTTAATGGTGGGTCTATCTATTTTCCTTTAAGGACTTACAATTTTGGGTTTCGTGACGAAATTAATATACCATTTCATTTTCATGAAAGGTATAAAAATAGTGTTGCAATTATAAGATTGTTTCTTTTCAATTCAAAATAAATTAATGTTGATTTTAAAATTCACATTCTTTATTCAACTTCGAAATAGAGTTGATTCAAACCTGACTTTGTTTTTGTTTCAACACATATAACTGTTAGTATGAAAATATAAGGGCTTAAAAATGTAGAATTTTTAAATTGAAAGAAAGCATTGAAAAGTTATTGGTTTAACTTTTTTTCAAGGTTAATTTAAACACGCCTTCAATGTTGGTTTAATTATGTAGGTCTCTTTACTTACCATTCAAAATTCATATATATGGGCAAGTCCTGTGTCACAGGATTCGCCCATATAATAACTTCCACAAGTAAAAAAAAAAGAAGTTTTTTTTCAACTCCTTTTTATTTTAATTTAAAAAAACGTGTAATGTAAGAACTATGTATATATACATACGTAAATAAGTAACTTTGACAACTGTCCAGGCAGTGATATTTTTTTCGTTAATTTTTTATAAAAATGTGGAACATACTTCAAAATTTGTATAAAAGTAAAAGCAATTAAACAAAACGGTATAATAAATAAATAATCAAACATACTTAACTCTACAATAAGTATCGTCGTTATTTATAGAATACAGGTGCAATGGTTTACTTAAAAATTGGTTATTTCGATGATATGAATTTCATCAATTTTACTGCCAACTTCGAATGATTGAATATGCGTACAACATTTTTTTAAAAGTATTGGGTAAGATAATACGTATAACTTATCGTTTTGATGTAAAAAGTTATGTAATTTATGAAGTTTAAATACATCCCTTTGGGAAGCTAAATAAAAGTTTGCTTTATATTTTGTGTATCTGTAAACAACTTCGTCCAGTATTAGACAATTGAGTAGTGTGTTTATATATGTTCTGGATCACATTTTGTATGGAAAACTGGTAGCATCTCTCACCCTAAAAACTCTTTACTTTTCTCAGTCTGTCGCCAGTCTGGCCTTAGGAATTATTTTCGGACCAGTCTGGGTTTAGTCTGACCGAAGGAATGCAACCAGGGCTATATTTATCTTGACCTGAAATTTTTACCACCTCTTAAGATCATTCAACAATTCCGCTAGATGGCCGCAAATTTTTAAATGTCCCTCATATTACTAATGAGTCCTAGACTTCACCCGAGCCATTTTAAAGAGTCACATAGATTTCTAATGGAGCGAATGCTCCCCAATCCCCCCACCCACCCCCTTTTTTATCGTCTACAAAAAGTAGCAGTTGGACACCTGTAGTTACCGCCCAATCCCCAATCCCCAATCCCCTTTCTTCTCGTCTACAAAAGGAACCGATGGGCACTTGTAGTACCGCCCCCCCCCCCCCCCCCCCCCCCCCCTTTTTTTCGCGTCTGCAAAACGGGCCTGTCAGCGGCAGATTAAACATTTTGTTTAGCATTTTATTTGATTGTAAGTTTGTGTGTGTGTGTGCACATGCTGATGTTGGTACATATATATATGCGTGTGAGAATTTCATAATTAACTAAAGGTTCTCTTAATATTGAACTTATGATTTTCCATTTGGGCTCGTTTGGCATTTTATTAGTTTGGGTATGATGAAAGATGAATGTAATGGGAAGTTAATAAAAGAGTGTATAGGTTTAAGAGCAAAAATGTATTCATTTAAAATTGATAACGATGTAAATGAAACTTAAAAAAATTAAGGGAATAAAAAAGTGTGTAACTTCTACATTGAGTTTAAGTGATTTTAGAAGAAGTTTATTCGAAAAGAAATTGTACTTTGACTCAATGTATATTTTAGATCAAAATGTCATGAATTGTATACACAAGAAATAAATAAAGTAACGTTTAGTTTTAAGATGATAAGAGATTTGTAAAAAATAATGGAATTAATACCTACGCTTGGGAATGTTTGTACAAGAGAAAAAATCAAAACATGGTGATAAGAAACCTTAACTGATCAACATTGAAACATATATATATATATATGTGCATATGTATATGGGGTATTCCATCCCATTTCGACGAATTTTGAACCCGACCCCTTTAGAATTGGCTGAAAGTTTTTTTTCTTTTTCTAGCTTACGAAAGACGTTTTCAGAAGTTTTTCAAATTTTTTCATACAACTCAAAAAAAGCTATGAATTTTAAAAAAAACACCGTTTTTGTTTTCAAAATGCTATAACTTTTTCAAAAATTGACCGTTTGGGATCTTTTTTTTTTAAAAATTTGTTTTCAAATGTACTTTTCGGAAAAAATTCAAAAAAATTTATAAAGTTTTTTTTTTGTAATTTTTCAGTTTTTCGAGATTTTTCGAATTTCGCCCTTTTTTTTCTCATAAAAAACTTCAATCAGTTCTGCAATCATCCCCATCTGGGCAGAGAATTTTTTTTTTTTTATTTAACTTTAGTTTTTTTTTGTATTTTTTCCGAAAAGTACATTTAAAAACATATTAAAAAAAAAAATGATCCAAAACGGTCCATTTTTGGAAAAAGTTATAGCATTTTGAAAACAAAAACGGTGTTTTTTTAAAAATTCATAACTTTTTCTGAAAAAATTTGAAAAACTTCTGAAAAACGTCTTTCGCAAGCTAGAAAAAGAAGAAAAACTTTCAGCCAATTCTAAAGGGGTCGGGTTCAAAATTGGTCGAAATGGGATGGAATACCCCGTATATATGCATGTGAGAATTGCATAAAACCGCAATTAATATGAAGACTAAACATTTTGTTTATCTTCTTATTAGTTTGTAAGTTTGTGTACCTGCATTTAGGCGCATACGTTCTAGCTGATCTATAAGAAAAAGCTTCGAATTGTTTGTTTTGTGTTCTGACTGCAAGAAAAAAAGAGCTTAGAAGTTCATCAGTGCAGGAGAGTATCGAGCTCAGATATTAAATGGGGGGCTCCAAATTTTTAAAGGGTCCATATTTCTAAAGTATATAAGTGTAGACGAAATATAAAAATTCTATTTTATCCCCAACTATACTTCACCTGTCTGTGCTTAACGTATAAAAAGCCTACCATTACAAAGGTATTTCTTTATTAATTTTCATAATGTTTGCGACAGTAGATGTTCAAGGCTTTAAAGCACACGATAATAGATTTATTGTAAAGGAAATAGCTGTGGTCCTCAACAATGAATAATTCCATTGTTTCCACATAAAAGCTCCATTTGAATTTTCGGACCTGAGTAAAGAAAATCAACTAGAAGCTAATTGGTTAATGTTACACCACCATAATTTATTATGGTCCTATGGAAGCGATAGTTTTAAATCTGTAAAAAACTATTTGATGTCAACTTTGAAGATCATAAAAGTTTATGATAAGGGGCGACAAAAAGTGTATGGATAGCAGAGTTCCTCCAAAAGCCGGTGTTTAACATTGAAGAGGAGAGTACAGGATGTGATGGAATGAATCTCTCTAGATTATATAGTTTACACCCAGATATTGTGCGTTGTTAATATCATTTTCATACTGATTGTAATGTGAAAATCAACCAACGACAAATTCGTTGTGCTTTAAAATCAGCATATATTTTGTTCAAATACATATCGGCTAGTAATCTAAATTTATAATGAAATAAAATTAGAAATCTTAACTTTAGTGTTTTTATTTTAAAAGGGTGAGAATTAGAAGAAGAAGAAGAAGAAAAGTAAGTATATAAATACATTGTTTTCCAATATCAACGTCATTTTAAATTGACGTAAACAAAGGGATATATCACAATGAATTTTAAATTTTATATCTCATTATTACTATTATTATTTATTTTCAAAACTACCTACGGAGCACCATTTTGGATAAACCAAAACTCGAAAAGTATTCAATTTAATTTAACATTACCGAATAGTAATGATATTTTATCAATCAATATTTCATTATTATTACTAAAACAAAGTGAGCCTCTTTTAACTACTGACGAAGAAGAAATTGAGTTGTCAACGATACCATTATTTTCACCATCCATAACAATCGCACCATCGTCTAAAGGTGATTTTTCAACGGAAGGGAAGCCTATGAGAACTTTTACTATAGATGAAGCTATAGAGGCATTTCGTAGAGAGCTCATTGAAAAGGAATCTGATATTGGAGGAATCATTGAGGCAAAACAAGCATTTTATCGACATTTTAAATTGGAATATGATAATTTTGATCTACCAATTCGTTTTACTTATGATAGTAGATACGTGGAAAAAATGTTGAGCATCAAGTGTTTTGAATATCGTGAAATTGAAACTGAAGGAATTCTTAGTAATGGTGATATTGAAAAGATTCTAGCCCAGGATACTTCATTTAAAAGACCACATATAGAAATAATTGATGTGAAAAACTATAGACAAACATATAATATGATCATTGTATAATGTGATTCACACATGTATAGATAAAAATAAAAAATAAAAATCGATATGAAATTAGATAATTTAATGTTTCACTTAAGTTATGGAACAAGTTATCCCTATAATCAATTTATGAATCAAGAACAAAATATAAACAGCTTTAGAAATTTTGAAAAGAGTACCAGACTAGTTTTGGATGCAATATTCCAAACACTTCATTGCGTTTAAAAATAAATGTAACAATTCAATTGTTAGATCAGATTTTTGCTGAGCTCAACCCATCATTATTAAAAACAACAGCAACAACAACAACAACGCAGAGCACTGGGGGATCTTTTAGACCAACTATCCGCGATCAAAGGAGTGAGTCACATGGTGTGAATAAAAGTGAATACACCATTCTAGAGGCTATTGACAATTTTAAAGAATTACTAGTTGAAAAGGAAAAGAGAATAGGAGGCATTCTTGAAAGCCCAGAGGTTTTTTATAGACATTTCAATTTAGTTTACGATAATTGTGAAATACGAATTAAATGCTCTTATTACAGCAATTATATACAGCGTACTTTTGAATATCTATTGCTTTGAATTTCCGGAAGACAATACGGAGACATTACATAAACGAGAAGCATTATATGAGCACACTACGTACGATATAAATCCAACAATACTTCATGTTGATCTTTTTAATCAACCATTGCATATGAAGGTTCAGTAATCACAAACATGTCATCGTCGTCGTCGTCGTCAGCAGCAGTAGACATATTTAATTTTCTGAAAAAATTTAAACATATTTTACCTGAAGAGCAGAGGAAAAGACTTTTCGAAATTCATTCAAAAATTGAGTATAGAGGTAAATTAAGTAAAATAAAAATTCATTTCGGTGAACACTATGAAAACTGTGTTTAGTCGAATTCTAATAGCACAGATGGCCAAGACACTTGCAATTGCTCACACCTAGAGCGTTTGGATGATTAGTGAATTGTCCGAGAAAATCATATTGATACTTATGCTTATGGTCATTTCGAAATCTTATAGTACTACTTTACTGTAATACATTTAAGAAAAAAATAATAAACAATTTATATTTTATATAATTTATTTTTATTAAATAAAAATTATAAACATAATTGATCACATATTACTGTGTTTTATTTTTCTTTCTGCTCATAATTGTAATGTATTGGTGACTTCAGATAATTAATCAGTTCAATGGGCGGCTGTAAATTTCCAAAACTATCAAAATATTCTTTTTAGTTTTTCTTAATACTTTGCTAATACAGTCATATGATTATTTGACATTATTTTAAACGGGCGATCGAAAAAATCTGTTATCTATCAGCTGTGTATCTGATAAGAATCTACTAAATCTGTTACCTATCAGTTGTGTATCTGATAAGAATCTGGTCTGATATCAATTTTACTTATTTTGAACTGTTATATATTAAACTTGTCTCGGGGTTTGCTAACAAGGTCACTGTAACCTTTAATAATGTTACCGGTAATTTCCTTGTACATATTTGTTGTGAAGATTTCTTCTAATTATGAATCGATTTTGTTTTTGCAGATGGTAGGTTTTTATGTGTATATTAATCCACAAGTTGATTAAGTATGTATACTTACTTAAGTACATATACACACCGACACACATATATACAGCAAAAGAATTTCGTTGCCTACACTTAGGCGCATCCGTTTTTTCGGTTTGTATTCTGGCCGATCTATATCATTTAGGTGCATACGTATGACACTGCAAAACAACAAAACAATTTCGTTGCCTACATTTAGACGCATCCGTTCAAACCCGCAAATGTGTGCATGTGTGTGTGTGTGTGCGTGTGTGTGCGTTCGGACTTTGTAAACCCAGTAAGAAATCGAGCGACTGATACTGATCTGATCTAATCTGCTTTCGAGATATCGCCATAAAGGCGGACCAGGGGTGACTCTAGAATTTGTTTGTACGATATGGGTATCAAATGAAAGGTGTTAATGAGGATTTTAAAAGGGAGTGGTGGTAGTTGTATAGGTGGTCGACTTTTCGAGATATCGGCATAAAGGTGGACCAGGGGTGACTCTAGAATGCGTTTGTACAATATGGTATCAAACGAAAGGTGTTAATGAGTATTTTAAAAGGGAGTGGGCCTTAGTTCTATAGGTGGGCGCCTTTTCGAGATATCGTCATAAAGGTGGACCAGGGGTGACTCTAGAGTTTGTTTGTACGATACGGGTATCAAATGAAAGGTGTTAATGAGTATTTTAAAAGGGAGTGGTGGTAGTAGTATATGTGAAGGTGTTTTCGAGATATTGACCAAAATGTGGACCAGGGTGACCCAGAACATCATCTGTCGGGTACCGCTAATTTATTTATATATGTAATACCAGGAACAGTATTCCAGCCAAGATTCCAAGGGCTTTTTGATTTCGCCCTGCAGAACTTTTTCATTTTCTTCTACTTAATATGGTAGCTGTCACACCCATTTTGCAAAGTTTTTTTCTAAAGTTTATTTTGCGTCAATAAACCAATCCAGTTACCATGTTTCATCCCTTTTTGGTATTTGGTATAGCATTATGGCATTTTTTTCATTTTTCGTAACTTTCGATATCGAAAAAGTGGGCGTGGTCATAGTCGGATTTCGGCCATTTTTTACACCAATACAAAGTCAGTACAGATAAGTACGTGAACTAAGTTTAGTAAAGATATATCGATTTTTGCTCAAGTTATCGTGTTAAAGGCCGAGCGGAAGGACAGACGGTCGACTGTGTATAAAAACTGGGCGTGACTTCAACCGATTTCGCCCTTTTTCACAGAAAACAGTTATCGTCCTAGAATCTAAGCCCCTACCAAATTTCACAAGAGTTGGTAAATTTTGGTTCGACTTATGGCATAAAAAGTATCCTAGACAAATTAAATGAAAAAGGGCGGAGCCACGCACATTTTGAAATTTTCTTTTATTTTTGTACTTTATTGCACCATTTCATTACTAGAGTCGAATGTTGACATAATTTACTTATATACTGTAGAGGTATTAAATTTTTTGTTAAAATTTCACTTTAAAAAAAATTTTTTTTTAAAGTGGGCGTGGTCGTTAACCGATTTGCTAATTTTTATTAAGCATTCATATAGTAATAGGGGTAGCGTTCCTGCCAAATTTCATCATGATATCTTTAACGACTGCCAAATGTCAGCTTGCAAAACTTTTAAATTACCTTCTTTTAAAAGTAAATTTGTCAAACATTTTTCTAACTTTCTCTTCTGTGTCATAAGTTCAACTCACCTACCAAATTTCATCGCTTTATCCATCTTTGGTAATGAATTATCGCACTTTTTCGGTTTTTCGAAATTTTCGATATCGAAAAAGTGGGCGTGGTTATAGTCCGATATCGTTCATTTTAAATAGCGATCTGAGACGAGTGCCCAGGAATCTGCATACCAAATTTCATGAAGATACCTCAAAATTTGCTGAAGTTATCGTGTTAACGGATAAATTTTTTTTCGATACTGATGATTTTGATATATTGAAGTCTATATCTATCTCGATTCCTTTATAGCTGTACAACCAACCGTTATCCAATCAAAGTTAATATACTCTGTGAGCTCTGCTCAACTGAATATAAAAATGGAAGATAAAGTAGAAGAGAATGGGATAGAGAGTTAGCGAGGCTCCCTTCTTGAATGTAGCAAAATATTTTTCGGCCAAGACAAAGTCCAGCGGGTACGCTAGTCTTAATATAAAGTTTGAGTTTGAGAAAGAGCAATAGCGCTGCGAGCGTAATTTCCCAATAAAAGAAAATAAAGCCCGCGGGTCTTATTTCATTTTCAAAGGAGAAAAATGCCTGTCGAAAAAACGAAATAACGCCCGCGAACTTCTGAGCTTTAAAAAGCGACCACAATAACATTTATAAATTTACCTTATTATGTTTTTTTGGCAATCGAAGCCCCAATGGTGGAATAGATTCTTTCAGATCTTCTTTTCTTAAGTATTTTAAACTCCTGTATGTTACTTGTGCAGCTATAATCGTAAATGGAGATAATTAACAAATGCATTATTTAATATTATTTAATACTCACCTTTTAAATATTCAAACACATTTTCCAAATCAAAACCTTTAAGAAGCGCCTTTAATTTGTTCTCGTTGTTTTCTTCCTCGCTCAGAAATGAATTTGTTGTGTTATTAATAACTTCGCCACAACCTGAAGTTACATTAAACACTTCACCAGAACATGGAATTATATTAATTACTTCACTACCTATGGCGTAGAATACATTTTCAATAATTTCACTTTCCATTCTCACCAAATTCTTTTAGAAATCACATTTTTAAAATTTGTTTAAAAATCGATTCACGCGGCAACAATTTTTTACAAATGACGCTTCTTCTTATGCAGAAATGTAAATCAGTAAGCAGTGAACCTGTTACGATCTTCATTGACTGAGTGTGCAACAGGCACCTTCAAGGACGAAAGAGCTGCAGTGCTTGCGGCAAGGTGCAACGACCACGGCGTGTGCACTGGCGTTTAGGCCCGGAGCTTCGGCTTCGTGGATTCGATAACGCGGTCACTGCACAGCACTGCTCTCCCCAGTCAATGGTCAAACACGATAATTATTTTTTCACACTGGGGATATTCACACAGAAGGAAAAAAAGAAAACAAACCTACGCATTTGCATGCCACACTTCACTAATACTACACCCTCAACTGACCCTTATGCCTGGCAGCTCGTTGTTGCAACATTTGGTGGCTGCCTCTGTACCCACCCTACCTTTGGCCTCAATACATTACCATCAACTCCGGTGTCTCAAACCAAATCAAACAAATTAGTTACCCATTATGAATTATTATTATTTAAAACAAATTCAATCCATTATACATTTCATTTCTTAGTTTAGTTAACCTAAACTTAATTAATGGAATTTACTTTGATTTTTAAACGAAGAAAATCACTAAAAACCAAAACAGCCCAATGAGAAGTTATATAGTGGAACTTTAGTTAGTTTCCCTAGAACATTAATTGCATATGGCAATTCAAAAATCAAATAGTTATACACATGTATGTAAATATGTTTTTACGTTAATATATACTCTTGTATAAAATTTAAAAATTATGTATCAAAAAAAATTCAAGTAATAAGGAAAACTACCCTTGATATATATATCAGCTCATGTACGTATGTGCTTACATGTGTATGTACATTAATATTAATGAATAATCAAAAAAACAAAAAATATTTTTGATAAACGTTTGCTTAGTTTAGTTGACCGACACTTAATTTGTGAGACTTATTTTGATTCATAGTCCAAAAAACCATTATAAAAAAAGGTATAAAAAATCCTAAATTTATATCCTATGAACTCAACAAAAATAATTTTGATATATGTACGTATGTATGTAAATGTGTATATGTGCCTTTATGTACGCATATATAAAAAAAAGTATTATCAACAAAAAAAATTTAGCTGAAAGGACGACTAAATCCAATATATGTACATATATGTATGGCAACTTAGATATGTGCATACATATGTATGTAAATGTACATCATTGTATAAATGTGCAATAAAGAAAAAAAATTGTTAACAAAATAATATGTAGGAAATAGGTGAATATATTTAGGTACATATATACGTGAGTAACAAAATTCATTTTACAGGTATATAGCATTTCTACCTAGCTTCGAAGGCCTTCTTGCTTGGGGAAAGGGGTTATCATTCCTTAAACAAGAATTAAAATATTTTCGAAACCAACTAACACAATTAATGGTTTTCAATTTGCAAAAGAAAATCCCTTAAAACATTAAGAAACCGCAAATGTTGGCAACCATGTTTAAAAATGTAAAAAATATTTTTCAATCACTCTCAATAAAGAAGAATGCATATGTATAAATGTTCGCGTCGAAAATCATACAAATTCCCATAAATGGTTGCATCGAATAAAATTTCTTTAGCTGGCATCATAAAGCTCTCTCAAACGCATTACACAGCTCTCTAGAACAGAGCCGGCCACACAAATCCTAAAACAATTGCATAAGTGTGTGTAAAAATTGAGTGACAACTCCCCACAGTGTGCTAAAAGAAAATGTGGACTGTGAAGTACGAAATTAAAAACGACTCTGGCTATTTGATTTCAAGCTAATCCTAACAATATTTACTTATATTCATATAACTAAGAACGTGGAGGTCGAACTAGCCAGATAAAAATTTTTATAGAAGAAGGTATAGTGTTTCTTCAATGAAAAATTTACTTAAAAAATCACTTTTTCATTAGCAAATAACTACAAAACAAAGTAAATGTAAAGATAGAAATATATATTTTCAAAACATAAAGTTATTCAATAAAAAAAAATGTATAAAAATTAATAAAACTGAGTAGAACGTATAAAAAGTTACTTATATTAAATTGTCAATATTTATTAATAATTAATTAATTATTATTAATTATTAATATTTAAATTGTCAATATTAATATGTATGTTCAAAGGAACTTAAAAATACTAACTAAAACGTATTAAAAGTCACTTTAACATTGCAGCATATTGTTTTTATTATGTGCCCAAAAAGTATCATGGACTTTTTCTTTTGCATTCACTGTTGATTTTAGTGAGTGACAAGCGAAAGCAAACGATCGTGATCGCACATCGTTAAGCGCCAAATACACGACACGAACATTTCCGCGAACATTTCCGTTATGTCATGTTTCTGCGACCTTTTCTGTCGTATATGGTGGTGTTTGCCAGTTCGCGCAAATGTTCGCCAAAAATCAAAATATTTTAATTTTTGGCGAACATTTGGGCGAACTGTTCGTGCGTGTATGGCGAAATAGCTCATAATCGTAGTAATTTCTGAACGGAACAGACGTACGCGGAAAAGTAAAATGGACAATAAAAAATTTCTGAGTGAATTTATTGAAATGTATAAATTTTTTTTACGCTTAATTGCCACAGCGAGCAATATTGCTGCAGCACAATTGTTGTCCGTATTCATCGCTGTCTGAAAGAGAACTAATGTTCGGCCAAAATTCGTATGGTGTATGGCCAAAGCTGCGAACAAGATTGCGGAATGTTTGCGGAAATGTTCGTGTCGTGTATTTGGCGCTTTAGTGTCTGTGTGAAAATACGAACTAAAATTGCACAATGTGCAACTTTTGGCCGGCTCTGCTCTAGAACATGTCCACTTCACTCACATGTATGCATGTATGTGATCGTGTACAGGTTCAAGAGAATGCTGGACAACAATAACAACAAAAATATGATATTTTGCGGTTTGGCTAGTTGAATTTTTGGTAAGGTGCTACATATTACCAACTATTCAAATTTGGCTAATTCCAACTACAGCGGGTGTTCAAAATAAGAGGCCTAAAGTTCATTAGGGGTTTTCTTTTAACCTAATTGCTTATATTGAACACAGATAGGGATGTCATTCATTTTTTATGAGAAAAATTCACACAAGCAACCCACATGTATATGATACAAAATTGATGGCAAATGAATTTGCAGAAAATGTGGTTTTTACGAAAAATCTGCGGATGAAAAAGATACCGCTCTTTTAGATTTATGTTTAAATTATTTGCACCACATTTAGGTATATCACACTAAGAGGAGTAAAGGGAGTTCTATAATTTAATAAAAATATCACTTACCATGTATCTATGCTTATAAATTTCGGCTCAAAATATGCTGGTTACCGGAGGCAAATTTATGAATTAATATTAAGTTTTAATTCGCACGGGTGTCGGATTAATATGTTAACCTTGATGTGAAATCACAAATTATAAGCTTTATATAGCTTCAAAAAGATGTGCCACAGTGGTTATAAAAAAATTATAACTTTTTAACACTCGGCGTGAAAAGTCGTACTTTATATTGGCAAATATGTCACAAGTCTATTAATCACTGCACTCTGATTTAAAACTTTAAAACTATATAACTTTGAAAATTTAACCGAACAACTAGACTCTGCAAATTTTTCTTACGGCTTAAATTCACGACTTTTCAGTGTTGAAGTCCAAAAGGAAAAGAAGGAGAAATCTTTTCGGAAGTAGCTTTAGAGCCGTATGTTGCTCAGATAAGTAGATAAATCGGTTCGAAAAACATATGTTTTTGACATGGGCGGTGTTAGTTAGGGGTTTGAAGTAAGGACAGTGGTGGCAAAATATAAATAGGTATGTGAATAAAAAAAATCTAAAGTCTGCTGTAAATAAAAAAAAAAATAAAAATTAGAAAAAATGTTTTGAGGCATTGTACTATGGTACAAACCCATGAACCAATAAACAGATCACGCATTCAAAAATGAGAGAGCAAAAAATCATAGTTAGCTGCGAAATAAATTTTTTCGGCGTGACGTCACGCTTTTGATAACATGTTTCGTTGCTGACGCAGTGTTCAGGCTTTATTCCAATTGGAGTATTTTGCTCCGCTGTTACCTCCTACTACATTTTTTATCTCAAATCTTTATTTTAGTCGAGTTGCGAACTAAATTGTATTACTACCTAATATCTTTTAGTTGAAGTTTTTATTGTATGCGTATGAAAAGCTGATTTTTTACAAGAGACGATTGGATGAAATTACGTGATTTCATTGTTTGTTCACATTTTGTTCACAGTTTTTTTACTTTTTTCGTACGGAATGAGAAAAGAAGGAGTAAAATGTAAGCAAAAAATGTGTTCGGGCGCGATCTGTAAATCCTGCCAAAATTCAACATACAGCACTTCTTAAAGTTTTATATAAAAACGAAGTACGTTGATTCAGTGAGGTCAGCTAACCCTGTTTTGCGATAAAAGTCGCCAATTGGGGGCACCAACCGAGGTCAAATCTTCCTCCAACTGTCCCCCAACTCAGTGAAGGTTTTCACTTTCCTCTGTTTACAAACTGCCGTATCGTATTCGTTCATCCGCATAACATGCCCTAGCTAGCGAATCCTTTGGATTTTCAGTCACTGCACTATCGTCATGTCTGCGTAAAGCTCATATAGCTCATCATTATACCTCCTTCGATACTCGCCGTCGACATCACGGATAGAACTATAAACCTTCCGGAAAACTTTTCTCTCGAATACTTCAAGAGCCATCTCATCTTCTCTCGACACCTTCTATGATTCCGAGCCATACATCAGGATAGGTATGATGAGTGACTTGTGGAGCAAGAATTTTGTTCGTCGAGAGAGGATTTTACTTTTCAATTGCCTAAAGAAGCACTTGTTGGCAAGAGTTATTCTTCGTTTGATTTCTAGGTCGACATTGTTTTTGCTTTTAACGCTGCTTCCCAAATGAACGAAATCCTTCACAGTTTCGTATTTATATCCGTCAACAGTGATGTAGCCACAAAGGCCACGATGACAGCAAGTACTTCGTCTTGTCCAAATTTACTGCAAGATCCACTTTTTTTGCTTCTTTATCTTATACCAACTCTTCGCCTCCATGTTTGAACAGCTCGGCGAGTACCCCGCCATTTCTTGGCACCTTGTGATTTTGATATTGGATGCCGGGGAGTGTTTTCCATCATCGCCGATCGGGGTATCGGGTTCGTCTTCCCCCACACTCTATACGTCAGTTATCAGGTCGCCATTATCGTTCCTACAGGAATCTGCCCCGGTCTTGAAACCATCTGTCATTAAAAGAGCATGAAATATGTATGGTAAACCGAAAATAATATTTTTTCGCGATAAATATCCCGGGAGATAGAATGTGTTGTGTTAATGGGAGCTCTAATTGGTCATTCTGCACGTTTTAGGCCAACTCCATGTGCATCTGATAAGGCAGATAACTTTTTTGCTGAGAAAAATTTCATGGCAAAAACACAATCGAAAGGTTTGCCAAGCCACCAAATCAATTTGTGTTAGTTGGTTGCTCGCCTTCAGAAAGGAAGAACAAATATACTGCGAAAATTTAATTTTTACGCCGGCGTAGTCGTTTACACAGGTAACAGCTTTAAATACTCCGAACACTGGAAGCGAAACATGAGAGAAATGTAATAAATCGAAAAATTTCAAAAGCGCTACGTCACCAAACTTTTTTTCAAATTCGATTACAAATACAACAATTCCGGAATGCGGGATCTTGGCTCATTCGATTATGGTACAAACTGTTATTCATATGTAGGTTTTGTTGCTACATACAACTTAAGAGAGTAAGATCTAACGCAAAATAATGTTGATTCAACAGTGTTATAATTCCAAGTCGACAATAACATTGTTACATAAAAATTATTGTTGTAGATATTTAACAGAAAAATTAAACAATGTTCGTTTGACATTATTTGTAGTTGGATTGACTATTCAATTTTTAAATCAACCTAAAAATTATTGTTTTGTCATTATTAAATGTTAAATCAAATAGTTTTTCTTGAACTTTGCACAATTGTATAAATAACCGTGATAAAAGTTATTTTAACCATTTATTTTTTCTCTCAGTGTATCACTAATGGCGATTGAATTTTGAAAAAGAACCAGATATGTTCTTTTAATTTCCAATTTGCGTTGATCAAATATTGTCGTTGGTGGCACGTTATTTAGAATAATGATGCCTTCATCTATATTGTAACGAATTTACTGCAAATCCTCTTATTTGCAACCCTCTGCTAAGTTTGAATCACTAAACTGTTGAATAAATAACTCCAATATTGAATAATGGAAAAATGGCCTTTATTAAAGTACTTCACAATTGCCGTCTTTCAGTAGCTATCATCCGGTGGCAAATTCCTGAGCCAGATAAATAATTTTGCATGTAAATGCAACAACAACGATTTGAGCCAGATAAATCCAGAGAGAAGCCTGGTTCAATTTTTGAGCCATATAATTTGTTAATTACTTCTTTTTAGTTTGGCAACGCTACCTTTAATATACCTACTTTTTCAAAAATAGATGTCGCTGCTTATCCTTTCGCCGTATGAGTTAAATGAAAAACAGCAGCGACATCTGCCTATCACATTTCACGTGTGCGAAAATTTTACGACATCTGCTTCTCAAGTCTCTCAATAATCCAGAGCATTCCCGTGAGAATTGAGCGTGAGCCGGAGCTGTAAAACTCACTTAAAGACGACAAGTGAGTTTTACAGCTCCGGCTTACGCTCAATTCTCACGGGAATGCTCTGGATCATTGAGAGACTTGAGAAGCAGATGTCGTGAAATGTTATAGGCAGATGTCGCCGCTGTTTTTCATTTAACTCATACGGCGAAAGGCTAAGCAGCGACATCTATTTTTGAAAAAGTAGGTATATTAAAGCCCGCTTTGCCAACCTAAAAAGAAGTAATTAATAAATTATCTGGCTCACAAATTGAACCAGCCTTCTATCTGGATTTATCTGGCTCAAATCGTTGTTGTTGCATTTACATGCAAAATTATTTATCTGGCTCAGGATTTTGCCACCGGATGATAGCTTAGTATCACTTATACTTTGCAACTAGCTTGCTTAATAACCAAACTGACTGATAGCTTAAATGAAACTCATCTATTGCCCGACAGATAGCGTACTTAACTGAAACTGTTCGTAGCGCCTCTACCGCTGCTTTTATACTCTGTGATTTCCTCGTGGAATCTTCTAGGCGCTTCCAGAATTTACTTAGTCACCGCCATATAATTATAACTACAGATGCACGTATATAGCTTCTCATATGCTTAGATTTGTGAGCGACACTTCCACAATAACAACTGCATACTTTTGGGAGCATCCCAGTTATCTGCATGTGTTTGTGCATCTCTTCTCTGCTGCGTGTACGTACATATTTGTAGACATAATGATTTATTCGTTTGTGTAGATACAAGTGACTGTCTGCTTTATTGTTGTTGTGACTTCATTTACTTAGCATCAGACTAGGGATGTGAGTGTCACTTAGTGTCACTCATATTCGTCACAATATTTTGAACTTGTGGTAAATGATATGCTGATTCCGATGAGCAAGTCGCAGTGTTATTATTTAACAGCTAACTTAAACAACTTGAATGAGCCGGTTTACAAACTTTCGCGACAAGATTGTCATTGCAATTTCAGAGTGGTTGAAATTGATCTCTACATTTTTCCGTAACTGTGTTCTCTAGCTAAATTATACTATTATTATGAACTACAGAATAGATTTCAAGAAATTGGCAAACATTCATAACCTTGGCAATGTTAAGCATGTAGTAAATAACTTCTGAATTTTGCAAAATTTTTACCTTAGATACTTAAAGTAAATTACTTAAACTAAAGGGTAATTGCTCCAAATAGAACGCGTGATCCAACTCGTCATCATCCAAAATAAGTGGATTTATAATATTCCTCTTCGCTAATACAATGGAGAGTGGGAGTCTATTATCTACCAATTGGCTAATTATATGATTATTTCTTCTTACCAGATTTTCACAAAGTAGTGTTTCCTCGTCTTTCAATATCCAATCAGTTCAATTTCCGCGAAGTGTATTAATTTGGTTGGTAATTTCGTTAATTCTATATTGTAAATCGGAGTTAATTCTTATCTGCCTATTGTTGTTTTCTATTAATATGATTTCTTTTCAAGAGTAGTTCAAAGTCCTTATGGGCTGGGATACCTGCTATGAACTTCAGAGCGGACCCCAAGAAATCTATTGATCTAGAAATTCTTCTCGGTATTTCCTTTGTGTGAATAATGTGTAATATTTCCTCAGAGATCACGTTGTGATAGACGGACGGCATGCCTCCAGGGGTTTAGATGTGCGCACGATCCGAGGACTTAACATGTTGTTGTTGGTGCTGTATCAGTGCTTCGCCCCGTCCAATAGGTGTGACCGATTACAAATTGTCATCAATATCCTCTTACGCGAGTCCAAGGAAACTGGCTGTTTCAAGAGCGGTGAACCATAATGAGAGGGGCGTTGGTTCCACAATACAGTTGAAGAGATAGTTGGTGTCATGTGGGGACACGTTACAAGCAGGACATATATTTTGTATGTCGGGGTTGATTCTGGATAGATAAGAGTTTAAACTGTTACAGTATCCACATCGATGTTGAGCTAGAGTGACTCGCGTTTCCCTAGGGAGTGTGCGTTCCTCTTCTGCAAGTTTAGGGTATTGTTCTTTGAGTACAGGATTCACCGGGAAATTCCTGGCATAGAGGTCCAACGCCTGTTTGTGGAGTTCACTGAGGACCTGCTTGTGTTTTTTGGCTTCATACAGCTGTGTTCTCAGGTGCCTTATTTCTTATAATGATTACGGAGATAACTTATTAAGCCCCTGGGCGGTGTTGGCTCATCAATCAGATGTCTGATGGGATACCCAGGTTTCTGGGTATTCGATAGGAACTGTTTGGTTAGTATTTTATTTCTCTCCCTAATGGGGGGTATTCTCGCCTCATTATGTAGACGGTGTTCTGTCGACATAAGAAGACAACCAGTGGCGGCTCTGAGGGCAGTATTTTGGCAGGCCTGTAGCTTCTTCCAGTGAGTAGTCTTTAGGCTTGGCGACCATATCAGGGACGCATAGCATGCAATCGGCTGGCCAATTGCTTTGTAAGTGGTAATGAGTGTTTTTTATTTTTTCCCCAAGTACTGCCAGAAAGGGGTTTGAGGATTTTATTACGGCTCTGGATTTTCAATAAAATTGCGGCTGCATGCTCAAACGTCACACCCAAGATTTTGGGGTGTAAGACAGTCGGTAGCGTAGTGCCATTGATGTGGATGTTCAAAATGGTCGACATTTAGGACGTCCATGTTGTAAATGAAGTCGCCATTGATTTAGTCGGTGATAATGTCAGGTTTCGCGAGGTGAAAAAACTGGAGAGATCAGGGAGGTAGCCGTTTATTTTGTTGCAAAGCTCATCGATCTGTGGGCCTGGGCCTGTGGCCATTATTGTGCAGTCATCGGCGTAGGAAACGATAGTAACTCTTTTTCTGGCGAAGGTAGCTTTGATATGTGGAAGTTAAACAAAAGTGGGGATAGAACACCACCCTGTGGCACACCTTGTTTAATCCCTCTTGGTTTTGATGTTTCGTTTCTAAATTGCACCGATGACTGCCGGTCACCGAGGTAATTTTCTTTCCACCTTTTAAGACTTTGGGAAAGGGTAGACCCTTCTAGGTCTTGCAGTAACGTGCCATGGTTGACCGTATCAAAAGCATTTGATAGGTCTAGCGCAACGGGTACTATTCTATGGCGGGGGTTTTGATTTAAACCGCAATTTATCTGGGTGCTAATGACATTTAGCTTGGTCTGGACCCACTGCTTTGGATGGTTTAGCATGACCGATGGCAACTTCAACCCCTTTGGCGGTGATGGTAATAGGAGACGCGCTGAATTTATGTTTATGTGCGTGTCTGTTGGCCCTCCATCTATCTTTGTCGACCATAGAATGCAATATGTATTGTCATTTTAAAAGGCTGTGTAAATATTTTGTACTTTTCATCATTAAGGCCATTGAAATTTTAATTAGGCACATCAAACCAAAAATTTACTCAAGCTACTCAAGGTCGAATACAAAAAAAAATTCCTTTGTATAAATTGCTTTAACATAAACTATTAACTATTGTTCAAATTCCTGGAATCTAGAAGCAAACGGTTTTGTTTATTTTTTTTTTTTCAAACGCCCATTTTTGTATAAATAGCGCCCACAAAATTGAGATCGGTATAGTGTATACTTAAAAAGCGGTGAAAATTGTAATAAAATGAATTTACGTCATTACTTCGCGCTCGTTTTGTTGATATTTAGCTGCATTTCGACTCATACAAGTTCGGAAAATCCCATTGTAGGGGGACTTCGTTGGCCCATAGAGTTAGCCCCACATTTGGTATCAATACGCTATAGGAACAAAAATTGTTGCGTTGGTTCATTGGTCACTTTGGGGAGGGTGGTTACATCTGCGAGTTGCGTGGCAAATTTAGTAAATTTACAAGAGAGCGAATTAATTTTTGCAGCTGGTGTAACGGATTGATGTGATATACCCTCAACTGCACAAACTAGCAGTGTGACTAATGTATATGTTCCATGTGATTATAATCCCGTAACAAAAGATATGAATATAGCTTTAATGATATTGCGACAATGGTTTTACTGGAGTGATACAGTACAAACAATACCATTTTGCAGATCTGAGTTAAAAGCGGGCATGGATATACGAATTAGTGGGTGGGGTTGGACAACTCCAGTAAATGGGATGACTTCCAATACACTCCAATCTACTGTCTTGACTATAATTCCACAGACCAAATGTTCGAGTCGTTATGGGCTAATAGGGAAGCCTGTCACACAAACAATGATTTGTGCTGCGCGTGGTAGATCTGATGCGTGCTTTGAAGATTTTGGGGGACCGGGCGTTGTGGATGGAGAACTTTGTGCAGTGGTATCACATAATCAGGGTTGTTCGGGCCGCGACTATCCGAGTGTTTTTACAAATATAAGTAATGCAAGAGTTGACAAATTTTTAAAAGAGGCAATGGTGTTACAATTGCAGGGCGTTGTTATCACTCGACTCCCGAGTGGAAAATCACCCCAACTCGACTGAATGCTCTATTTCAGAACTCTTTTTTCATAAACGCTGCAGCTTACGCCAAAACATATAGAATTTATGCTAAGATAGAGCTTTTTTGGAGCGGTAGCTGAGTCACCATTTCAATCAGCTGTCGAAATGGCGATATTTCTTTTTGTGTTATCTATAAATAAATGCTTATAATTGCGATAAAAAAAAAAAAAACATTTTTTTATTGTATGCAATGAAAGTGTGACACATGCAAATGTCTTAGATTGTGAGATCAAACTTTATTCTTAGCTTTAAAGTTCCCCTCTTTAATGAGTAGAACATGAGATAAAAAGAAAATTTCGGAATAAGTAATTTAAAGCACATTTTAAAGCATTGGCAAACTCCGTATAAAATAGCTGATGCAATCAACCTTATGGAAATCAATATATCGCTCATTTGCTGCAACGTCGTCATAACTCAAAAAACATGACTTTTGAGCTAATAACACATAAACGTACCCAATATCATGATCTATGTTGTATAAAAAAATCTTCGTGATCAGTTAAAAATTTAGCACGTGGGCACGTGGTACAAAAACGAAAATATGCGTTTATATGCGCAACATATGGCAGTTAAAATCTTTGAATGGCCCTCCTGGAAAATTGTGTTCTTTTTGTTATGACGACGTTGCAGCAAATGAGCGATATGTAGTCTGATGTATTCTGACGCCTTAGTGATAACCATACCGTAGCTAGACAATTTGTTTTGGTTGAAGTACATAGCTGAGCCTAGCCTACATTGGCGTAACAATAGGGTGGGAAAAATTGTTTTAATGTATATTGGAACGATTTCCCGTCATCTCTTGTCAAATTTGGTTTCGAGACAACCCGGCGTTGTGCAATCATCAGTGCCGATTTTCGTTCTGATCTGTTGTTTGTCGTTTGTCCTGTATTTATAGTACGTATGTACATAAGCAGGTATTGTCAAAATTGATGCTTGTGTATATTTAGTTTTGTGGCTGGCTGAAGCAGGTAAAAGTCCGAAATTTTAGTCGTTTGGCCTTCTTTATGGGTTTGTTATTTTGGTGCGTTGATTGTTTTGTGTTTATTTGTTGTTGTGTGTTTGTGTGTTGTACCTTGTAAACAAGTTTTAAAAGCTCGAATATTGTGTCAGAAATAGTGTTTATCTGTTCGTTTATTATTCTACCGTCGAATGTTTTCTGTTTTTAGTTTTCCATGTTTTCGAGTACGTTGAGACGTCGGCCTTTTGCTTGTATGTGAAGAACTCTAACTGTTTTATTGATGTTTGCTGGGGATAATTCATTTTCGACCATATGTTTCGCGAAGTTAGACTCTGGTATAATGTTTGGATTCGGTATTTTTTTTGTTGTAATCTCTAATTTGCTCTCTGAACCTGGGTCTTATTTGCCATCCTGTTTGTCCTATGTAACTATGTTGGCATCCGCAGGTAAGCTTGTATACGCCGTGGCTGCAAAACGGATTCTCTGAATTACTGTTAGTTCTTAGTTTCCGCCCTAGATTGTTCGATGCTTTGAATGCTGTGTTAATGGTGTATTTTTTAAAGAAGTTTGCCAATTTATATGTTGCTTTTCCAGTATATGTCATAGTCGTCCAGCTATTATTTTCCTTTTCATTATTTCTTTCTGGTTCTCCATTTGTCCTTCTGAGCTTATCTACTAGTGCTTTTTATATCCGTTGTTTGCAGCGATATTATATATGACCTCAAGTTCTCTTATATGCCTCTTGAGTAAGAGGTGTTCTTTCAAGTCTATATACCAAGTGCCTAAATGCTGCATTTTTATGCTGTGATTTGAGGTATTATGTATTATTTTGTCGGTGGCCTTGGCTTTCTATATATGTCATAGTTAAATCTTTTGTCAACTTTATCAATATTTATCGTGAGGTCTAGATAGACGATTCCTCCGTCTTTTTCGGTTTCCATTGTAAATTTTATATTTCCGTGCTGCTTGTTGAGGTACTTCAGTACAAGCTCTTCGTTATTAATATTTTTTTAAGTTTTGCTTGAAATCCACAGTGAGACAACTAAAGACTATAAAACGATTTCAATTTAAGCGTTGAGCATTTCTACCAAACTAAACAAAAAGATGTAGATTCATTTTTAGAGATGTACAAGTTACACCGGAGAGAGGTTATTGATATGCAAAGTTTGTTTGAAATAATTCAACAATTTTATAATTTGTTTGGGCATAGTAACAAAAGATAGAATATTTTATCAAGTTTTATATATAATAAAGAAAGTGAATCCATCAACTTTGTTTTTGCTTTAAAATTTCGGTTCGTTGAAGCCCAGAGCTCGCCGGAAACGCAATTTTGATGAGCTTTGTGAAGATGGGCTTCTACAAGTTCCGAAACTGCTTTCAGACTCCACAGCTTTCTTGAATGGAGCTGCCTGATAATCTTATCGCATTCGTAATATCCAAATAAATGAAATATATAGTGAACAGATGTACATATTGCAACCTTCTACTAACGTTCGAATCACTAAACTGTTGAATATATAACCCCACTATTAAATAATACAAAATGGACTTTATTCACAATACTACTACTTCTCGACAGATAGCGTGCTAAAATCAATCTCATTGCAGATTGCTCAGATTGCGTCCTTTAATACTCTTCGAATTCCTCGTTCCATACTTATAGGCGTTTCCAGAATTTACTTAGTTACTAGCTATAAAATTATAACTATAGATTATTATTATTATTATTAATAGGTCTGGAAGCACTGTGACCTTTGTGCAGATCTATTGTGCAAGACCTTTCAGCCTAATTTTGTATCTGGAGGCTCTTGATGTATCTAAGTACCTCTTCAGGCTTTTTACTCCATATCACATAGGGATTAAGAGTCCCACCACCTTAATGGGACAGTCTCTGCCTAGCTAGAGCGATGCATTCGCAGAGAATGTGAACCGGCGTTTCAGCACCCAGCTCACAGAAACGACAAATTTGGGATATCAGATAGATTTAATTTACTTAGGTGATATCCTAGACCGCCGTGTCCCGTGTAGTACCCAGTAAGAGTTCTTAGGTCCTTCCTGCTTAGGTTAATGAGTTTCGCTGACACTTTCGTTGCCGGAAGTGTAAACAGTTTGGCCTGCCTTTGCCCTGGGCAATCAATCGAGTAACGTCTGAATTGTTTAGTTCCCCATTTACTTATATTTTTCCTGGTGTGTGCTTTTGTGAGTCCACAAAAGGGCTCTGGACCATAGAACGCTAATGTAGCACCCTCTTTTGCTAGGTAATCTGCATGTTCATTACCTTCATGTCGCTGATGTCCGGGAACCCATCCCAACAAAACCTTGTTTTTGGCTCCCAGGGAATTAAGGATTTCAGGCATTCATCCACTAGCTTGGATGTAACTGTGTAGGATTGCAAGGCACGCACAGATGCACGTGTATAGCTTCTCATATGCGCGTGTACATGTGAGTGATACTTGCACAAATTATTACCTACTTTTGGGAGTATCTCAGATATATGCATGCGCTTGTGCGTTGCTCTCCGCTGCTTGTATGGGCATATGTGTAGACATAAAGATTAATTTGGTTATGCGCATACAAGTCAGTGCTCAGTATGGGCTTAGAGATGATAGTACCCCTTAATGTTGCTAGTATTCGTCATACTGCCCTCCACCTAAGTCTGATCGTCCCGATCAGACAAATTTCCTGATCTAAACGCCGCTAGCATCTCCAAATGTACCACTCTTCTCTTTCGTGGTTTCCCAATGGCTTGTATGCGGTAGATGGTATCACTGATCTTCTTCACAACTTTGTACGGACCTTCCCAACTGCACCGAAATTTGGATGGAACACCTTTTCACCGGTGAGGGTTGTATAGCAGTACCAAATCTCTCTCAAAGAAACCTTCCGAATTATTGTTCTTGTCGTACCTGTGTTTCATCCTACTACTCATTATCCTGGACCATTATAAAAATTTAATTCTCTGTGTATGTTCGCTATGGAAACGTATTTCCCACACTTCAATCATCACCAAATTTTGGTTATAGGTTCCTTCGATCAACGGAAAGGCTTTAGGATAAAATTAATTTCGATATATAAAAGGGGCGTGGCACCTCCCAGACAAATGGAATATATCATACTGCATATCTCTGGATGTAGTAATGGTAAGGTAATGAAAATTGGTGACGTTAAGTCCTAACACCTCCAGTAAAATGTGGAATTGGGAATAAAGGGGCGTGGCACCTTCCCTACAAATTCGATTTTTCAGAACTATGGCTGTCGTACAAACTTAGGTTATTTTAACATCTAAAGTTTGACTGCATTTTTTGAGTTTGACTGTTATTCCTTTTGGACGTTTAGTAATCTGCCGCCATTAAAAAAATTTGTTAGCTTCAGTCTATCTACATCTTCTATAAAAATCAATCGCTTACTGTTGCAGGATTAAATTTAGAGAGTCCGTGCTTTTCACATGGCCAGCTATATGTTGCTTGCTATAGAGTTGGAACGCCAAAAAATTTGTTTATCTTTGCACCGAACGAAAAAACCAAAAATATTGTGTACCCACATACATTACAATAAGATATTATAATTAAATGTTTTAAACGAAAATTTCACCAAATATGCATACAAAATGCAATTCAATTTACAGAATAATAAACTGAATTATCAACAAACAAAACAGAAAATATAACACAACATTCACTCGATCTCGGGCGTTACAACGTACGCCGGGTAAAGCTAATAAAAAATAGATAGGTACTTTGTGTGAGGATGCAAAGTTTCACGTTTTTTGTGGTCAACATGGAATATGTAGCTTTGGTCATGAATTACTTATCTCAACAATATATTTTGTAAACGTAAGTATTTGATGAAATGTTAAGCTTCTAGCCATTAAAATGGGGCAGAAATTAGGAAAAACTTCTTATCTGGATAATGGGTTCTATGACGTAGGAAAAGATAGTAACTCTTTCTCTGGCGAAGGTAGCTTTGATATGTAGAAGTTAAACAAAAGTGGGGATAGGACACCACCCTGTGGCACCCCTTGTTTAATCCTTCTTGGTTTTGATGTTGCGATTCTAAATTGCACCGTGCCGGCCACCGACATAATTTGCGGTCCTCCTTGCAAGACTTTTGGGGGAAGTGTAGACCCTTCCAGGTCCTGCAGTAACGTGCCATGGTTGACCGTATCAAAAGCTTTTGATAGGTCTAGCTTAACAAGTACTGTTCTTTGGTGGGGGTTTGATTTAAAACGCAATTTATCTGGGTGCTAATGGCATTTAGCGCGGTGGTTGTGCTATGAAGTTTTCCAAAGCCATGCTGATGAGAGGCTAGTTGCACATTTGCTTTGAAATAGGGGAGCAAAGTGCCTTCAAGCGTCTTCGCTACTGGCGATAGGAGAGATATCGGGCGATATGACTCTCCTATGTTAGCTGGTTTCCCAGGCTTTAGTAGCGGGACCACCTTGGCCATTTTCAATTTTTCGGGAATGACAAAGGTGGAAAGGGACAAGTTGAAGACATGTTCTAAATATTTGAAACCCTCTTTTCCTAAGCTTTTACGCATCGGCCCGGCTATGCTGCTTTGGCGGTGATGGTAATTGGGGACGCGCTGAATTTATGTTTATGTGCGTCTCTCTTGGCCCTCCGTTTAACTTTGTCAACTGTAGAATGCATTATATATTGTCGGCAAAAAGCGCTAGCACGTTTTTTCGCATCCGACAGCACTTTATCGCCAAAGGCGATGGAAATTTTTTTCATTGTGCTTGGACGGATTCGATAGGGACTTTGCGGTGGACCAAAGCTTAGTCACACCGGCAGAGAGGTTGCAACTACTTAGATGCTCCTCCCATTTCGCCCGCTTGTGTTCATCCACAAGCAATCTGATGCGTTGGTTTATATCCCTTATTTGGGGGTCGCCGGGATCGAACTGTCTTATAAGGTCACGTTCTTTCGCTAAATTTTGCGGCCTCCGCCGGAAAATGAGGCCGATTTTCGGGAATTCTTTCGGCGGGAATAAAGCGAGCCGAGGCGGATTCAATGACCTTGCGGAAAACACGCTCCCCTTGGCGAGCATCAGTCGGCATAGGGAGGGCAGCAAAGCGGATGTTTGTAAAGGATTTGTATTCATCCCACTTTCCTTTTTTAAGTTTATAAAAGTGCGTTTTTCGGAGACGATGAAGTCGGCGGTACGCTCGAGGGAAATAAATATAGGCAGGTGGTCGGATGCCAGTTGACGCAAATGTTGGCAACCATGTTTAAAAATGTAAAAAATATTTTTCAATCACTCTCAATAAAGAAGAATGCATATGTATAAATGTTCGCATCGAAAATCATACAAATTCCCATAAATGGTTGCATCGAATAATATTTCTTTAGCTGGCATCATAAAGCTCTCTCAAACGCATTACACAGCTCTCTAGAACAGAGCCGGCCACACAAATCCTAAAACAATTGCATAAGTGTGTGTAAAAATTGAGTGACAACTCCCCACAGTGTGCTAAAAGAAAATGTGGACTGTGAAGTTCGAAATTAAAAACGACTCTGGCTATTTGATTTCAAGCTAATCCTAACAATATTTACTTATATTCATGTAACTAAGAACGTGGAGGTCGAACTAGCCAGATAAAAATTTTTATAGAAGAAGGTATAGTGTTTCTTCAATGAAAAATTTACTTAAAAAATCACTTTTTCATTAGCAAATAACTACAAAACAAAGTAAATGTAAAGATAGAAATATATATTTTCAAAACATAAAGTTATTCAATAAAAAAAAATGTATAAAAATTAATAAAACTGAGTAGAACGTATAAAAAGTTACTTATATTAAATTGTCAATATTTATTAATAATTAATTAATTATTATTAATTATTAATATTTAAATTGTCAATATTAATATGTATGTTCAAAGGAACTTAAAAATACTAACTAAAACGTATTAAAAGTCACTTTAACATTGCAGCATATTGTTTTTATTATGTGCCCAAAAAGTATCATGGACTTTTCCTTTTGCATTCACTGTTGATTTTAGTGAGTGACAAGCGAAAGCAAACGATCGTGATCGCACATCGTTAAGCGCCAAGTACACGACACGAACATTTCCGTTATGTCATGTTTCTGCGACCTTTTCTGTCGTATATGGTGGTGTTTGCCAGTTCGCGCAAATGTTCGCCAAAAATCAAAATATTTTAATTTTTGGCGAACATTTGGGCGAACTGTTCGTGCGTGTATGGCGAAATAGCTCATAATCGTAGTAATTTCTGAACGGAACAGACGTGCGCGGAAAAGTAAAATGGACAATAAAAAATTTCTGAGTGAATTTATTGAAATGTATAAATTTTTTTTACGCTTAATTGCCACAGCGAGCAATATTGCTGCAGCACAATTGTTGTCCGTATTCATCGCTGTCTGAAAGAGAACTAATGTTCGGCCAAAATTCGTATGGTGTATGGCCAAAGCTGCGAACAAGATTGCGGAATGTTTGCGGAAATGTTCGTGTCGTGTATTTGGCGCTTTAGTGTCTGTGTGAAAATACGAACTAAAATTGCACAATGTGCAACTTTTGGCCGGCTCTGCTCTAGAACATGTCCACTTCACTCACATGTATGCATGTATGTGATCGTGTACAGGTTCAAGAGAATGCTGGACAACAATAACAACAAAAATATGATATTTTGCGGTTTGGCTAGTTGAATTTTTGGTAAGGTGCTACATATTACCAACTATTCAAATTTGGCTAATTCCAACTACAGCGGGTGTTCAAAATAAGAGGCCTAAAGTTCATTAGGGGTTTTCTTTTAACCTAATTGCTTATATTGAACACAGATAGGGATGTCATTCATTTTTTATGAGAAAAATTCACACAAGCAACCCACATGTATATGATACAAAATTGATGGCAAATTAATTTGCAGAAAATGTGGTTTTTACGAAAAATCTGCGGATGAAAAAGATACCGCTCTTTTAGATTTATGTTTAAATTATTTGCACCACATTTAGGTATATCACACTAAGAGGAGTAAAGGGAGTTCTATAATTTAATAAAAATATCACTTACCATGTATCTATGCTTATAAATTTCGGCTCAAAATATGCTGGTTACCGGAGGCAAATTTATGAATTAATATTAAGTTTTAATTCGCACGGGTGTCGGATTAATATGTTAACCTTGATGTGAAATCACAAATTATAAGCTTTATATAGCTTCAAAAAGATGTGCCACAGTGGTTATAAAAAAATTATAACTTTTTAACACTCGGCGTGAAAAGTCGTACTTTATATTGGCAAATATGTCACAAGTCTATTAATCACTGCACTCTGATTTAAAACTTTAAAACTATATAACTTTGAAAATTTAACCGAACAACTAGACTCTGCAAATTTTTCTTACGGCTTAAATTCACGACTTTTCAGTGTTGAAGTCCAAAAGGAAAAGAAGGAGAAATCTTTTCGGAAGTAGCTTTAGAGCCGTATGTTGCTCAGATAAGTAGATAAATCGGTTCGAAAAACATATGTTTTTGACATGGGCGGTGTTAGTTAGGGGTTTGAAGTAAGGACAGTGGTGGCAAAATATAAATAGGTATGTGAATAAAAAAAATCTAAAGTCTGCTGTAAATAAAAAAAAAAATAAAAATTAGAAAAAATGTTTTGAGGCATTGTACTATGGTACAAACCCATGAACCAATAAACAGATCACGCATTCAAAAATGAGAGAGCAAAAAATCATAGTTAGCTGCGAAATAAATTTTTTCGGCGTGACGTCACGCTTTTGATAACATGTTTCGTTGCTGACGCAGTGTTCAGGCTTTATTCCAATTGGAGTATTTTGCTCCGCTGTTACCTCCTACTACATTTTTTATCTCAAATCTTTATTTTAGTCGAGTTGCGAACTAAATTGTATTACTACCTAATATCTTTTAGTTGAAGTTTTTATTGTATGCGTATGAAAAGCTGATTTTTTACAAGAGACGATTGGATGAAATTACGTGATTTCATTGTTTGTTCACATTTTGTTCACAGTTTTTTTTACCTTTTTTCGTACGGAATGAGAAAAGAAGGAGTAAAATGTAAGCAAAAAATGTGTTCGGGCGCGATCTGTAAATCCTGCCAAAATTCAACATACAGCACTTCTTAAAGTTTTATATAAAAACGAAGTACGTTGATTCAGTGAGGTCAGCTAACCCTGTTTTGCGATAAAAGTCGCCAATTGGGGGCACCAACCGAGGTCAAATCTTCCTCCAACTGTCCCCCAACTCAGTGAAGGTTTTCACTTTCCTCTGTTTACAAACTGCCGTATCGTATTCGTTCATCCGCATAACATGCCCTAGCTAGCGAATCCTTTGGATTTTCAGTCACTGCACTATCGTCATGTCTGCGTAAAGTATATGAGCTCATCATTATACCTCCTTCGATACTCGCCGTCGACATCACGGATAGAACTATAAACCTTCCGGAAAACTTTTCTCTCGAATACTTCAAGAGCCATCTCATCTTCTCTCGACACCTTCTATGATTCCGAGCCATACATCAGGATAGGTATGATGAGTGACTTGTGGAGCAAGAATTTTGTTCGTCGAGAGAGGATTTTACTTTTCAATTGCCTAAAGAAGCACTTGTTGGCAAGAGTTATTCTTCGTTTGATTTCTAGGTCGACATTGTTTTTGCTTTTAACGCTGCTTCCCAAATGAACGAAATCCTTCACAGTTTCGTATTTATATCCGTCAACAGTGATGTAGCCACAAAGGCCACGATGACAGCAAGTACTTCGTCTTGTCCAAATTTACTGCAAGATCCACTTTTTTTGCTTCCTTATCTTATACCAACTCTTCGCCTCCATGTTTGAACAGCTCTGCGAGTACCCCGCCATTTCTTGGCACCTTGTGATTTTGATATTGGATGCCGGGGAGTGTTTTCCATCATCGCCGATCGGGGTATCGGGTTCGTCTTCCCCCACACTCTATACGTCAGTTATCAGGTCGCCATTATCGTTCCTACAGGAATCTGCCCCGGTCTTGAAACCATCTGTCATTAAAAGAGCATGAAATATGTATGGTAAACCGAAAATAATATTTTTTCGCGATAAATATCCCGGGAGATAGAATGTGTTGTGTTAATGGGAGCTCTAATTGGTCATTCTGCACGTTTTAGGCCAACTCCATGTGCATCTGATAAGGCAGATAACTTTTTTGCTGAGAAAAATTTCATGGCAAAAACACAATCGAAAGGTTTGCCAAGCCACCAAATCAATTTGTGTTAGTTGGTTGCTCGCCTTCAGAAAGGAAGAACAAATATACTGCGAAAATTTATGCCCCTATTACCGTTTACAACTCAACTTAGTTGCGTTGTAATTAAAACAACTCAACTTTAAGACAACTCAACTCCTGTTTGGTATTACGAATTACAACTTATTTCAGTTGAAATTGAATTGAGTTGCCAACTTCAGAAAGTGATGATTTGACAGATAAATAAACAGCTGATCAATTTGTGGCAGAAATTTAAGCATTTTCAAATGTGATTTTTTTATTAATATTATATGAAATCTATTTTATAATGACAAAAATGTTGGTGATTGACATTTCGCGAATACGGAAAACATTCGCGTGATCATTCCAATCCCTTGGAACTACCAAGCACCAAGTAAGAAAATGTTTAAGTGACAAACAAATAATGAGTTTCATATGAAGTTATTTTGCAGATTTGAAAGGAAGCATTTTACTCAGTACTAAACAAAATTAAGGACCATTTCCGCATACGCGTTCGTATTTTAAAATTATGCGCCATACTCCGATTCCTTGCTGACGGCAGCAATCAAATATGATGTGGAAATGATTTTGGTGTTGGACTGGTTTTAGATATTATTGAGGAGAATATTTGTGTGAAGTAGATTAAAACCCCAACAGAAAAAACTGTATTTTACTCAAATAGGATTCCCAGGAGTAGTGATAA
Organism: Eurosta solidaginis; assembly: GCF_040869045.1. Lineage (NCBI taxonomy): Eukaryota > Metazoa > Arthropoda > Insecta > Diptera > Tephritidae > Eurosta > Eurosta solidaginis. Next base: position 69,254,290 of record NC_090321.1, read on the forward strand.
GTATCAATGGGACTCGCATATTTATTTCACCTATTTTGGCTGCATCCGAACTGCGGCCAGCCTCGTCCAACTAAAGTCAAAAAGTTATTCAATGTAATTCGTTTAAACGTTGTTTTTTCTAGAAATGTGTACAAAATTGTTGATTATTGTTTGATTAAAAAAGGTTTAACTACCGGCTTTAAATGTTTTGCTTTTTTTTGGTAACGTTTTATAAGCCCGTGCACCATCTAACTCTTATCAAAGGTGGTATCAAAAGACGGGTTTCCATCTCCGTTTTTAGGATTCGAGAGCGGAAATTAAAAATTGTATTTCTTTTGAAAGATATTTATAAAGACCCACAAAATGGCCCGAGAGGGTACGTTCCACAGTTTGTACAGAACATCTTTCTGCGTTGGCGGCCTTGGGCCGCGATTCGTAAAAATAACTCTGGTTGGGTCCAACACCTTTCTGCATAGCTGTGTACAAAAAATCTGGCAAAATACAACAACCACATGAAATTAGATTTTATTAGAAATAAAATTTTTAATTTTTGTGGTAATTCTTTACGACAGCATGACACTGCTAATACGTGTCCAAAAATATCGAGAGAGGTATTAAACGATGCGTCTTGGCATCAGTATTAATAATCCGAAGGCGGAAAATAAAAATTTTAACTCCTTCAAAAGATATTAAACAAAAACCGAAAAAAGACAACAACATTACAACAACCACATGAAAATCGCCAACTTCAACTACAAATATCTCCGGACAAGAGATAAAATGTTTCTTTTCCGCTTTCGGATTATTGTTCTCGAGATTAATACGCGTCTCGATATTTTTGGACGCGTATTAGCAGTGCCATGCTGTCGCAAAGAATTACAATTTTTGTTTTCGGATTCTTAAATCGGAGGTCGAAACGTGTCTTTTGATATCAACTTTGAACATCTTTGTTAAAAATTAGGTGGTGAACCTTCTTCTAAAACGTAACATTTTTTCAAAACAACTGCAAAATTGCATGAGACAACTGCTAGTAAGCAGTTGTAAGATTTTGACGTCTTTGACAACTACACCAACACAAGGTTGTAAACGGCAATGCCACAAAAAGTTGTAAGACTAGACAACTCAACCGAAATTTTTTTTGACAGGTTGAGTTGTAATCTGTAATACCAAATTGCGAAATTTCAACTCAACCAGAGTTGAGTTGTAAACGGTAATAGGGGCATTAATTTTTACGCCGGCGTAGTCGTTTACACAGGTAACAGCTTTAAATACTCCGAACACTGGAAGCGAAACATGAGAGAAATGTAATAAATCGAAAAATTTCAAAAGCGCTACGTCACCAAACTTTTTTTCAAATTCGATTACAAATACAACAATTCCGGAATGCGGGATCTTGGCTCATTCGATTATGGTACAAACTGTTATTCATATGTAGGTTTTGTTGCTACATACAACTTGAGAGAGTAAGATCTAACGCAAAATAATGTTGATTCAACAGTGTTATAATTCAAAGTCGACAATAACATTGTTACATAAAAATTATTGTTGTAGATATTTAACAGAAAAATTAAACAATGTTCGTTTGACATTATTTGTAGTTGGATTGACTATTCAATTTTTAAATCAACCTAAAAATTATTGTTTTGTCATTATTAAATGTTAAATCAAATAGTTTTTCTTGAACTTTGCACAATTGTATAAATAACCGTGATAAAAGTTATTTTAACCATTTATTTTTTCTCTCAGTGTATCACTAATGGCGATTGAATTTTGAAAAAGAACCAGATATGTTCTTTTAATTTCCAATTTTCGTTGATCAAATATTGTCGTTGGTGGCACGTTATTTAGAATAATGATGCCTTCATCTATATTGTAACGAATTTACTGCAAATCCTCTTATTTGCAACCCTCTGCTAAGTTTGAATCACTAAACTGTTGAATAAATAACTCCAATATTGAATAATGGAAAAATGGCCTTTATTAAAGTACTTCACAATTGCCGTCTTTCAGTAGCTATCATCCGGTGGCAAATTCCTGAGCCAGATAAATAATTTTGCATGTAAATGCAACAACAACGATTTGAGCCAGATAAATCCAGAGAGAAGCCTGGTTCAATTTTTGAGCCATATAATTTGTTAATTACTTCTTTTTAGTTTGGCAACGCTACCTTTAATATACCTACTTTTTCAAAAATATATGTTGCTGCTTATCCTTTCGCCGTATGAGTTAAATGAAAAACAGCAGCGACATCTGCCTATCACATTTGACGTGTGCGAAAATTTTACGACATCTGCTTCTCAAGTCTCTCAATAATCCAGAGCATTCCCGTGAGAATTGAGCGTGAGCCGGAGCTGTAAAACTCACTTAAAGACGACAAGTGAGTTTTACAGCTCCGGCTTACGCTCAATTCTCACGGGAATGCTCTGGATCATTGAGAGACTTGAGAAGCAGATGTCGTGAAATGTTATAGGCAGATGTCGCCGCTGTTTTTAATTTAACTCATACGGCGAAAGGCTAAGCAGCGACATCTATTTTTGAAAAAGTAGGTATATTAAAGCCCGCTTTGCCAACCTAAAAAGAAGTAATTAATAAATTATCTGGCTCACAAATTGAACCAGCCTTCTATCTGGATTTATCTGGCTCAAATCGTTGTTGTTGCATTTACATGCAAAATTATTTATCTGGCTCAGGATTTTGCCACCGGATGATAGCTTAGTATCACTTATACTTTGCAACTAGCTTGCTTAATAACCAAACTGACTGATAGCTTAAATGAAACTCATCTATTGCCCGACAGATAGCGTACTTAACTGAAACTGTTCGTAGCGCCTCTACCGCTGCTTTTATACTCTGTGATTTCCTCGTGGCATCTTCTAGGCGCTTCCAGAATTTACTTAGTCACCGCCATATAATTATAACTACAGATGCACGTATATAGCTTCTCATATGCTTAGATTTGTGAGCGACACTTCCACAATAACAACTGCATACTTTTGGGAGCATCCCAGTTATCTGCATGTGTTTGTGCATCTCTTCTCTGCTGCGTGTACGTACATATTTGTAGACATAATGATTTATTCGTTTGTGTAGATACAAGTGACTGTCTGCTTTATTGTTGTTGGGACTTCATTTACTTAGCATCAGACTAGGGATGTGAGTGTCACTTAGTGTCACTCATATTCGTCACAATATTTTGAACGTGTGGTAAATGATATGCTGATTCCGATGAGCAAGTCGCAGTGTTATTATTTAACAGCTAACTTAAACAACTTGAATGAGCCGGTTTACAAACTTTCGCGACAATATTGTCATTGCAATTTCAGAGTGGTTGAAATTGATCTCTACATTTTTCCGTAACTGTGTTCTCTAGCTAAATTATACTATTATTATGAACTACAGAATAGATTTCAAGAAATTGGCAAACATTCATAACCTTGGCAATGTTAAGCATGTAGTAAATAACTTCTGAATTTTGCAAAATTTTTACCTTAGATACTTAAAGTAAATTACTTAAACTAAAGGGTAATTGCTCCAAATAGAACGCGTGATCCAACTCGTCATCATCCAAAATAAGTGGATTTATAATATTCCTCTTCGCTAATACAATGGAGAGTGGGAGTCTATTATCTACCAATTGGCTAATTATATGATTATTTCTTCTTACCAGATTTTCACAAAGTAGTGTTTCCTCGTCTTTCAATATCCAATCAGTTCAATTTCCGCGAAGTGTATTAATTTGGTTGGTAATTTCGTTAATTCTATATTGTAAATCGGAGTTAATTCTTATCTGCCTATTGTTGTTTTCTATTAATATGATTTCTTTTCAAGAGTAGTTCAAAGTCCTTATGGGCTGGGATACCTGCTATGAACTTCAGAGCGGACCCCAAGAAATCTATTGATCTAGAAATTCTTCTCGGTATTTCCTTTGTGTGAATAATGTGTAATATTTCCTCAGAGATCACGTTGTGATAGACGGACGGCATGCCTCCAGGGGTTTAGATGTGCGCACGATCCGAGGACTTAACATGTTGTTGTTGGTGCTGTATCAGTGCTTCGCCCCGTCCAATAGGTGTGACCGATTACAAATTGTCATCAATATCCTCTTACGCGAGTCCAAGGAAACTGGCTGTTTCAAGAGCGGTGAACCATAATGAGAGGGGCGTTGGTTCCACAATACAGTTGAAGAGATAGTTGGTGTCATGTGGGGACACGTTACAAGCAGGACATATATTTTGTATGTCGGGGTTGATTCTGGATAGATAAGAGTTTAAACTGTTACAGTATCCACATCGATGTTGAGCTAGAGTGACTCGCGTTTCCCTAGGGAGTGTGCGTTCCTCTTCTGCAAGTTTAGGGTATTGTTCTTTGAGTACAGGATTCACCGGGAAATTCCTGGCATAGAGGTCCAACGCCTGTTTGTGGAGTTCACTGAGGACCTGCTTGTGTTTTTTGGCTTCATACAGCTGTGTTCTCAGGTGCCTTATTTCTTATAATGATTACGGAGATAACTTATTAAGCCCCTGGGCGGTGTTGGCTCATCAATCAGATGTCTGATGGGATGCCCAGGTTTCTGCGTATTCGATAGGAACTGTTTGGTTAGTATTTTATTTCTCTCCCTAATGGGGGGTATTCTCGCCTCATTATGTAGACGGTGTTCTGTCGACATAAGAAGACAACCAGTGGCGGCTCTGAGGGCAGTATTTTGGCAGGCCTGTAGCTTCTTCCAGTGAGTAGTCTTTAGGCTTGGCGACCATATCAGGGACGCATAGCATGCAATCGGCTGGCCAATTGCTTTGTAAGTGGTAATGAGTGTTTTTTATTTTTTCCCCAAGTACTGCCAGAAAGGGGTTTGAGGATTTTATTACGGCTCTGGATTTTCAATAAAATTGCGGCTGCATGCTCAAACGTCACACCCAAGATTTTGGGGTGTAAGACAGTCGGTAGCGTAGTGCCATTGATGTGGATGTTCAAAATGGTCGACATTTAGGACGTCCATGTTGTAAATGAAGTCGCCATTGATTTAGTCGGTGATAATGTCAGGTTTCGCGAGGTGAAAAAACTGGAGAGATCAGGGAGGTAGCCGTTTATTTTGTTGCAAAGCTCATCGATCTGTGGGCCTGGGCCTGTGGCCATTATTGTGCAGTCATCGGCGTAGGAAACGATAGTAACTCTTTTTCTGGCGAAGGTAGCTTTGATATGTGGAAGTTAAACAAAAGTGGGGATAGAACACCACCCTGTGGCACACCTTGTTTAATCCCTCTTGGTTTTGATGTTTCGTTTCTAAATTGCACCGATGCCTGCCGGTCACCGAGGTAATTTTCTTTCCACCTTTTAAGACTTTGGGAAAGGGTAGACCCTTCTAGGTCTTGCAGTAACGTGCCATGGTTGACCGTATCAAAAGCATTTGATAGGTCTAGCGCAACGGGTACTATTCTATGGCGGGGGTTTTGATTTAAACCGCAATTTATCTGGGTGCTAATGACATTTAGCTTGGTCTGGACCCACTGCTTTGGATGGTTTAGCATGACCGATGGCAACTTCAACCCCTTTGGCGGTGATGGTAATAGGAGACGCGCTGAATTTATGTTTATGTGCGTGTCTGTTGGCCCTCCATCTATCTTTGTCGACCATAGAATGCAATATGTATTGTCATTTTAAAAGGCTGTGTAAATATTTTGTACTTTTCATCATTAAGGCCATTGAAATTTTAATTAGGCACATCAAACCAAAAATTTACTCAAGCTACTCAAGGTCGAATACAAAAAAAAATTCCTTTGTATAAATTGCTTTAACATAAACTATTAACTATTGTTCAAATTCCTGGAATCTAGAAGCAAACGGTTTTGTTTATTTTTTTTTTTTCAAACGCCCATTTTTGTATAAATAGCGCCCACAAAATTGAGATCGGTATAGTGTATACTTAAAAAGCGGTGAAAATTGTAATAAAATGAATTTACGTCATTACTTCGCGCTCGTTTTGTTGATATTTAGCTGCATTTCGACTCATACAAGTTCGGAAAATCGCATTGTAGGGGGACTTCGTTGGCCCATAGAGTTAGCCCCACATTTGGTATCAATACGCTATAGGAACAAAAATTGTTGCGTTGGTTCATTGGTCACTTTGGGGAGGGTGGTTACATCTGCGAGTTGCGTGGCAAATTTAGTAAATTTACAAGAGAGCGAATTAATTTTTGCAGCTGGTGTAACGGATTGATGTGATATACCCTCAACTGCACAAACTAGCAGTGTGACTAATGTATATGTTCCATGTGATTATAATCCCGTAACAAAAGATATGAATATAGCTTTAATGATATTGCGACAATGGTTTTACTGGAGTGATACAGTACAAACAATACCATTTTGCAGATCTGAGTTAAAAGCGGGCATGGATATACGAATTAGTGGGTGGGGTTGGACAACTCCAGTAAATGGGATGACTTCCAATACACTCCAATCTACTGTCTTGACTATAATTCCACAGACCAAATGTTCGAGTCGTTATGGGCTAATAGGGAAGCCTGTCACACAAACAATGATTTGTGCTGCGCGTGGTAGATCTGATGCGTGCTTTGAAGATTTTGGGGGACCGGGCGTTGTGGATGGAGAACTTTGTGCAGTGGTATCACATAATCAGGGTTGTTCGGACCGCGACTATCCGAGTGTTTTTACAAATATAAGTAATGCAAGAGTTGACAAATTTTTAAAAGAAGCAATGGTGTTACAATTGCAGGGCGTTGTTATCACTCGACTCCCGAGTGGAAAATCACTCCAACTCGACTCAATGCTCTATTTCAGAACTCTTTTTTCATAAACGCTGCAGCTTACGCCAAAACATATAGAATTTATGCTAAGATACAGCTTTTTTGGAGCGGTAGCTGAGTCACCATTTCAATCAGCTGTCGAAATGGCGATATTTCTTTTTGTGTTATCTATAAATAAATGCTTATAATTGCGATTAAAAAAAAAAACATTTTTTTATTGTATGCAATGAAAGTGTGACACATGCAAATGCCTTAGATTGTGAGATCAAACTTTATTCTTAGCTTTAAAGTTCCCCTCTTTAATGAGTAGAACATGAGATAAAAAGAAAATTTCGGAATAAGTAATTTAAAGCACATTTTAAAGCATTGGCAAACTCCGTATAAAATATCTGATGCAATCAACCTTATGGAAATCAATATATCGCTCATTTGCTGCAACGTCGTCATAACTCAAAAAACATGACTTTTGAGCTAATAACACATAAACGTACCCAATATCATGATCTATGTTGTATAAAAAAATCTTCGTGATCAGTTAAAAATTTAGCACGTGGGCACGTGGTACAAAAACGAAAATATGCGTTTATATGCGCAACATATGGCAGTTAAAATCTTTGAATGGCCCTCCTGGAAAATTGTGTTCTTTTTGTTATGACGACGTAGCAGCGAATGAGCGATATGTAGTCTGATGTATTCTGACGCCTTAGTGATAACCATACCGTAGCTAGACAATTTGTTTTGGTTGAAGTACATAGCTGAGCCTAGCCTACATTGGCGTAACAATATGGTGGGAAAAATTGTTTTAATGTATATTGGAACGATTTCCCGTCATCTCTTGTCAAATTTGGTTTCGAGACAACCCGGCGTTGTGCAATCATCAGTGCCGATTTTCGTTCTGATCTGTTGTTTGTCGTTTGTCCTGTATTTATAGTACGTATGTACATAAGCAGGTATTGTCAAAATTGATGCTTGTGTATATTTAGTTTTGTGGCTGGCTGAAGCAGGTAAAAGTCCGAAATTTTAGTCGTTTGGCCTTCTTTATGGGTTTGTTATTTTGGTGCGTTGATTGTTTTGTGTTTATTTGTTGTTGTGTGTTTGTGTGTTGTACCTTGTAAACAAGTTTTAAAAGCTCGAATATTGTGTCAGAAATAGTGTTTATCTGTTCGTTTATTATTCTACCGTCGAATGTTTTCTGTTTTTAGTTTTCCATGTTTTCGAGTACGTTGAGACGTCGGCCTTTTGCTTGTATGTGAAGAACCCTAACTGTTTTATTGATGTTTGCTGGGGATAATTCATTTTCGACCATATGTTTCGCGAAGTTAGACTCTGGTATAATGTTTGGATTCGGTATTTTTTTTGTTGTAATCTCTAATTTGCTCTCTGAACCTGGGTCTTATTTGCCATCCTGTTTGTCCTATGTAACTATGTTGGCATCCGCAGGTAAGCTTGTATACGCCGTGGCTGCAAAACGGATTCTCTGAATTACTGTTAGTTCTTAGTTTCCGCCCTAGATTGTTCGATGCTTTGAATGCTGTGTTAATGGTGTATTTTTTAAAGAAGTTTGCCAATTTATATGTTGCTTTTCCAGTATATGTCATAGTCGTCCAGCTATTATTTTCCTTTTCATTATTTCTTTCTGGTTCTCCATTTGTCCTTCTGAGCTTATCTACTAGTGCTTTTTATATCCGTTGTTTGCAGCGATATTATATATGACCTCAAGTTCTCTTATATGCCTCTTGAGTAAGAGGTGTTCTTTCAAGTCTATATACCAAGTGCCTAAATGCTGCATTTTTATGCTGTGATTTGAGGTATTATGTATTATTTTGTCGGTGGCCTTGGCTTTCTATATATGTCATAGTTAAATCTTTTGTCAACTTTATCAATATTTATCGTGAGGTCTAGATAGACGATTCCTCCGTCTTTTTCGGTTTCCATTGTAAATTTTATATTTCCGTGCTGCTTGTTGAGGTACTTCAGTACAAGCTCTTCGTTATTAATATTTTTTTAAGTTTTGCTTGAAATCCACAGTGAGACAACTAAAGACTATAAAACGATTTCAATTTAAGCGTTGAGCATTTCTACCAAACTAAACAAAAAGATGTAGATTCATTTTTAGAGATGTACAAGTTACACCGGAGAGAGGTTATTGATATGCAAAGTTTGTTTGAAATAATTCAACAATTTTATAATTTGTTTGGGCATAGTAACAAAAGATAGAATATTTTATCAAGTTTTATATATAATAAAGAAAGTGAATCCATCAACTTTGTTTTTGCTTTAAAATTTCGGTTCGTTGAAGCCCAGAGCTCGCCGGAAACGCAATTTTGATGAGCTTTGTGAAGATGGGCTTCTACAAGTTCCGAAACTGCTTTCAGACTCCACAGCTTTCTTGAATGGAGCTGCCTGATAATCTTATCGCATTCGTAATATCCAAATAAATGAAATATATAGTGAACATATGTACATATTGCAACCTTCTACTAACGTTCGAATCACTAAACTGTTGAATATATAACCCCACTATTAAATAATACAAAATGGACTTTATTCACAATACTACTACTTCTCGACAGATAGCGTGCTAAAATCAATCTCATTGCAGATTGCTCAGATTGCGTCCTTTAATACTCTTCGAATTCCTCGTTCCATACTTATAGGCGTTTCCAGAATTTACTTAGTTACTAGCTATAAAATTATAACTATAGATTATTATTATTATTATTAATAGGTCTGGAAGCACTGTGACCTTTGTGCAGATCTATTGTGCAAGACCTTTCAGCCTAATTTTGTATCTGGAGGCTCTTGATGTATCTAAGTACCTCTTCAGGCTTTTTACTCCATATCACATAGGGATTAAGAGTCCCACCACCTTAATGGGACAGTCTCTGCCTAGCTAGAGCGATGCATTCGCAGAGAATGTGAACCGGCGTTTCAGCACCCAGCTCACAAAAACGACAAATTTGGGATATCAGATAGATTTAATTTACTTAGGTGATATCCTAGACCGCCGTGTCCCGTGTAGTACCCAGTAAGAGTTCTTAGGTCCTTCCTGCTTAGGTTAATGAGTTTCGCTGACACTTTCGTTGCCGGAAGTGTAAACAGTTTGGCCTGCCTTTGCCCTGGGCAATCAATCGAGTAACGTCTGAATTGTTTAGTTTCCCATTTACTTATATTTTTCCTGGTGTGTGCTTTTGTGAGTCCACAAAAGGGCTCTGGACCATAGAACGCTAATGTAGCACCCTCTTTTGCTAGGTAATCTGCATGTTCATTACCTTCATGTCGCTGATGTCCGGGAACCCATCCCAACAAAACCTTGTTTTTGGCTCCCAGGGAATTAAGGATTTCAGGCATTCATCCACTAGCTTGGATGTAACTGTGTAGGATTGCAAGGCACGCACAGATGCACGTGTATAGCTTCTCATATGCGCGTGTACATGTGAGTGATACTTGCACAAATTATTACCTACTTTTGGGAGTATCTCAGATATATGCATGCGCTTGTGCGTTGCTCTCCGCTGCTTGTATGGGCATATGTGTAGACATAAAGATTAATTTGGTTATGCGCATACAAGTCAGTGCTCAGTATGGGCTTATGCGGCAGTTACCCACCGACGTGTGCCGTACGTAAGGACGTTTGTCGTACGAAGCACGTTTGACCGAACTCTCAAGCCCGTAGGAATCAATGTGTGCGTCTGTGTACATGTACATAACATATTTGTGTGTGTATTGTTTACAGATAAGCACTGTTGCCATTGACCATTTTGCATGTATGCTTATGGAAACATCAACTTTTTCCAATTTAATTTTTGATATTGTAAAAGGACGGAATACATATTAAATAAGTATAAATAGATTACATATTTATAATCTTCACTTTTACATAATTATTTCGAATTATTTTCACAATTTTTCAAACTTTAATTAGGTGTTTTTGCATAAAAGTGCAAACGGTCAAAAATTAGCGCACAAAAGTTTACTAGGCAACTCTGTCTAGTGAGAGAGCGATCAGCTGACACGTTCTTACGGCAAAAATCAAAATTGTTTTGATTTCTACGTTCCGGGCTACGTACGTACGGGCGTTGCACGTCGGTGAGTTTTCGTTTACATTGCACATTCATAAGATAGGTCGTGTCAGCTGACACGTTTTTTCTACGTACGTTCGTGGGTAACTGCCGCATTAGAGATGATAGTACCCCTTAATGTTGCTAGTATTCGTCATACTGCCCTCCACCTAAGTCTGATCGTCCCGATCAGACAAATTTCCTGATCTAAACGCCGCTAGCATCTCCAAATGTACCACTCTTCTATTTCGTGGTTTCCCAATGGCTTGTATGCGGTAGATGGTATCACTGATCTTCTTCACAACTTTGTACGGACCTTCCCAACTGCACCGAAATTTGGATGGAACACCTTTTCACCGGTGAGGGTTGTATAGCAGTACCAAATCTCTCTCAAAGAAACCTTCCGAATTATTGTTCTTGTCGTACCTGTGTTTCATCCTACTACTCATTATCCTGGACCATTATAAAAATTTAATTCTCTGTGTATGTTCGCTATGGAAACGTATTTCCCACACTTCAATCATCACCAAATTTTGGTTATAGGTTCCTTCGATCAACGGAAAGGCTTTAGGATAAAATTAATTTCGATATATAAAAGGGGCGTGGCACCTCCCAGACAAATGGAATATATCATACTGCATATCTCTGGATGTAGTAATGGTAAGGTAATGAAAATTGGTGACGTTAAGTCCTAACACCTCCAGTAAAATGTGGAATTGGGAATAAAGGGGCGTGGCACCTTCCCTACAAATTCGATTTTTCAGAACTATGGCTGTCGTACAAACTTAGGTTATTTTAACATCTAAAGTTTGACTGCATTTTTTGAGTTTGACTGTTATTCCTTTTGGACGTTTAGTAATCTGCCGCCATTAAAAAAATTTGTTAGCTTCAGTCTATCTACATCTTCTATAAAAATCAATCGCTTACTGTTGCAGGATTAAATTTAGAGAGTCCGTGCTTTTCACATGGCCAGCTATATGTTGCTTGCTATAGAGTTGGAACGCCAAAAAATTTGTTTATCTTTGCACCGAACGAAAAAACCAAAAATATTGTGTACCCACATACATTACAATAAGATATTATAATTAAATGTTTTAAACGAAAATTTCACCAAATATGCATACAAAATGCAATTCAATTTACAGAATAATAAACTGAATTATCAACAAACAAAACAGAAAATATAACACAACATTCACTCGATCTCGGGCGTTACAACGTACGCCGGGTAAAGCTAATAAAAAATAGATAGGTACTTTGTGTGAGGATGCAAAGTTTCACGTTTTTTGTGGTCAACATGGAATATGTAGCTTTGGTCATGAATTACTTATCTCAACAATATATTTTGTAAACGTAAGTATTTGATGAAATGTTAAGCTTCTAGCCATTAAAATGGGGCAGAAATTAGGAAAAACTTCTTATCTGGATAATGGGTTCTATGACGTAGGAAAAGATAGTAACTCTTTCTCTGGCGAAGGTAGCTTTGATATGTAGAAGTTAAACAAAAGTGGGGATAGGACACCACCCTGTGGCACCCCTTGTTTAATCCTTCTTGGTTTTGATGTTGCGATTCTAAATTGCACCGTGCCGGCCACCGACATAATTTGCGGTCCTCCTTGCAAGACTTTTGGGGGAAGTGTAGACCCTTCCAGGTCCTGCAGTAACGTGCCATGGTTGACCGTATCAAAAGCTTTTGATAGGTCTAGCTTAACAAGTACTGTTCTTTGGTGGGGGTTTGATTTAAAACGCAATTTATCTGGGTGCTAATGGCATTTAGCGCGGTGGTTGTGCTATGAAGTTTTCCAAAGCCATGCTGATGAGAGGCTAGTTGCACATTTGCTTTGAAATAGGGGAGCAAAGTGCCTTCAAGCGTCTTGGCTACTGGCGATAGGAGAGATATCGGGCGATATGACTCTCCTATGTTAGCTGGTTTCCCAGGCTTTAGCAGCGGGACCACCTTGGCCATTTTCAATTTTTCGGGAATGACAAAGGTGGAATGGGACAAGTTGAAGACATGTTCTAAATATTTGAAACCCTCTTTTCCTAAGCTTTTACGCATCGGCCCGGCTATGCTGCTTTGGCGGTGATGGTAATTGGGGACGCGCTGAATTTATGTTTATGTGCGTCTCTCTTGGCCCTCCGTTTAACTTTGTCAACTGTAGAATGCATTATATATTGTCGGCAAAAAGCGCTAGCACGTTTTTTCGCATCCGACAGCACTTTATCGCCAAAGGCGATGGAAATTTTTTTCATTGTGCTTGGACGGATTCGATAGGGACTTTGCGGTGGACCAAAGCTTAGTCACACCGGCAGAGAGGTTGCAACTACTTAGATGCTCCTCCCATTTCGCCCGCTTGTGTTCATCCATAAGCAATCTGATGCGTTGGTTTATATCCTTTATTTGGGGGTCGCCGGGATCGAACTGTCTTATAAGGTCACGTTCTCTCGCTAAATTTTGCGGCCTCCGCCGGAAAATGAGGCCGATTTTCGGGAATTCTTTCGGCGGGAATAAAGCGAGCCGAGGCGGATTCAATGACCTTGCGGAAAACACGCTCCCCTTGGCGAGCATCAGTCGGCATAGGGAGGGCAGCAAAGCTGATGTTTGTAAAGGATTTGTATTCATCCCACTTTCCTTTTTTAAGTTTATAAAAGTGCGTTTTTCGGAGACGATGAAGTCGGCGGTACGCTCGAGGGAAATAAATATAGGCAGGTGGTCGGATGCCAGTTGACGCAGTTTACGAGTCCTGCGCTCACGATTGATATATCTGACGAACTGTGACAGCTGCCTACCGTACGAGTGGGGGCGTATCCGTTTATTGTGCAGAACGTCGTTTCTTCTATTTGATCCGCCAACATCACACCCCTGCTGTGCGCCTGCAAGTTTGAATGCCATAGATCGTGATGGGCATTGAAGTCGCCTAAAATAATGCGATTATTGCCAGTGAGTAAGGCGCTGATGTTAGGGCGGTATCCACTGGGGAACAGGTGGCAGGAGGGATGTAGATGTTGATGATTTCTAGGTTTGCATCGCCTGAGCGGACAGATAAGCCTTGACGTTCTAAGACACTGTCCCTGCGGCCGATGTAGGGATCAAATAATTGATATTGCACTGAGTGGTGTAAGATAAACGCGAAGCCGCCTCCATTTCCGCTCTCACGATCTTTTCTGTGAACATTATACCCAGAACAGGTCTCCAGAGTAGATCCTGCTGTGAATTTAGTCCCTTGAATCGCAGCAATGCGGATGTTGTGCCGCTTCATAAAATCGACTATCTCCGTGATCTTCCCCGTTAATCCATTACAGTTTAACTGCAGAATTCTGAAGTGCAGCTGGGGAGACGTCGTAACTCTAGGAGTAAGTGACGGTGACTACGCCTCAGTTGTGAAAGGCTAGGACGCAATTGCTGTTGTGGCCCTGGGACTGGACGTCCCTGGGTATATGGCGCAATGAAGCCCGTCGGGGGTTTCCGTCGCGTAGACCAGAACATCTAGGAAAATGGCACCGTCCAAGGCAGGAGCTGCATTGGGCGGATGTCGCAAACATATATATTCTGTGCTGGACTACGGGACGCCCTTGGGCGTGAACAGCAGAAAGTTACGAGGGCGTCTGGTTTGGGATATAGCCCAGAAAAACCTGTCCGATGCAACCATATCTTGCACGTGACACTTTGACAAGAGTTTGACCGTCCTAAAAAGATTCTTTTCCGGCAAACGCAGCAAAACTATATCTCAGGACCGGGGTCAGGAGACGGACTCGGTTTGGGTTCGATACCTTCCCGGATCAGGAGAGTATGGCGCAGTCCCGCTGCAAGGAGCTGCTGGGAGGATGACAATTTGTGGGAGGAACGCAACAAATTATGTGGGGTTACACTGAAATGACAGTCCTTGGTCGGGAAAAATCCCGAGTCGCTCCGGTACATAGAACCGACCACCTTGGAAAGCATTCTGCACGCTTCCTCCCGGCCGGTAGAATCACTGAAATCATACCGCATTTCCTGGCCGAAGCCGCAATTTAGGAAGAGAACGTGACCCTGCGAGACACCTCAACCATAGAGACCCCTTATTAGGAGTCTTAATTTGGATATCATGCGGCTGGCAAATGAACATAAACGTACCAAATGGGAGGAGCATCTAAAGAACTGCAACCTCTCTGCGGGTGTTGGTAAATTGTGTTCAACCGTCAAATCCTTGTCTAATCTTACTAAACACAATGATAAAGTAGGCTTTTGCCGACAATTTATAATGCATTATTCTGTAGACAAAGCCAGACATCGTGCTAACAGATGAGCCCATAAACATAAACACGACGTCCCATCACCCCCACAGAGGTTGAAGCAGCCATCCGCAATGCCAGGCTCTCCAAGTCGATAGGCCCCGACGGAATAGCCATGTCAATGCTTAAAGACCTTGGATTAAAATAACTAACACATGTTTTCAACCTGTCACTGGAATCCTTCGTCATTCCCGAAAACTGGAAAATGGCAACGATAATCCCGCTACTAAAGCCTGGCAAACCACCTAACGAAAGCGAGTCTTATCGACAGATATCACTCCTTCCGCCAGTAGATAAAACATTGGAAATCGTTTTGCTCCCTCATTTCACGGCAGATCTTCGCCTAGCCACGCACCAACATGGCTTCCGTAAAATGCACAGCACCACCACCGCGCTCAATGCCATTAACTCTCAGATAAATTATGGATTAAATCAACAAAAAACCCCATCATAGGACGGTGCTCGCGGCATTTGACCTGTCAAAAGCTTTTGACACAATCAACCACGGCACGCTACTCCAAGACATAGAAGGCTCACACCTTCCTGTTTGTCTAAAAAGATGGACCGCTAATTATCTGAGTGTTCGGCAGGCGTCGGTTGAATTTAGGAACGAAATTTCTAAACCTAGCAAAATTAAACAGGGGGTTCGACAGGGTGGTGTCCTATCCCCGCTTCTGAAGGCGTCATAGTCATTTCCTATGCTGACGACTGCACGATTATGGCCACAGGACCTGCCCCTTCAGTTGATGAATTAGTTTCTAAAATAAACAGCTATCTCCCCGATCTTTCCGGTTTCTTCACCTCGCGCAACTTAGCATTATCACGGACAAAATTCACGGCCACCCTGTTGGAAGGAACAGATGGCGCAAATATTGGACGTACGCGTCGATGGTTCACACTACCGACAGTCAGTCACCCAAAGATCTTAGGGGTTCGATAATACTCCAACCTTAAAGGAACATATTAGCGAGATTGTTTCCAAAGTACAAAGTCGCAACAAAATCGTCAAGTCACTTGCCGGCAGCACATGGGGAAAAGATAAAGAAACGTTGCTAACCACTTACAAAGCAATTTGCCGGCCGCTCATGAGCTACGCGTCACCAGTCTGGTCGCCTTGTCTTAAAAATACACACTGGAAAAGGTTGCAGACCTGTCAAAATGCTGCAATCAGAACTGCCACCGGATGTCTCCTTATGAATCCTGGACATCATCTACATAGTGAGGCCACAGAGCTCAATATTAAACAGCACAATGAAATGCTGAATAAACAATTCTTGCTTAATTGTCACAAACCAGGACATCCTAGCAAACAACTGCTTGATTTAGTACCGCCTTCACGGGGATTAAGGGAACATCGCCTAAAGCACTATGACGAGATCCGGCACCTGCCAACACTGCCGTTTGATCCAGGCCAGCATAAGCAGGTCCTTAGCCAAATCCACACAGAGTCGGTAAACGCATTTGTCAGGACGCGCCCGGGGAATCCCGTTATTAATATGCAATATCCCACCCTTGCAGAAGAAGAAAGCACACTGCCAAAAGGCTAGGTACATTCCCAAACATCAGAGTGCCGATATATTGCTGTTTAAACGTTTTTGTTTTTGTATTATTATTATTATAATCGAATGTACTTAAATTAAATTTTTTTCTTGTCACACTTATGCTGCTACAATCACAAAAATTTTATAAGCTGTCTTGTTTTGATTTCGAATACAAAACAAATTGCGAACATTTTCTATTAGCACTAGTATTACATATGTATGTATATGCCCTGACCCAACTTCGTTCTGGATACTGTAACAGGTTAAACTCTTACTTGTCCAGATCAATCCTGCATGTGATGTGTCCCCATATGATACCAACGATCTTTTCAAGTGTAATATGGAACCTACGCCTCTAACACCCATCTCCCTATGGTCCGCCCCTGTTGAAACAGCCCGTTTCCTTGGACTCCCGTTAAAGGATTTTGTGAGTCGTCGTACCCATTGAATGGTTCGAAGCAATCGATTGTTCGGATTATTATATAACATAACATTTGCTGTTTGGAACACGGCAGTATTGAAGACGAGAATTTGATAGAGGATGAAAGACCTGTAAACTATATGTATCCGCAAGGGAACGAAGCCGCTTCTTTAAGTAGGCGTAAATTGTTCTACAAAACCTCTTTTTGTTGCTTCAGATGAAATAAAATAACACTAACATCCAATCCAGGTACAGGTGTGAGGAAAATTCGTCTATTCTATTTCTTAAATCTAGGCTACATCATTATATATTCAAAACCAAAAAACACTCCATTGTTAAAAGTACTCATAAAATATCACAAACAAGTAAGGAAGGTTAAGTTCGGGTGTAACCGAACATTACATACTCAGTTGAGAGCTATGGTGACAACATAAGGGAAAATAGCCATGTAGGAAAATGAACCGAGGGAAACCCTGGAATGTGTTTGTATGACATGTGTATCAAATGAAAGGCATTAAAGAACATTTTATGAGGGAGTGGTCCATAGTTCTATAGGTGGACGCCATTTAGGGATATAGCCATAAAGGTGGATCAGGGTTGACTCTAGAATGCGTTTGTACGATATGGGTATCAAATGAAAGGTATTTAATGAGCATTTTAAAATGGAGTAATCCTTAGTTCCATAGGTGGACGCCGTTTCGAGATATCGCCATAAAGGTGGATCAGGGGTGACCCTAGAATTTGTTTGCACAATATGGGCATCAAACGAAAGGTGTTAATGAGTATTTTAAAAGGGAGTGAGCCTTAGTTCTATAGGTGGACGCCGTTT